>NC_090650.1:299559639-299889639 GCF_040937935.1 Hyperolius riggenbachi
GCCTTTCATTTTTTTAAATGTGGTATCCACTTGATAAAGGTAATGTGGAGGAGGTGTGTAAATCCACAAAAATATAATCTAAAAATAAATAGATTATAAACACTGTGATGTAAGTGTATATGAGTGAAGATAATAATTGTAGGTGTGTGTATGATATTTGCTATTATTATATTTGTATATGGGCAATATAGAGGACATCTTTGGTACACCCTATCTGTGAGGTGCATTATTGTGTTCAGGATTTCAAAGGTGTCAATTTCGAACATTACTGATATCAACAGGAGAAAAAAAATGTGCTGCCTGTTTTTGTTTTTGCTTTAATATTCTCTGTCATGATAAGCGGTGTATCCAGATTTTGTACTGTTATGGCAGTGAGCCAGGGCTGTGGTCACAATATCAGAAGAGAGGCTTGAAGGGATCTGCCAACAATTCATTCCAGTGTTAATTTATTCCAGTGTTTAACATGTCTATAAATAACTCTCAAATATTCTTTCCCCCTTTTTTCCACACAACATCAACTATCATATGAGAGGAATTAATGCATGTTTATCTATTTAAGACTCAAGCCCTTTTAATGTCCATCATAACATTACTACTACTCTTTCATCCTGTTTTAAGCTATATTTTGAAGAAAGATTTATCTATCTATCATTATTATTTTTTTGTGGGTAAGGGGCAGAAAAAGATTGGGAGACATTCTACCTGGAATTGGCTAGGGAGAAATGTTTGACCAGAACTATTTATTTAGAAATCAGATTTATTACAGATTTGCTGAAGTGGGAAGGATGCATGCAGAGGGAACAGCAACAGCAACAACAGCACCGACAACTTCAACTAACTGTGTTTCATCCTCTATAATAAAACCCAAGTGTCCCTGCGTACTACTGTCTCTATGTTCTTGGGTCCATGCTTTTTGCTACTGTGCATGGACAGCTGTTGGAAAAGGAGGACGGGGTCAGTGAGCCGGGCGGGCGTGTGCATGGGTGGACGGGTGAGCGCGCGCATGAGCAGCGGGTGAGTGCGTGTGCGGTGGGTGCAGCAACAAGTGCGCGCGCATGTGCACTGTTAAACAACAGACCTAGAGTCCGTTTTTAAATGGGCTTGGGTCTACTAGTCAAAAAGAAAGAGATCTGCATGTCACAGGACTTATAGGTGGTGAACTGATAACCACTCTTTACAGCAATATACTGAAAACAAAACATCAACTGATACACAATAATGTTTAAAATGGGTTCACTATACAAAAGTGATAAACTACAATTGTTTGGTAACAAAAAAAAAAAAATGGTTACCCAGCAAAAGTACAACTCACTATCAAGCACAAACAATTCAAAGCACATACTCCACTGCAAAAGCAAAGACATGGGAGCTCCAGTACCCAGATTGTTCTAATCCATAATGGGAGTTCCACTATTATCTATCTGTGTCCTCTGGACCATTATGGTGCCCATCCACCAAAGCTGCTAATTTATAGTGATGAGCATGAATTGTCGCATAGTTGTAATATCACATCGTAATTCACAATAACTAAGAAAAATTATAATGCAAAACTTTTGTAAAAATTGTAATTCATTTCATATGTAAACATAATTAGGAACCCTAATTTGGCAATTTAAAGTAAATGTTTGTCATTTTGTGCTGATTTTAGTGGTTAGTAGCAATGCCCCCATACATACTATTGCCACCAAAATTGCTTTGTATGTTAAGGGAAATTGTGGTAATAAGACTTTTTTTTTTCAAAAACACCTTGTAGTTTTTGAGATAATTGATTTTGAAAAAGCAAAGGAAAAATGGTTCTTAAACTGTAATTTTTCTGATTCTAAAAACCATTTTTTCTTTGCATTTTTAAAATCGATTTTCTCAAAAACTACAAGTTCTGTTTTATTTTTTTTATTTATTCTCACTATTTCCAATAAAATATGTTGTTTTGGTGACAATAGCATGTGTGAGAGCTTTTCTATTAACTGCTAAAGTTGGCACAAAATTACGCAACATTTTGCATAATTATGCAAAATTATGAATTCATAACCAATTGAATGTCCAAATTATAATTATGTAAGGCCATAATTGCAAAAAAAATATGCAAAATTTGTGTAAACATAATGAACAGATTATTTATTACTATTTAGAGCTTCCAACCACCGGAATATATTTCTGCAACTATGTGTAGATGACTGAGTATGAGGGGTAGTCTCTTGACCCAAATGCCATTTGCATGCAAATATTTTATTAGACTACTTAAGTCTACTATCAGCCCCAATGAAATCCCTTTCAATATTTAGGAACCTGAGTGGGAAAGGTGAGTGTCATCAATACAGGCTTAATACAATTATCCATGGTCATCCAGTGAAGTCGGACTGAGGCAACAGGAAAAACAGATGTGGTCAGATGAAGCTTAAAAAGACCAACATTTTCTGCTGATCCTGAGCAGAAGAAATAGGTGTCATCTGGTGAAGCTGGGCAGGAACAGCAAAATACATTAGGTGTAGATAGGCAGGATATTCTGAAGTTATCAGGTGGGATTGGACACAATTTGGTGAGGCTGAGCAAGAACAGCTGAAGCCTAGTGAGGCTGAGCAAAAAAAAAAACTTTAGTCTGTTAAGGATGGACAGGAACAGCTTACATCATCGGGTTTGCATGAGTACCGTGAATGAACACCAGTGGCTGAAGTCACCTGGTTGGGGCTGGGCAGGAACAGCTGAAGTTTGGTAAGACTGCACAAGAACAGTTGGGGACAGTTAAGATTGGAAAGGGATAGCTAAAACTTGTTAATTCTGGGAAAGAAAACCCAAAGTCTGTTGAGGCTGTGTGAGAAAATTAAAGTCTAATGAGGTCAGGCAGGAAAATTAGAACTCTGATGAGGTTGGGCAGGGACAACTGAAGTAGGCTAGGCAGAACGGACTAGCAAGGCTGGTATGGAGCATCTAAAGTCTGTTGAATCAAGGCAGGGATATCAAAAGTCTGGCAATGTTGATAATGGTGAGGATGGCCAGCACTATGGAACATTGCTGAGTCTATCTGGACACCTGGCTTGATGGCTTGAGCAAATCTTAGTCTAGAAGCACAGCAGGATGAAGGAAAGCTGAGTCTGGAAGAAAAAGCTGGCTGGAGCATATTTGAATCTGGCTGAGTTGGAGACTGCAAATGAGTGGAGTCTGGTTGAATTGTTGCCTGGAATATAATTGGGCCTTACTCAGCATCAGACTGAAACTCTATAGCAGCTAGAGATGCTGGGAGTGGGTTGGCATATAAATTTGGTGTATTCACAGTGACTGCTGTAGATCTTATGCCGGGCATACATGGCTCGAGAATGCACCGGTATCGAGCCAGCGGCTCAATGCCAGTGCGCCACCACTCGTCCGCGTGTGCGCGTGGATCGATTCCCGCTCAGCCCCGCGGGCACTGCTAATCAGCGTTTAGTTTGCTCCCATTGTTCTCCCCGCCGGTATCGAGCGCGGAATCGATCCGGCAGGGTATCAGACAGGTCGGAAATTATCAATCGAGCCATCAGTGGCTCGATTGATAATTTCAAACGAACCGTGTATGCCCAGCATTAGAGGCACAAGCTGAGTAGGCTGCAAATGTTGGATGTAAAGAGTTTCAGTTTAGATTTTGATTTATGAGTGGTTTTGGAAGGTGTAGTAAATATTTTTATCTGGGAATTCTGAGTTGCCAGGCTTCTATTATAATGTGAAAACATGTTGTATCACTGAATGCTCTAAGCTCTGCACAGAAGACAATAGATTGGAAACAAAGGGAAACTTTGTTCACATATGCAAACTCCCTGGTGGTTAAGCAGAGACAAAACTGAATGTATGCATTCCGGTACCGACTATCTTCCTTGTAAAAACACTACTCAAAATACCCTTGATTCTAGTCTAGTAAATACATGAAAAACTTGATTTGTTTTGTCACTATAAAAACGACTTACAGGAAAACCCAAAAATGATAAGTCATTATACATTTTAGAAAGTGACTAAATATTTTCACATAGCTATTTGCTGCATAGTTGCAGCAAACATTCTCTAAAGTAATCAGAAAGAAAAAAAACATACGCTGAGGATTTGTGTGGATCCATATCTGAGATCAGCAACAATGGCAGGTACTCAATTTCTGGTACATCTACAGTGATCTGTTCTATTCTGTTGCAGGCAGCGGATTTGCTTGCAAATTTTCACAAAAGTAATTTTTGCATCAAAAATGCTATTTTTGATTTCAAGAATTTTCATGAAAAATAGACTTGCATTTTCGTGTATTACTGCAATTTTCGTATTTTACCTAAAAAAAATCTGGAAAAATGCAACAATGCAGAAAACCAACATTTTTACCGCAACCATTTTTACCACAAAAAAAACTATATTTTTACTGCAACAATTTGTGGAAAACAAAAAAAAACAAATTATCTATTAAATTTTGCTTTGAAAAAACGAATGTTACATTATTTTTGCAAAAATGAATGCCAAAAGAATATTAGCATTTTCACTCATCGCTGGCAGGAAGTATGTTGTGTGGATAAAAACACTTTGCAGCAATATATTCAATATAAGACACCAACAGTAACAAATATTGACCGGACATCAGGGAAACTACAGGAATTACAAAAAAAATACATACTTAGTACCTATATTGAGACACTAGAGAGGCATACAGAATATGACCAGAGTAGAACACGTGACCATCATTTCACTCCAGCAGGATGTAGTACTAATAATCTGAATGTGATGTGGCAGCAGCTTACTAATTACAGGCTGGAGGGGAGCGCAGATCGGGGGACCCAGGCGAGGGAGGGGGGGGTCCGACCCCCCTCCCCACCGCTAGGCACAATACCCCCGACCTGCCCGCTACCCCTCCGGCTCGGCGGCCGGCCCCCCCGGGCGGGTGCCGCCCTTTGAAGTTTGCCGCCTGAGGCAAATGTTTCACCCCGCCTCATGAGCGGGCCGGCCCTGGTTATGCCTTGTTTAGGCATATGTGTTGCTTTCAAACTATGAGTTTACATTTTGGAAAAGTTAAAAAGGCCAATTTCAAATTATTTTTTCTCCTGAGCTTTTTCCTAGGTGAGATGTTCATACCTTGTCAATAACATGTATTTTAAACCCCCAGCAAGCAAGAAAATACTGAAAAAAGACTCAAAACAATTTTAATAGTACTTTTTCCACCTGCTTTTTTCAGTTGCTAAGTGTTAAAAAGTTATTTTAACCACTTCGCATCCAGACCTTGTTTTCCCCTTATTGACCAGAGCAGTTTTGACACATTAGCGGTGTCCCTTTTTAATCAGCAATAACTTCATCTGTACTTGTGCCACTTAAATTATCTATATATCGTTTTTTTCAGGATAAACTAGACTTTCATTGCGGGATATTTTGTCCCGAGAATATTTTTTTTTCTGCGCATTTTAGCGGGAAAAAAGAGGGAAAACCGTTAAAATTGCATTACTTCTCAGGTTTTCTTCAATTCTAGTAAAAAATACAAAGTGCTACAGTAGGTAAAAGACATGCCATCAGTATTAAGTCCCCCAAGGATAGATAGCCAGATGTGTGCCCAGTATCAGACCCCCCCAGTATAGCCAGATGTGCCCCCCAATATCAGCCTCTATTATAGCCAGATATGTCCCCGCATTTGCGACCCCCCACATTTATATATACAGCTGCGTATCCCAATAAAGCCCCCCTCATTATAGCCAGATGTGTCCCCAGGATCAGTGCTCCCCATCATAGCCAGATGTTCCCCCAGGATTAGCGCCCCCGCCCCATTATTGCATATGTGCCCCCCAGCATTAAGTTATGTCCCTCAGGACCATCAGATGTGCCTACCATTATGAAATCCCCCACCCCATTACCCTGATGGGCCCCAATAATAATTTCAACCCCCCCACTTCAGATTTGGAACCCCCACCCTCTTATGGGCAGCCAGATGTGCCCCCCCCCTTACCACTATGCCCCCCCGGCTAGATCGTTAAAAAAAAAGCCCCTGCAAGATGAATATCTCACCTGAACTGGTTCCTGTGATCATCCTGCAGCTCCAGCCTCCATTCACCGCGCTTCAACTCAGCCCTGTGATACCGAACATCGGGTCCCGGCTTGATGATGTCATCAAGCCGGGACCCGGATATTCAGCGTCACAGGGCTGAGAGAAGAGCGGTGCATGGAGGCTGGAGCTGCAGGATGATCGCAGGAACCAGTTCAGGTGAGATATTCATCTTGCAGGGGCTTTTTTTTTTACATTCCGACCACGGAGGGGGAGAGATGAATGATCACGCTGTTTGCTACAGCGTTGATCATTCATCCACGGGGGGGTCACTAATTGGCTACAAGGGAACATGTTCCCTTTTGCCAATTAGTAAGGCAGCTGACAGTGCCGGGGGGTGCGCTCTGAAGCGCACCTGTTCCTGCACAAAAGCGCTGCAAGCAGGTCAGTATATCTACGTCGCTGTGGCTTGGAGGGTGCCACAGCTGACGTAGATATACTGTAGTGGAGGGGAAAGTGGTTAAACATATGAAAAAAAAATATCTCCCAGAACAAAAATCAGAAGAAAAAGTTAATTGAATGGTATGTTCAGGGTCTGATGAAGGGAATCAATCCTGCAAGCTGGGGGGGGGGGGGGGGGGGGGGGGGAAGGGAGGCGCCCTATTGGGTACTGCAAGCACAACACTTCTGGCGCCCGAATCTGGGGGACATCTGCTATAGGCACGATACACGACCTGATGAAGCGATTTTTAACCGCGAAACGCGTAGTCATTAATTGAGTGCTCCAATAAAGATTGTTTTCCTACAAACCACTATGGAATGACTGCTCATTAAGGTAGGATTGTTCCATTTGCTACTAAAATTACTTAAAAAACCATCTAAACAAATATCTTCTATATCAGGAGCATATACCAATTTTTGACCAGTAGTTTGATTGAAACTGATCTATGGTCTACCTGTAAAAATTGTCCATCTACAACAGAAGTGTTGTGCTTGCCGTACCCAATAGGGCGCCTCCTATCCCCCCCCCCCCCCGTGTTGCTACATAATCCCTCCCTCCAAGGAATAGGGGTCACCGCCTGGCAGGTGGTAACCATTTTCAGAGGAGCTGCGACCACTGAGAGTACCCCACAAGGCCGAGTGGGGACGGTACTTCCCCACATGCGCTTTAGACTGGTTGCCCTACACGCAACCCAGCCTTGTGAGTATATTTGATCATTTCTTACTAACTGAAGTAACCACACGTGAGATACTACACCAGATTGGGCTCCCGGTGTCTCCCCGTCCCTTTTTCTACCCTCTAAGCACAGACGCAATCCTGCAAGCTAATACTTGAAAAGAAGAGTGCAAATAGAGTATTACTCAATTTTGATACTACAAGAGCACTAAACATCTAAATTCTGCTATAGGGTATCCATTTAATTTGACTGTAACTCATTCATACTGGAAATGATGCAATGAGACAAACTGGCTCTAGGAAGTTCACTACAACAAATTCCAAACCATTGTGAATTGTTAAACTAGTTACCATACAATACTACAAAATACTTTTCTATGGGTTCCATTAGCAAAGAGCAAGAGATTATTTATTTCATCTTTATGATGCCTTACATTCCTTTCAGAGCTAAATCCTGTTTTTTGGCAAAGTATGCTCCCTTGACTGATCGGACAAGGAGATTTTTAATTTACCCAATCTGTTACCAACTCTTGCCTGACCTATTACCACCCTGTCCCACTTCCTTATGCTTCCCATAGAAGCACCGTGGCGTAGTGGTTAGAACTCTCCCCTTGCAGCTCTGGGTTCTTGATTCAAATGTCAGCCAGGGCACTATCTGAACAGAGTTTGTATGTTCTTCCCGTGTCTGTGTGGGTTTCCCCCTGGCACTTCGGTTTCCTCACACATCATCAAAACATACAGATAAGTTAATTGGCTTCCTCCCTAAAATTGGCCCTAGACTGCAATACATACAATTCTTACATATTATCTCAGTCCTCACTATCACCTCAATTATCATCAGGCTTTAATTAGTTTACAGAGGAAAACTATAATTTATGGAATATACAGTGAAACACTTTTTAGTGTTGCTGGTACTCTGGTCTTTTTTCCTTAGAATAAGTTCTCATATGCCCAGTTCAACAGGGTTTGCTATTTAAAGTGTGTGTGCGTGTGTGCGTGTGTGCGTGTGCACGTGTGTGTGTGTGTGTGTCTGTGTATGTGTGTCTGTGTGTGTGTGTGTGCGTGTGCACGTGTGCGCGTGTGCGTGTCTGCGTGTGTGTGTGTGTCTGTGTATGTGTGTCTGTGTGTGTGTGCGTGCGTGTGCGCGCGCGCGCGTGTGTGTGTGTGTGTGTGTGTGTGCGTGTGTTTGTGTGTTTGTGTGTGTGTGTATGTGAGTCATTCCTGCAAATGACTCCTTGAATGAAGATGTTTTCACTTATAGGACACAATACTTAAGGTATGCACTCAAGATAAAGTGAGCATCCAACTCCCTGTAGATAGGAGACTTTGTAGGATTAGGGCACTTTTAGGTCTGCAGATACGGCAAAATGTTCCATGTTTTCCTTAGCAATATTATTTATCAGGACTTATACTGACAGATGTAGCTATATCTGGGAATGAGATCTGTATTTGCAAAGAGAATAGAGCAGTAAAGTGATAAGGGCCATCCAACGGGGAAATAGAAATGTAAAATCCCTATTCAAAACTTAGAAGATATGCAGCTGTTTAAACAGATAATGTCCTCAGTAAATGTTTGCTGCTGCATCAAATATAGTGGGGGATTAATAACTAGATGAGAGTTTCTTGGAGCGATTGTGTTTATCATGTGCAATTTACTTGTAAAGTATTCACGGCATGACATTGAAATGCATTGAGAACAGGCTGATACGCTTTGAATTCAAATCACTTTCAAATTTCTTTTGGAACAATAGAGAACAGATAACTCGACAGACAGGCAGATAACCTGAATCAGGATATTGTTTTAAAATCAGCCTAGTCAACATGTGAACACTTTTACCTGTATTGTTCATCATAGATGTGCATCTGCTGTTCAGAGAGGAATATTTCTAAAAATCATTACCTTTGTGAATGCTATATTCTTGTACCCCTTCTGCCATTAATTATACTGTACTCACTCCTCTGCAGCAGATTGAAAAGCAAAAGTCAAATAGGATCCTGCTAAATTAAAAGAGACAGTTTTTAGTCTGATTCTGACAAAACATATGCTAAATAATTGTCATCCAAACTAATAGTTAACAATTGCTTCTGGGGATAGTTTTAAAGTGTATCCATGGTGTAAAAAAAGGTTTGCTATGCTACTCTGATAAAGCGTGTTAACTTTGATAAGGTGTGATATCTTTGATAAGGTGTGATATTTTTGATAAGGTGTGATATCTTTGATAAGGTGTGATATCTTTGATAAGGTGTGATATTTGAGTTATCACGGTTTAGTGAATTAAGCCCTATGTGTGTCTGTATGTGTGAAAACATGCACGTTTATCACAGAAACTAATGTAATTGATAGAGAAAATGTGTGCAGTGCTTCACTGCTGTCTGTTTTGTTCTGCAAGGGGAAGCACATTCAAGTGTGCAATAGCCATTAGCCAACTAAATAACATTGGTTCTCAGTTTACCTGTGCAAAAAGTGTGGGGGGGGGGGAAGGGGCTACATCCAAGGTTTTGCAGGTATCATTCCAGTTCAAACAGCAGTTCACCACTGTTTGGTATATGTATTCACTAAGTGTTTTGTTATTTACATTTTCTTTTGTAGAGATTTAGTCATGCAGTTGGCCTGTTTACAGCTCCATTGTATTCATTCATGGATGATTAGAGGTGGTCCCGGTGACTGTGGTTACTTCCAGCACACCTTGCAATTTCAATAACATCACCAAACATGGGCACACCCCATCTTGGGCATTAAGAAAGCAGGGGAGTAACTAAAATGGAGGACTCCTTTTCTACATCTACTATAAGTGACAGCAAGATAGGGAAAAAGTAATTAATGGCTAATTTTACTCTGCAAGAAATGTAATTCTTATCTGAATGTGTTTACATGTATGTTAAATTTTACAATTTTTGTGATACTGGTCCTTTAAGGATGACGGGTCTCGAAATGGCTCCATTTTAAAGTATAGGGCGATTGCGAACTTCATGTAAAGTTTGTGGTAAATGGGAACTGTTCACCTGTGAATATGTTCATAGTTGTGAACATATTTAGTAGTCATAAATTACACTTGTTATTTATGTAGGTGTGTTATTTTTACCTGATGAAGATATTGATCATTAATACATTTTTAAAAAATGATATTAATAATTGATTTATGAATTATGTATATATTCAGGTTTCAATTTTTAAGTGGAACTGAAATCAGCATGATAACCTTTATGGAAAAAATATATATATTTTACAATTTATGGAAATCCTAAAAAAAAATCAGAAGTGTAGAACTTGGTTTCACTTTGCCAGGGAGCACTGAAAGGGTTAAGCCTTGGTGTTTACTGTATGGGGAGAGAGCTGCCACCATGCTTCTGCAGTCTATCCAGAGCTGCTGATAAGAACTAATAAAACAATTTGATCTCTGGAAACTGAACACAGAATCACAGCAGTGGATTTTTTTTCTGCACATCGCCCAGCTCTGCTTTCTGCTGAGCCTGCCTTACACCCACAGCAATGCCCAACTCTGCACTGAGCTCATGGAGGCCATCACCCGCAACAACTTGGCTCCGTATTATGAGAGCTTATGCAAGCACCTGGACTTGCAGGTTGACACAAATCTGTTGAATAAAATGAATAAGACCAGTAAGGAGGAGCTGAAGAGACTGGATAATGAGCTGGAAGATGCTGAGAATACTTGGGTAAAAGTGAGATTAGAGATGCAATGATGACACAGGCAGAGTACCTGTGTAGGATCGGTGATAAGGAAGGAGCATTGACGGTTTTTTGGAAGACTTATGATAAGAAAGTTGCTCTTGGTAACTAAAAAATTCAGAGAATAGGTGTGCCAAGACCAGTATGATAAGACAGTTGCTTTTAGATCACTTGGAAATTGTGTTCTATCTGTTGGCTTGTTTTACATGAATAATGATCTTATTAAATGGAACACAGAAAAGGCTCGTAGCCTATAGAAGAAGGAGGGGACTGGGATCGCAGAAACCGTCTGAAAGTTTATCAAGGACTGTACTATGTGGCCATACGGGACTTCAAACAAGCAGCTGAGCTCTTCCTTGACACAGTGTCTACATTTACCTCCTATGAGCTGCTGGATTACAAGACCTTTGTCGCATACACAGTGTATGTCAGTATGATTGCACTGGACTGGCCAGACCTCAGAGAAAAGGTTATCAAAGGAGCAGAAATCCTGGCACAGTCTGGCAATACTACTTTTCATTATATGAGTGTCCTTATTTTTTCTTCCCGTCACCAGGTTTACCAGGAGCTCTCCAGGTTTATTGCTGCTGGTAGACTGCACTACAAGATAGACAAAGTGAATGGGATATAGAAACCAACAGGCAAGACAGCAAGAACTTGCAGTATCAAGAGACCATCAAGAAAGGAGATTTATTACTGAACAGAGTGCAGAAGCTGCCTCGTGTCATTAATATGTAATGAGAAGACTCTTTTAGCTGGGGTGAATGGATCAAATGCTCAAGACCTTTGTGTTGTCTATAAATACCCGGCTGCTTAGTTCCTCTAAGTGACAGAAGATGCGTTATTTATGGTTTTTACAATTTTACAGTATGTCAACGGTACAGTATGTACCTAAACTAAAAGGAAAAATTCACATTACAGGGATGTACACATGATTATATTCTGACGTGACCCAAGTAAGAGTTGAAAATCTTTCATACCTTATAGACACTTCTTTTTTTAAACAAAATTCATGGTTATTTGTCATTTATGTTCTCTACTGTTCTCCACTGTTTTTCAATCTTTCTAAATAAATGTCTTTGTAATCATTTTCCATTCTCATTTCTGCACAGACATCCTTTTGCTTCTACCATCCTCTAGTCGTTACACATTGCTTATTCTAAGATCTTACAGTGCAAGGCTTACATTCTAACATAAACTGCTGACAGCAAACAAATGCAGCTTTTGTGCAAGGTTTGATGACTTTTTGTCTTTGTGTTTGAAATCTGCAGAATATTGTATCAGCACCAGAATGAAGAATATTATGTGAATATTATAATATATATTGTGTCTGTTCTAACAGCAAACAGGGTTTCCCCCTTCATTGCAATTCAATGCGCACACACAAAAACAACTGAGCATTGTTACATCAGTCACAGTGAGATGTTGAAATAAAGAACTAGTCATTTTCTGCTTATGGTAAAATATTTTTTAACTCTTTGTTCTTTTTTTTTTTATTGGTGTCTTTTATTTAGAATATTTGAGACGATGCAATCATGTATGCTAAAGAACGGAATCCACAAGTATGTGAATAGCTGCATATGTTGAGACACATAACGTGTTGAAGTTTGCTTCTGAACAAACATTATGAAAAACCTACCTATATGGCTGACTGTTCTCTTGGAACTCTCTCTGTTATGGCCTTGTGCCTTATGTATGAATTTCATCAAGTCCGTAACTCTGCAGTACTCATCTCCAAACCACACCAGAGTAAAAAGAGGATGGCAATGGGAACCATTATATGTCCTTGAGGAGCAACCTATCACACAACCAATATATATTGGACAGGTAAATACTACTGACATAAATTAGAACTAATATTAATAATGATGGTAAGCTTGAATATGTTTCAATAATTCATTATTGTCTTGATTATTATTATTATTTTTATTTATTTTTTTTAGATTCTAGCTTTCTCTACCTCATTTGAACATACAGCATTTTTTTATTGCAAAATATGCCAGAAAGATTAATACATTTACAAAAAATGTAATAATTCTACTTGTTTTGTAGACATTTTAGAAGTCTGTAATAAAATAAGAACTTTAAAAATGCACTTCATTGAGCAAAACCTGAACATTGAAAAATAAATGATTGTTGAATTTAACTTATTTATTATTCTGTTATGTAATATTAAAGTCACATACTTCATATTAGGACAGTGGGTGGAGCTATGCAACTCATTCCTTTAAAAATTGTAAAAGTTAAAATACATGTAAACACATACAGATAGGAGTCACCATGAGCTTGCTGGTTAGTCTGTACCTCTCGGATGTACAAGCCCTACTCCATAGAGCCAAATTAATCCATGCCATGCACTGATGAGGATCAAACAATCCGAAACAGTCTGCATGCATGTTGGATTATTATGGCTCTGTACAAATTAACAAGCTGACACATCATTGTATTCCAGCGGTTCTGGGGGTGTGTTTAGCTTCTAAGGGTACAATGATTAATTTTCATATATTTAGCAGTGTTGCTCTGGGAGACATCTCAAGCTCACTCCAACCTGAATTATTGCAAATTCTTTCTGTTTTAGGAAAGCAAACTTTTTGTTCTGCTTAATGTTACACTTTCACTTTACATTCTTACATCTGGAGCTCTTGTGTCTGTAGCTGCTAGCTGATAACGCTCCATAAATTGGACAGCATACCAAGGATCACAGCAGAGTCACTGCAGAGACGATACTTAGGCAAAGGTAGATACACTCAGGTCACAGAGATGGGAAACACTGCAGCAGGATGTAATCAGAGCAGTCAAGTGTGCAAACCCACAAGTTACAAACAGTGTTGCATATCGGCATATACTCAGTGACTGTGAGGCAATGTGCAGCTGTGTGGCTATGAGGCTGGGCGGTGGATAGCCATAAATAGCTGCAGACAGTAGAGATAGCGACAGAGAGAGAAGTAGTTTAGAGGGAGAAGCAGCTTAGTATACCAGGAATTCAGGCACGCAGGCATAAACTGGTCTCTGCATCAGCCGACTAGTAGAAAAGATCAGCACAGTCTTCAGCGTCCCTTCTCTGCAGCTTCTGATGCTCCTGGGAAGCGTGTGATGTCACATCCTCCTCACTACTGAGATCCGCTGGATTCCACATCAGGTTGCAGTGTCTGATTGTGCTAGGGCTTCCGCTGCACTCTGCACATGGGGGACACTACCGCAGAGCTTGTGGGGAAGACCATATGGCGCACATCCAGACCTTAAGATGCAATGACTTTTTCCACACACTTTGGTAGAGAAAAAGCACGTCTTATTGTCCAGAAAATACGGTATTACTAACTAATACACACTGCCTGGCTGTCCTGCTGATCCTCTGCCTCTAATACTTATAGCTACCTAGACCCTGAACAAGCATGCAGATTAGATGTTTCTGACAAACATCTGACAAGATTAGCTACATGCTTGTTTCAGGTGTGTGATTCAGACATGCTACTGCAGGCAGTAAGATCAACAACGAGGACACTGGTATTAATAAAAGAAAATAATATGGCAGCCTCCCTATCCTCTCACTCCCAGTTCCCTTTAAGTAGGTACACCACACCTGCTACCCAATTCCAGGAAAACAGATAAGAGGAGACTGCATGACAAAGGCAAGACTCTACCCAATACAGTGATGCAACTACCACTCCTGTGACTGCACACGGGGCAGGGGGTGGGGTACCAGGGGCATACAGGAGCACCTCCACATAGAAGTCAGCCTGGTCCAGTGGTTCTCTATAGAGAATGTACAGAGGGGTAGCTTGATTTGTCTCCTCTCTTTCTCTCCTAGGCCCTCCCAGACCCCCCCCCCCCCTCCAGTACACCCTCCCCCCTCCAGTACAACCCCTATAAAGAGTAGCAGCAGCAAAAGCAATAAGAATCTTACCCGATCCAGTGCCGGACTGGGTCCCCATGTGATCTGTCCTACATGGCTGTAAATCACACTCTACTTCTTGGTTCACATTTGTTCCCACTAGTGATCCTTATATATCAAATAAAGTGATTATAGCATTTCTGGTACAAATCTGGTGCAAGGTCATATGGTTGGTTAAGATAGCATGTTTGGGGTCTTCACAACTTACTGGGAAAGTCAGCATTTTCATTGCATTTGTCTGCAGTTCAGTTTCTGGTTCAAAACTGCAAAATTAGTCTTGAAACCCAAAATATTAAACTTTTTTCGCTCATTCCCATCATGTACTGTATGTTTCTTTAGCAAACCTGTTTCTGCTTTTTCACCAAATATTGTTTTTTCACATATTCAGATTGATGACTATTACTGTTATTCAACAATCTGTCCTGGTGCTATGATGCTACGCACTTGCAGCCATGTATATACACAATTTATAAGACACCTATAATTTACACAAAAGTACTAAAGAATTCACACCTCCACACCCTTGTGTCAGTGCAGGGCTTCTGGAACTGAGTGCCGGTGCTGGTCTCTCACAGGTACACCGCTCCTGTGCTGAGCCAATGCCAAGAAACAAACACAGAGACCGCACTCAGAAAGCTATTCAATCACTGTATTGAAAAATCAGAGCGAACAGAGGCATACAACGTTTCGGGCGTAGCCCTTCCTCAGGTGTGCCACACCCATCACCAGTGACACCTTTATACCCCACCCATAACATCACATGATCAATCACATATATACAATAAAAGAGGAACTACACATATGCGTCTACCTCAATACATAACTGAGTTAGGCCACCCTACTATGCATAGTTCAAACAAACCAACTTTCTGCGAGAATTACATATTCAGTTACTAGCTTTTAAACATTGTAACGATACCCATTTCACAAAGTCCTGTATTGGATATCGACGGGCAACCATGTAGAACCTAAAGGGAAAAAGAACATCACATGAAGCATTTTAGACTCAAATTCTCATTCAGGCCATTAGGCTGTATACAATTAAATTTCCTAATCCATCTCGCCTCAAGCTGCAATAGAAGTTTCTTCCTATCACCCCCTCTTGGAGGCACCTGCACCCCCTCCAGTACACACCATCTAAGTTGGGCCACTGTGTATCGCTGATTCAAAAAATGCCGCTACACAGAAGTTTCATATTCTTTCCTGCCTTGTGCAAAGTGGGTAATATCCCTTTTGTGCCTTTGTATTCTCTCTTTCACAGCTCGTTCCATTTTCCCGACATATACCTGCCCACAGGGACACTTGAGTGCGTATACAACATAAGCACTCAAGCAGGAAAACCTGCCCCCTATAGGCACCTGCATGCCGGTTTGTGGATGCGAGATTGAATTGCCCCGGATGATAGCATTGCAACAATTGCAATTGACACAGGGTATAGTGCCACACCGATTGCTTGGCACTTTATCCTTATGCTGCACTCTAATGTCAGGTTTGTTGACCCAGTTGTTTCTATAAGTTACACAAGTAGTATAAGGCCGTACAATATAACTACATAACTCTTTATAGAGACAAAAGGCTGGGGTGGAATAGTAAATAGCACTCTCTCTGGTTTGAATCTAGGGTAGGGAAATAGAGGAAAGAGCCCTGCATATCGAAATACTTATCTTCAACTCAGCGGTATGCCTCATGTCCAGGCAGTACTACAGCCTACAATGTTAATTGAGGCTATAGTGGACTGGGGTGTTTAGATTTGGTGATACTTGGCAAGTGATGACACTATGGCTAATGTGATGGACAAGCAATGGTACTATGGCTATAACTTATGATGGATCTAAAATGAAATCTGAAATAAATATATATAGCAGTGATACAGCAATATATGTGTATGAATGGTGTGATGCATCATCCATCTAGAAGTCCACTTGCTGAAAAAATTTTTTATATACATATATAATTTTCTGTGGAATGTGTTGTTTTCACTTATTTGTAATCATGTATGAAGTTCATTCAAGGAGTTGATTTTGTTAATGCTGTGCTTATGGCAGACCAAATCAAACTAGCTCATGCACTGCAGTCTGTCATTAGGATCATTTTCATACTCAGATGTGCAATTAAATAGTAAATGTATTCATCATTTTTAGAGAATTATCTTAATGAGACATTTCATTGCCTTCTGTGTTTGTATTTTTAGCAAGCGTACTGCCTACAGTACAAGATTGTGCCCTTTAATTGTCCTGCCCTGTTTACAAGCCTGGAATTAACCAGGTTTAAGTTCTAACTAAGTGGAACATTTAATTGGACCCACAGGGTACAGAAAACAATTAATTATCAGTTTTGTTATGGTCTGTGCTAAAGAGATAGTCTGTGTTATACACTATTAAATGAATGCCAGCACATCCTTCTCTGTTTACTTACTCACTAAGGCTAATTTAACTTACAGTTTTACAGTTATATACTGTACACATTATGTTAGGCATTAATTAATGCAAGAATACAGTTACCCTATATCCATCACCACCCCCCAAAAAATCAAATGCTGTGTAAAACATAAATAAAAGAGTGCAATCATCATCAAAACATTTTTTTTAAATCTAAAAAGTTCAAAGACAACAGAGCAAATATGAAACTGAGCTACATTAAAGTCTGATGAAAAAAGATACGCTCATTTTAAATTTGATCTCAGTGATATCTTTCAAAAAAGTTGAAAAAAGGACATTATAAGGACACTGTGCTGCATCATCTATTCTTCTAAATGGACTCTGTGCCAAATGAGCTTGGGCCAAGAGACGTTAATAGCATTTCTAGATCATGATCATATATGTTTTCTTATATCCATAGTAATGTTGTAACTTGTATTTGTGAATGCAGTGACCACTGACCAATCGGATTCACGTATTGTATAGGAGTGTTCCTGACCCCATGCAAACATTTCTACTAAGAGCTGTTTTTAGTGCAGTGCTGTCTGAGTGCCCATATAGTACTGGATATTTTCCTTGTCCCTGGGTTAACAGATCCGTTGAAAGGAGAATTGGAATCTGCATCTTATTCAACAGAATTATAATCAGATCTACGGGGACAAATTCCAAGGTGCTGGGACTCAACTAGTCCATTGCTAGGCAGATTATTCATATGCAAATGAACATATTTTAACTTCATTGCTGCCCTCCATGGGAGTGTTTAAACAATAAAATACACATTAAGTGCAAGGTGAAAATCCAGGAGATTCCCAAGTATCTCAGGCCAATTTCTAGAGAATGAAATGGCTCTCTTGCCCTGTGTTAATGAGCCAATTATCAGTTGACTATTTAATGATAATGGTGTGCATGGAAGATTTGTGAAGGCTAAAGCCATGCATTTTGTTGAATACTATGCAGATAAAGCCAGAAGTTCTGTCGATGAATCAGACCTTTTTACTCTTTATCTAAGTTATTTTTCACATTAAGATCTCGGGGCACTGCTGAAGCCAGCCTCTTTTTTTTTTTTTTTTTTACAATAATAGCCTCAAACGGTCAAACCTCTTGCCTACATTGTTTCTGACAGTTCTGTAGAGATGGCCCGAAAAGTTCGCCGGCAAGCAGTATTCTGCAAACATCGCATGTTCGCATTTGTGGCAAACAGCAAACATTAATATTTGGCGTGTTCGATTCACCCCCTATATATCATCATTGAGCTAAATTTTGATCCCTTACCTCACAGTCAGCAGACAAATGGCAACCAATCAGCTAGCACCCTTTCTTGGACCTCCCACCTCCCTATCAAAAAGCAGTTGTGGTGGCCATATTGGATCAATTCTCTGCTGGCTGCTGACTGATAGTGAGAGCAGGTTCAGACTTTGCTGCAGATAGGTAGGGAAAGTATTAGCTAGGCCTGTGTTCTTGTTCCTTACTTGCTGTGAAAGTACTCCAAAAGCACTCCAAAAAGCCCTTTGAAGGCTAGCACATCGGTCTCCTGTGTTTCTTTTTTTTGTGTGTGACACTCCACAGCCCACTGACACCCAGAGTGGTGTGCACACTACTGCTGTTGCCTCATTAAGTTACAGGCACAGAACCACTCCAATGCATTATTATTTCAATATATTCTGATAGTACTATTGTAACTCTCTGTGTGAGACACTCCACAGCCCACTGACACCCAGAGCTGTGCATAGTGTGATTTCTGCCCATTGGGATTTAAAACCAGACTTTGCATCAACTCTGTAAATTTCGGTGAGACTTTTGGCATGGATCCCCCTCTGGCATGCCCCTATCCAGGTGTTAGACCCCTTGAAACAAGTTTCCCATCACTTTTGTAGCCAGAAACAGTCTTTGTAAGTTTTAAAATTTGCCTGCCCATTGAAGTCTATTCTCTTTTGCAGAAGTTCACATTCGCCGTTCATGGACAAAAAAAATCTATGTTTGCAACATCTCTACTGTTCTGTCCCAATGATGCCTCATCTCACTACCCCCACACTGCATTCAATCAGACTCTACTGTTATTCTCTTGCTGATTGATAAACTGGGTGAATGAGGTTATTGATTGTAACAACTACACCCCTTTCCAGTTAGCTGCAAATGGATAGAGTCTACTGTAATAGTAATTATGGAGACACTCTTCCAGAAGCTAATGGATACCCACTTTACCCAGGTGAAAGCCCCAGTGCAACATAAGTGCTGGATAAATGAGGGCCTAAGTCAGCATAAGAGGGTAAGACCTGTCTTTAGTGTTGTGGCATCATGGGGAAGCAAAGAGAGAGAACATTTTAGGCTTTCATAGGCATATGTATTATTTGCATAAGAAAAAAGCTAAACATTTCAATCTCAGGGTCATGTTAAAAACAGCTGTCTCTAATTTAAAATTGATTTAGAAACAGTATGCATTTTCAAGCATCAAGAATACAGCTTTTGAGCTTTTAAAGCAAACCTGTGAAATTATTAACCAATAATAATGATGATAAAAAAAAAACTTACTTGAGTTCTTCTGACTCCATCTGTAAGCATAGCATATACATTATCTGCCATTTTGTATCTCTGTCCGCCATGTTAAGTTCTAAGCTTCTAAGTCTCTAACTAAATATCTCTAGCTTATAGCTTAAAGAGTAACTGTCAGGCTGCAGAAGCTAATTTAAACCTCTATTCTCCTGTGTTAAACAGTTTAGACGGAAGCCAAAAAGGCAATAGTGAAGATAAACATCTCTCTTACATTTGATGTGTGCTTATCAGCAAAGCTGTTAGACCCAAGAGGACGCAAGCCGCATACCATACTGCAAAGCATTCTGGGGCCCTCCCCTCGGCTGCTAAGGAGAAGTTACAGTATCAAGTTTCAGCAGCTTGTAACTCAGTCTAGCTCACAGCACTAATAAATCTCGGGCAGAGTACACTGCAGGAGTCCGCTATTGTTCCTAGCCACATGGCTAATTAATATTCACTGCACACTAGTGTTATTCAGTACGAGCTTTTCTGTGATCAGGAAGCAGGCAGGACATGACGACACATTTGGCTTCATAGGAGACAGACAAACATGGAACCTGCCATAGCTGTCAGGAGCATCAATCTCTGCATATACTATATACAAATTCTGTGAAGTACAAACGTGGACAGTGAAATGCATATGTAATGTAAGTACAGCCAATCTTTAGCTACTGATATATGTGTTTATTTTCTCTGAGACCTTATACCTAACAGCTCCTCTTTAAAACCACTTCGCATTCAGTCGTTTTCACTTTATGCATCCAAGCAATTTTCACCTCTCATTCATTAGCCTATAACTTTATCACTACTTATCACAATTAACTGATCTATATCTTGTTTTTTCCGCCACCAATTAGGCTTTCTTTGAGGGGGTACATTTTGTTAAGAGCCACTTTACTGTAAACACATTTTAACAGGAAGAATGAGAAAAAAAACTGAAAAAATTCATTATTTCTCAGTTTTCGGCCATTATAGTTTTAAAATAATACATGCCTCTATAATTAAAACCCATGTATTGTATTTGTCTATTTGTCCCAGTTATTACACCGTTGAAATTATGTCCCTATCACAATGTATGGTGACAATATTTTATTTGGAAATAAAAGTGCATTGTATCTGTTTTGCATCCATCCCTATTTACAAGCTTATAATTTTAAAAAAAATAGAAATATTTAATCTTTACATTGATATTTAAAAAGTTTAGACCCTTAGGTAAATATTTACGTGTTTTTTTTTTTTTTTATTGTAATGGTTTTTTTTTTTTTATTAAACATTTCATGTGGATATTTTTTGGAGGGTGGGATGTAAATTGTCATTTCAAATGTGAATATTTGATTATTTTTATATTTTTTAACTTTTAGGTGTAATTTTACTTTTTGGCCACATGAGTTTGTTTACGTGACGTCACTCTAAGCGTAACGTACGCTTAAAGGGATGCTAGAGCCAGAAAAAGTGAAGCTTCCGGGAGAAGCTGTCGCTTTTTCTGCGGGGGAGATGAATCAGTGATCGGGCACCATAGCCCGATTCACTGATTGCCTGGCTAACGAACCGCGGGCCGGGAGCGCACGTGTGCGCGTGATCGGCGGCGGGAGCACGTGGGAGTGCACATGGCCTCCTGGACGTAACTTTTACATCCAGGAAGGTTAATTGGTTAAAGATCAAAGAACATATTCATCATGCACTCATTCATACTCACTTCTGCTTTTCTGTCTAAACCTGGCTGTACGGGAAATTCTCTAACCACATCGGCCCGGCCTAAACCTAACGTATGTAAATTAATGGCACCTGCATTTATATCACAAACATGTTTTTATGGGGATTTCCTTTGTAACTAGAGGAAAGGTTGTTTATCTTCTACGCCTGCGCAGCCATCATAATTTGTGAATAAAAGATGCTAGATTCTTAGTAAAGATAACCTGATTCTCAATTGCAAAGCTGTGTCTGTTTTTCATTTGTAGTTGCAGCAGGTTCACTCTCTGGTACCAGATAGAAATCACAAAGCATTAACATCACTAAGGTCTTCCCTGAGGATCTGGTGGTCTAAAGGTCCAATTCCTTTCACCATCCATGCCATTTTCCCCACTCCCAGTCATGATCTTCATCTGTAAAATCTCGCATTGAAATTTAATCTTCCCAGCTAAAATGGCTGTGACCCTGAAACTAGTTCTGGGGCACTGTGGCATGTTGGTTACCTCAGCGGTTCTTTACTCACGTACAGGGGAGAGATGGGAGCATGGCTGTAGGAAGCGGCACATTTTTAGCTGCAATGGGCGTGCACATGGCATCCTTATTGAAGCCTAATGCTCCCCTTCCTGTTTGTCACTCAACAAGCTGTCAACAAGCTGGATTTACCAGCAAACAGTGCAAACCCGGGGTAGCAATGGACGGCACAAAAAGGGCAGACAGCATTAGCAGGCATCCAGCTACAAGGGAATGCTACAAAAATAAGGCCCTACCATTGCTTCAGGTACCCTTTAAATATCATACGGGGCAGTGCATTATACTTTCTTTGCTACAATGTATTAATTGCCATACAGGACCACTGTCAGTTGATAAGCAATTGAAAGTAGTTTTACTGAGCATCTTACCTAAGTTACAGTCTATGAACGTGCATTTTACAGATATACCACTTTTAAATTAATCAAAATGTCTCTGTGTGGTTTTTTAACAGTTAAAGTCAGATTCTGACAAAGAAGATGGTTCAGTGAGATACATTTTATCGGGAGAAGGAGCTGGGACCATATTCATTATGGATGGACATACAGGAAGGATATTTGTTCTAAAAAAACTTGATCGAGAAGAAAAGCCATTTTATACGCTTAGAGCGCAGGCCATAAACAGTTTAACAGGTGTCCACGTGGAAACCGAATCTGAATTTGTAATTAAAATTCTGGATATTAATGACAATGAGCCAACGTTTATTAATGGACCTTATATCGCTGAAGTCCCAGAAATGTCTCCTATAGGTAAAGTATATGCTTGGTGTGTTGCTGTCAGCAAGTAGTAGTTTTATTTCATGTTATTTTATTTTAGGCTAATACATAACCATTGGGGCATCAGGATTTCAAAAGGGATTATAGTACATCTTACTCAGAGTCATTAAAGCTCTCAATACAGGGACAGAAATCAATTCCCTGTATGAGTGTCTTGGCTACAATTGTTTGAAAACTAACTTGTGCATGGAGCATCAGAGAACATATTGACAGACCCTGGCATGCAGTGTGCTTTGACCAGGCAAGTTAAAATGTTTTACCTAAATTTATCTTCATGCCAGTAAATTCTATAATATTGGCATAACAGGTCATTTAAAGGGGAATTCTACCTTTGTTGAGAAAAACTCAATGTTTTCATTTTAGCACTATACATTGCAGGGATAAATGGCAAATGTTATTTTAGCTTGATTGTATTGCCCTATGTTTTTATGCACATTTTTTCTACCAGAAACTTCTGCAGATGTGATTGTCAAAAATATGTTGACAGTCAATAGATGGGTACAGTAATTAAAAATAAGAGACAAAGTTTCCAGTCCTGTGAAAAAAGAGGAACATTTTGAAGAGTCTCATGGCACCAGTACTGTAAACAGAGCACTGTTGCCATGACTACAAAGAAAAGTAATTGAAGCTTGCTGTTAGTTTTTGGAAATTCATATTTGGCTACAGATTCAAGTAATCATTGTTAATAAAATTAGATTGCAAAATGACTTGTGCAGTACCCACCTATATTTATGGCAATGTTATACTGAAAATGGAATTTTAACTTTAAACCACTAGCTAGCTATATGAGATTAGTATGCCTGCAGATGCCAGTAGGGAACTTTGGGATGCAGGGTAATGTGGGGTAATATTATCTACCTGTCTGATATCACTAGTCAAATTAGGAGTCTACTACCCTTTCTTGTTATGGAATACTACTAAATTGATGCACATTTTACAAAGTGGATCGCAAAGGATGGTACAGTACGTGTAAGTGTACAACACGTGTGCTTACAGTGTATAAGTATATAAGTGCACAATGCATTTGTACAGCTCATTGGTGTATAGTGTGTGTAAGTGTACAGTGCATGAGTGTGTTTACAGCAGTAGGCACAAAAGTGCACAGTGTGTGTACAGTGGGTGGGAAAATGAACATAGGGGGTTGAAGTATAGTAGATGGCTAAGTGTACAGTGCATGCGTGTGCACAGCACATTGTTAAGTGTACAGTTTATGTGCTACAACAAATAATTAAAAAAAGTAATGTGTTTGATAAGTGATAATACACATTTACTTTAACTATTGAAAAATTGACCAGCTTACATGGGGGTCACAGAGTTAACAGTTGTTGTGAGTAGTACCCCATCTACTCCCAAGTTCTGTTAACTTTTTGACCCCCATGCAAGCTAGGGGTAATACTCAGGGAATTGTGATACCATTTTGTCTCACCTCTCCACAGCAAAAACAGGTCAAGTAGTGACAGCATGGTTAGGGACATCTCAACTAACTCGGACAGTTAGCCTCATTTTCTTCAGTGCCAAAATGAGTGTCGGGTTGCAGTGTTCTTTGTTATATGATGCTGCCTTTTTTTGGAGGAAGGCTACAGTTTATGTGCAGTTGCTTTTCTCCAGTTTCTGCCAAGGGATGGCCCTTTTTGACACTATGGCCTCGATTCATAAAGCATTAACACATGCGGTAATGCTGAAAACAGCTGACTTTACCGAGCACTCAGGAAAGTGTTAATTCATAAAAGCAGTTACCGCATGGAAAGCTACAATTACTGAGCAGTGGGGTAAATTACCGACTTGAGTGGGAAATATGTCAGTAAATGTCAATTCTTAAAAGTTAGAACATGCAATAACAAGCCAAAAAATTACCGGCTGCTCTGGGCTGGCGATAGGAGAGTGATAGGAGAGCGGTAACACTGTGAAAGCCACAAGCAGAGGGGGATAAGATGTGACTGACAGGAGCAGAGCCAATAGAAACAGCTCCTGTCTGCTTCAGGTCCTGCTGATCCGATGCTGATAGGAAGCGCAGGCTTCCCGGGTGAAAGAAAAGTTTCTACCACCCACGTAGTGAGCAGAGAGAAAGGAACAAATAACATTTCCTTCAGCAGTGTTTAACCTCTTCCATTCCTGATAGGTGCTTTCCCCTATACTAGCTGCTTATCTTCAAAGCAGGGCATGTGTGACGTCTCCTAAAAGTTCATTTAAGCTGTGGCAATTAAATAAAATGTTAAGAGAGACTAATAGACAGATTCAGAGCCGAGCAGAGGCAGTATAACAAACAGTATAGTAAAGCATGCACATCTAAAGGGATGTCGGGATGCATTGTAATGCCCTTATTGCAGTAGCGTCATGACGGGGGTGCGGGGGGTTCGACCCACACCAGGTGGGGTGCCCCCGGGCCCTAGCCTCCCTAGAGGGGGTGCTCTGTAATGGAGGGGGAGCCGCGGGGAGGGCAGCCCGACCTCTCCCTCCCTTCCTCTCCCCGGGCCGCCCTCCATGCTCCCCCTTCCGAGTGCAGAGTAAGCACGAAGCCGCAGGGAAGCGCTGTACTAAACTACCCACCTCCCTGGTTCCAATCGCCGCACTCGCCGCTGATCTTCTCCTCTCTGTATAGATGCTGATACACACGCTGCTTCCGGCTAAACAGGAAGCAGCATGTGTATCAGCATCTATGCAGAGCGGGAGGAGACTGGCGGCGAGTGATCCTGTGATTTTATTGCACTGTCTGTGGATTTTTCAATAAACTTATCAGCCTTTTTTACTACAACCTGGCCTGGTTTGCGGATCCCTTTCTTGCTCATCTATATACCATGGTCTGGCTCACCTGATCCTGCACTGTCTGGTATGTTTTTTGGGGGTTTAGAGCGTACATGAACTTTCTTTGCTGCTGATCCTTATCTCAGCTAACAACCTCAAACCCCATTAAGATGTTCTGTTTTACATAAGGCATCTCAATGACATGTATTTATGCTTGAAAAAAATCTGTTTTCCCTTTTGATGTTGCATGTATAAAGCTGTCTGTACCATCAGCCTAACAGGATGTAAACCCGACGAAGGCTGCAAGGCCGAAAGATTGTTTATTCTGATTAATTTGTAGTTGTAACGATTGGTGTCAGCAAGAACAGATTTTCTGATTATTGGTGATCTGCAGTATCACCAATAATACAGATACTATACCTGATTATGTGGTGATCTGCAGAATCACCAATAATGCGAGTATAGCGAGACACAGGACAACCAGATGTAAAAAGAGGTGTTTGGTGCAACAGTAATACAGATAGAGATACCAACTCCCCCAGAGAAGCTGGTAGAGGAAGATATCTCTATAGAACACAAGGATCAGCACTCCAGAAAGCTGGAGATGCAGATGAACTAGTAATCAGTTCACCCGAGGAGCAGGTGGTGCACAGTAAGACAACGTAAACTGATGGCTTGATGGCTAAGAGCTCCCTATTGCCAATATCGTAGTTCCTCTCCGCTGGAGAGAACCTACGAGAAAAGAAGGCACAGGGATGTAGTTTGCCTTGAAGGCCAGAGCATTGAGACAGCACAGCCCCAACCCCAATCTCTGATGCATCCACCTCAACAATGAAGGGGAAGTTGATATCCACGTGTCTCAAAATGGGAGCAGAACAAAATAACTTTTTCAACGTAGCGAAGGCAGACTGTGCCTCTACTGTCCATTGGTAAGTGTCAGCCCCCTTCTTGGTAAGGTTGGTGAGGGGTGACACTACAGAAGAAAACCCTTTGATGAACTTCCTGTAGTAATTGGCGAAGCCAAGAAATCTTTGGAGTGCCTTCAATCCTACAGGTTGAGGCCACTCCAATACAGCAGCGACTTTTTCAGGATCCATGGAGAGACCTGAAGTGGAAATAATATATCCCAAAAAAGGAACATTAGTGACTTCAAAGAGGCACTTCTCTAACTTCGCATACAACGAGTTCTGCCTCAATTTTCTTAAAACGAACTTCACATGTTTCCGATGTTCGGTTAGATTGGGTGAGAAAATCAGTATATAGTCCAGATACACTAGCACACATTTTCCCAGAACTTCCCTAAAGACTTCATTGATCAACTCCTGGAAGACGGTAGGAACATTACACAACCCGAAGGGCATGACCAGATACTCGTAGTGCCCATTGGGCGTGTTGAATGCCGTCTTCCATTCATCACCGTCCCTAATGTGTACCAGGTTGTATGCTCCTCGTAGGTCTAGCTTAGAGAAGATTTTGGCATTAGTCACCTGAGCAAACCAATCGTCAATCAAAGGCAGTGGATAGCGATTTTTCACTGTGATCTTATTTAAACCCCGATAGTCAATACAAGGTCGAAGCCCACCGTCCTTTTTCTGTACAAAAAAAGAACCCAGCCCCTGCTGGTGACCGGGAAGGACGGATAAAGCACTTGGCCAGATTTTCTTTAATGTATTTCTGCATAGCCAGCTTCTCTGGCCCCGACAGATTATAGAGATGGCCTCTAAGGGGCATACAACCTGATCTTTACTCTATGGGACAGTCGAAGCTCCGGTGTGGTGGGAGTTTCTCTGCTGATTTTGGACAAAACACATCAGAAAATTCTGCGTACTGCACTGGCACCCCTTTCACCTGAACCTTGGTGGCGCAAACAACAACTTTCTCCAAACAATGATGATGACAATGGACTGACCAGCTTTGTAGCTGACCTTAAGCCCAGTCGATCTGAGGGGAGTGTAGTTGCAACCTTGGAATACCGAGGATTATGGTGGAGGTTGCCATTTGCAGGGCAAAGAACTGTAGTTTCTCCTTATGTAGAACCCCTATATTACAAAACAATAAGGGGGTCTGGGAGAGAGGCTGTCTACACTGTAACGGAGAGTCCACAAATGCTTCTGTGGCCATGACCCGACCCTCCCAGGTAATGGAGCAAGGGAGGAGTAAGCGGTTATTAGCTAGAGGTAAACACGGCTCGCCTAGGGTATTACCTCTGACTACACCTAGGCAGCAGCGTTTCCCGACTTTTTAGGGCAATTCTGGACAATGTGACCCTCCTCAGCACAGTATAGACAGAGTCTTTCTGACCTTCTGTGATTCTTCTCCACTTGTGTTAACCTAGACTGACCGAACTGCATCGGTTCATCCTGAGGTGACGAGGGTGGAGAAGAGGCATAGGAAACAGATCTTACAGCATTTCTGCCATGGGTTTGATTTTGATAGCGAAGGCGGCGATCAACCCGCACCGCCAATGAAATTGCTTTGTCTAGAGATTTAGGCTCAGGATGACCTAACATCAAATCAGAAACTGCATCGGATAGTCCTGACAGGAAACAGTCTAATAAAGCATATGTTCCCCATCTAGCTGATACAGCCCACCTCATATATTCTCAGGCATAAACCTCCACTGGATTACGACCTTGTCTGAGAGTCTTTAGTTTCCTCTCAACCGTGATAGCAATATCCGGATCATCGTATATAACGGCCATGGCCTTTAAAAACTCCTGAACTGAGGATAATGCCTCATGCCCTGTGTGAAGACTATATGCCTATGTTTGTGAATCTCCTGACTAAAGGGTCTTTATAAAGGTTACCCTCTGGTTCTCAGATCCTGACAGATTGGGTCTCAACTCAAAATAGGATAGCACATGGTTTCTGAAATTCTGAAAGTCAGATCTATGCCCAGAAAACTTTTCGGGTACGGACATACGAAGATCCGTAACTGAAGGGGATCACACTGTATCAATAGTCATTTGAAGTACTTGTACTGTCCCAGACAGTTGAGTGATCTGAGTCTGTTGGGTATTGATCACCCGGTAAGATTGTTTACTGCGGTGGTCAGGACTTCAACCTGACTATGCAGTGCGTCCATAATGTTTGGTCTGCTGTTCTGTAACGATTGGTGTCAGCAAGAAGAGATTTTTTGATTATTGGTGATCTGCAGTATCACCAATAATATAGATACTATACCTGATTATGTGGTGATTTGCAGAATCACCAATAATGCGAGTATAGCGAGACACAGAACAACCAGATGTAAAGATAGGTGTTTGGTGCAACAGTAATACAGATAGAGATACCAACTCCCCCAGAGAAGCTGATAGAGGGAGATATCTCTATAGAACACAGGGATCAGCACTCCAGCAAGCTGGAGATGCAGATGAACTAGTAATCAGTTCACCCGAGGAGCGGGTGGTGCACAGTAAGACGACGTAAACTGATGACCCGTGGAGCGGGTGATTCAGACTGTACTGCAGCCGGTGATCACCTGAAAGACAGGAGATCAAGACTGTACTGCAACTCCTAATTACCTGAGGAGCAGATGACGAGGACAGTACCATAGTTACTAGGCACCTGAGGAGCAGGTGATTAAGACTGTACTGCAGCTACTGGTCACCTGAGGGACAGGTGATTAAGACTGTACAGCAGCTACTGGTCACCTGAGGAGCAGGTGATTAAGCTGTACGGAGGATCCCTCACCAGGGACTAGGCTCACTGGTGAGGGCAGGGGAGTCAGACAAGCAGATTCGGCAACAAACTGACAGATACGGTACAAAGACAGAAGGCTTAAATCAGAGCTCCTGCTGGTTCTAGCACACTTTGGGATCTGACTAAGGTCTGAGTGCTAACACGTAGCATTTGCAACAGCAGACGAGGAACTACTGACAGGCAGGTCCTATATATACTGAGAGCGCCCCACAGCGCCGCCCCAGTCACTCAGCCAATCAGGAGCACTGCTGGAGTCAGCTGACCGGCCGATCAGCTGACTCCCCTTCTATTCGCATAAAGGTCCTGTCGCCTGGTGCAGCCCTCAGTCTATGTGCAACTGACGGACCAGGCAAAACTCCACCATGTAACTGCGCGGCGAAGGCCAGCCAGCTGAGACACGGAGACAGCCGCCATGTCGCTTACCAGTGCGGCGGCATCTCCGCTATCTATTACAGTAGTTACAATAAATGGTATCACCCTAATGATAGGTGACTGCTGCCGAATACAAGACAAGTCCCAATATCCCAAGTCACTAAGGTCAATACAATTCAATGCAGGCCTGTTGAATTAAGGGTCTTCCAAATTGGAGATAATAAAGACAAGGCTTACCAGCTCCTAACAACCCAAATTATAAAGTTGTTTGTGTGTCTGTGCTGAATAGCCAGATAGGATCTGTTACAAATATGAGTATAGAATATCTCTGGTTAGGAATCTCCAAAAGTTGTGATATCTGCAGTCTTCTGGTGCAGCCAGCTTTCCATAGCAATATTCCAAAATGGTCATCATGTTGGTTAGTTGGTAAATAAATGGAAGTAAAAATTTAATGTAATGTAATTTGTTTATAAAATCCACCAGACAAAGGAAAATAGTAAAATGGATGAGTAAAACTTACATCAGCATTCCTGAATTACAGTGTACATCACAATAAAGAAGCGCTTTGTGTAGGGTTGGAGTCAGATGGCACCGTTTTTTACTTTGATTTTTAACTCCATCCCTTAATTGGCTTTTACATGAAGCACTTTTTTTTTTTACTGTGGGATACCTACTAATTCAGGGCCCTTGATATAAGTTTTAGTCTTTCCATTGTCTTCTGGATTTAGTAAACTTATTTCACTTAGATTTTTATTCCTGTTTATTTACCAACTAATTAACCACTATTGATTTGGAGAGCTGCCTGCACCAGATGACTACAGACATTAAAACTTGCAGAGATACCTAACCAGAGGTTTCCTATACTCATATTTGGAACAGATATGATTTGGCTATCTAGCAAAAGTGCAGATACAACCTTATAATTTGGGTTGTTAGGAGTTGTTCAATGTAATATTTTCATCTATGAGAGGTATGTTTTCTGTATGCACTCTGTAAATAAGTGATTAATATATGGTATGTAAAATGAACACTATATAAGTATGTACAAGGAATTGAATTGTAGTCAGACCAATCGCCAAACCATCAATGTTTGTCCATAATATCTGTCTGTCTGCTGATATAAAAATGAAGACTTCAAAAGACATCATGTTTCCTGGCTTTCAACTAAAGTATAAATCCAATGTGAAGTTCTTTCCTGACATAAGTTAAAGTAGAATCTTAAAAACATTAATTCAATTATTATTAAGAAGCAGCAAGAGTAAATAATGGCAATATCACATATGGTAGTCAGATGAGAGCATCAAAAATAATGTTATACAAAAAAATAAAGTGGAGTTCTACTTTAAAAATATCAGTGATGTTGCTGTTACACATAGCTATTTATATGTATATGTATTGGTATAAGTCATTTGAATTAAGTGATATCTCGCACCTCTTATTCTTATTTTGGATTCTAACTGAGCTGTTATTACCAGCATTAGCAAGTAATCCATTTTAGACATTTGCATTAAGAGGGAAGTTTGACCTTTTTTGTGTGTTAATAACGCCCCTTTATTTCCTATCAAATTGGAAATCCGGTCTAGTTGAGAGAATCTCTTTTATTCCTATTTCTCACTTTAAATATTTATAAACTTTGGGAATTTGGATGCCTATAGTCTAAAGGTTTCTTTTGTGATGTGCAATGTACTTGAAGAAATCTAAGAGCCTTTACTGAAAATAAATCTAGCAATACTATTTTCTCAAGAAAGGTCAGTGAGGGCTTATTGTATTTTAAGCCAAGGGATTTTGATTTTGAACCACAAAAATCTTCAAATATTAGATTTTGTACTTTGGGTTCAAGATGAGTTTGAGGAAAAGAGTCACATAAAAATCCAACCATCACAGGGCAGGCACGTAAGCAATTTCTCCTCTGTGTGGCTGTGTTCCTGCATTTATTAAGCACTATCCTGGAAAGCAGCGGAGAGCTTTTACATTTCTGTTTTGCTTTGTGTCAGATATGTCATCAGTCATATATAATTGGATTGAGATTACTTACAGAGGCAGATTCCATTTATCCAGCAGTTGGGGTATTAGTATTCCGATTGCACAAAACACTTTAATATGCTTAACATGATTATTTTTATGTTCTAGACATGGTTAATTGAAATAGATCACACAATCTTCAAATAGCTTTCTCATTGATTGTTTTGACATTTACGCATGATGTGTTCTTCATATTAATAATTTAGATACATTGACACAGTGAAATTTAGGAAATAGAAATGTATATTAATTTTCTATACATAACACTTGTTTCATTGCTTTGACTTTCCTAGTTTATGTTAAAGAAAACCTGAGATGAGAGAGATATAGAGACAGCCATATTTATTTCCTTGTAAACAATGCCAGTTGCCAGGCAGCACTGTTGTTGACCCTAAGACATAAGTAGTGTCTGATTCAAAACCCTGGAATAAACATATGGCTAATCCAGTAAAACCTGAGTCAACTAAGTCAGAGTACCTGATCTGCTGCATGCTTGTTCAAGGTCTATGGCTAAATGTATTAGAGACACAGGATCAGGAGGACTGCCGGACAATTGATAATGTTTAAAAGGAAATAAATATGGCAGCCTCCAAATACCTCTTACCTCGGATTCATCAGGCGTGTGTGTATCTGATACTACTGAAATCAGAAAGATCACCAGGACTGCCAGGCAACTGTTACTGTTTAAAGAGAACCAGAGATGAAGTAAAGTAAAGCTTTTATACATACCTGGGGATTCCTCCAGCCCCATATGCACGGATCGCTCCCATGCGGCCGTCCTCTGCTGCCTGTATCCGCCGTTACAGGGTCCCGTAGTTTTGGCCAGTCGGCCAGTCGGCGGCAGCATGCGGCCAATTGTCTGCATCACAGGGGCTCCTTCCATACCCGTACGCGTGCAGCTCCATACTGTGCAGCCGCATGCGTAAGGGTATGGAGGGAGGCCCTGTGCATGCGGACAATTGGCCGCATCCGCCGGAAGTGACGGGACCCGGTACCGCCGATAGAGGAAGCGGAGGATGGCGGCATGGGAGCGAGCCAGGCTTATGGGGCTGGAGGAAGCCCCAGGCATGTATGAATTTTTTTTTCATTTTCCCTCTCTGGCCGTCTCTGATTCCCTTTAAAAGGAAATCAATATTGCAGCCTCCATTTACTCATCTGTTCAGGTGCACTTTAACCACTTGAGGACCGTGGGCTCACACCCCCTAGTGACCAGACTATTTATTTTACAATTTAGGCCACTGCAGCTTTAAGGCCTCGCTGCAGGGCCGTACAACTCAGCACATAAGTGATCCCCCCCCCCTTTTCTGCCCACCAACAGAGCTTTCTCTGTATTTATGCTGGATGAGTCTGCAGAGGTGGATAAGCTCAGGCTGGGAGCACACTTGTCTTTCAATTTTCTGTGTGCATTTTTCTGTATGCGTTGTGTGAAAACATGCACACTTATTACAAAAACTAATATAATTGATAGAGAAAATCAAGTCTGCAGTCTGTTTTTATCTGCATGGGGAAAACACATTCAAGTGTGCACTAGCCAATTGTTCTCAGTTTTCCTGTGCAGAAAACACACAGCAAAGTAGACAGAACAGCACAGTGAGATCTGGAACACAGGAGTAGTGGCTGGGAGAGACCTGTGCCCCAGCAGTGAGTCTCTGTTGTCTGCATAGGGACCTGCTGTGAGTATAGCAGCAGGTCTGTGTTCTTATGAGGGCTCTGTCACTTGTGGAAGTCATCTTCTAAAGCTCTTAAAGTAAAATGTGAGAATTGTGTATGTTCTTGTAGATGCCACTGTAGCACCCATTCTTTCCACTCTGCATGCCTTCTTTCTGCATATTCTGCACACAAATGTCTGATGTTGTAAAGAAGAAACAGGTATCCAAAACTTGTTTTGTTCCCCTATGGTATAGGTTAAGCTGCATTTGTGGTCGTCTTGACACAGAATCTAGTGGGAGTACAGGTGCCCCAGAGGTCACTTAAAGATCTGGCACATCGAACTTTAAAAGATAGCTTACCTCACCTGCCAGAATCCATTACACTATGCGCCATACGGTCCACTATCCCTACAGGAGCAGTGTACTTCGCTATTGTGTACCAGACCAACACCTCTGTACAGTGCTCATTTCTTGCAGTGCTACTCACAGGATCAAGCTCCATTCTGACTGGAAACACCAATAGAGCATGTGTATGCATGTTCATTGTAAAGCTGCATACTAACATTAAATAATTTTCTCCTGTAGATATGGTGACCCCTGGGCAACAGTGTCATGAATTAGCTCATACAGATATGTTCTTCAGCTAGCTGCAACCAAGCACAGCATCCTGGACCATTTTCAATGGCTACATTTATCACTGAAGCCACACTTTAATCATCCTTTCCTAGGGCCTAATCTCAACCCTGTCCTTACTGGTATGTTACCTTATGAAAAATCTGAGCTAAAAATTGTACTTTAAAATTAGATAATGGAACTCACAGAAGTTTACATAAGGACAAACTCACCCTGTGGGCTGCCATAGTCTTAGTCTAATGTCCTACCAAAATATTATTACTGACACCTTTCGCAACACTGTACAAAGTACATAGTCATGCCACTGACTGTCTTCTGAGGGGCTCAAAATCTAATCTCTACCATAGTCATAGTTTAATGCCCTACATTATTATTGTTATTATTATTGTTATTAGTATTATGTATTTATACAGCACTGACATTTTCTGCAGCCCTTTACAGAGTACATAGTTATGTCACTGACTGTCCTCAGAAGAAACTCACAATCAAATCCTATTATATATTGTTTATACATTGTTTACTGTCCTTCCATGTTGTTATTTTACACTGTATTTATATAGTACTGACATCTTCTGCAGCACTTTACAGATCACATAGTTTTGTCACTGATTGTCCTCAGAGGAGCTCACATCTAATCCTTATCATAATTATAGTCTAATATTTCACTATAGGATTGTTTTGGGGGAAACCAGTTAATGTCAGGATCAGGGAAGAGCAGAAACTACGCCAGTGCGAATTTACACATCGTAGTTCGTAGGCGAAGTTTCAAAACTACGCTTATGATATTACGTGTAGCGAAGTACCGTTATGCATAGTTTACACCCCTACGCATAGTTCACATGTGTATTGCGAAGTAAACTACGAATGCGTTATTCGCATCTATTTTTCCGCGTACGATTGTATGCTTACAAAATTACGAGAAAGAGGAATGTACGCATAAAGGAGGTCCTGATACAAGCCTTTGCAGAGGAATTAATGTGTAACATTTTCTGCATATTGGCATAAGCGTCTGCATACACTACGCCTCGCACTACGCGGAATTGCGTATTTTGACGCGTATTGTACAAAATGCATACGAAGCGAATATTTGATTTCAAAGCCGTAGTTTGGTGAAGCGCAATTGCGTAAAACTACGCGTAGTTCCAGTGTAGCGAAGTTGGCTGACTACGACCATCCCTGGTCAGGATCTCTCCTGGAGCATGTTCTGTCGGTAGCAGTGGAACTGCAACCGGGCAGTTCTGACTTATCTGCTTGCATTCAGTTGCTCAGTTTGGATTGCATTCACAATAAGTCTCATTGTCATTTGCAATCACTCGGCAGTTTAGACCAGCTCAGGATGCTGTCATGATTCCACCTATTGCTTGCTGCAGTTGAACTGCAGTCAGATAGCCCTGGATTTCCTACATGCATGTTGTTGCATAATATTGCATGTATTTGTTGTGAAAGTCCTTTCCATTCACAGTCAGCTAGCAGCTTGTAATCAGACTAGCTCAGGATTGCATGATTGCCATTCAGCTGTGTGGGAATTTTGCATATCTACATCCATTGGCTGATGTCCACATAAAGGGTTACCTCCCATTCCAGACCCCGCCTGACATAGCATACAGCTCCCTGAGTTGTTGCTGGGTCCATGCTGTGAAAGTATTGTGTATTGCCTTGCTTTGTATTTCCCTGCCTGCTGGATGTTTGCTGAACCTGCGGGGGTCAGAGAAATCCACTATCCTGCTTATTGGAGACTGCCTTCACCATGCTGGTGACTGGTAGTTTTCCTTCTTGCCTTGTTCCTGAGGATATAACTGAAGCAGCGGTTGCCATTAGTTACACTCCTAACTGTTTGTCTTGTCTATGTCAGTGTGAATGTATGCCATGGATGTGGGGCCGCGACTAGATTGTCAAAGCATTCCGTCTGTCTGTCTGTTGTTTGTCTTGTTACTCAGCCTGAGGCTTGGTGCGGCGTCGCACTAAGCAGCCATTGTGTCTTGTTATTTGTGTATCGGAAGCCCAGAGCAGCGGTTGCTCTGGGCAATCTTGCTCCTTTGTTCATTACTCCTATGACAACCTGTGTAGCCTCTTCCATCACCCAGCTACATATCCTTGTTGTCTGGTGGTACTCTGGCTTTGTTGCCCTCAGCTGCTATACCTTACACCTTAAAGGCCTGAGTGTAACTGAAGTCAGGTAGGTGTTGCTCTTAACCTCCTGTTCAAGCGGGGACGCGCCACATAGGGTGAAGAAGGTGGTGGTAGATTGGGGCATAGCAGCTGAAAAGAAAGCAGGAGATCTGTCAGGCATTACAGTTGACTTATGTTTTACGGATGTTGGAGAATATGAAGTGCCTGAATGAAATCCGAGGCAAGATAGAAACTCCATGCAGATTTTGCCCTGGCCAATGTTCAAACCTAGGACTCAGCACTATAATACAGTAGTGCTCGTATACTGTATATATGCCCATGAATATCATCAATTGTGACCCCTACCACCCTTCCTCCCTCCATTCTACCTCTCTTATCTTGTCTCACTTACACTACCAGCACACTGTGCTTAGTTCCAGAATGGGTTATGAATCATTCAACTATTGTACCATCTCAGTATGTCATTGCTTCAATGTCATGATATACCCACCCACTTCATTCCTATACTAACAGGCGGTAACGTATTTGCGTATCCCATAATGTTTATGAAAAATGTATTCTGAAATGAAGGATATCTTGTTTGATAATCTGATCCTAAAATGTGAAGGACTTGATACCTTAAATTGTTCTGTGGGGACATGATGTTGGGACTTGTAGTGTGGGTACTGTTTTTATTTGGGGTGCATAGTGGCAGCATGTTCTGTATGGCATACAGAGCTAGATCATCCACAGGGCAAACCTAAGCAAAGTGTTCTATAGTGTGTGCAATTTTTAGTGCGTGTGTGTGTGCAGTGTCGGACTGGCCCAGCGGGGTGCTGGTATTTTGCCCGGTAGGCTCCACCTCCACGTCTCCAGTGCGCCCCAGGGCCCATTAAGTTTTGTCACAGATTTCAGATTTTTTTCTTATACTTTATTTTTTTCACCTCTGGTGGTCCCAGTTTCAATCCCTCCCTCTCTCCCTCACCTCAGGGGACCCCCTCCTGTTATGCTTGGCAGCGGCGGCATAAGATTCAGCTACAGGCTCCGGGTCCGGGGTCCAGCAGAGGGCCGCTAGAGCTCCAGCCGCCTGGTCTACACTGTCTCCTCCTCTGCAGTCTGCAGTGCTGCTCGTCCTACTTCCTGGTTCAGTACGAGCGAGCAGCAGAGGAGGAGACATCGTAGACCAAGCAAATGATGGAAGCCCTCACTCCAGGTAATTGATTTTAGCCCACCCTCCCTCCCTCCCTCCAGGTAATTGATTTTAGCCCACCCTCCCTCCATCCCTCCAGGTAATTGATTTTAGCCCGCCCTCCCTCCCTCCAGGTAATTGATTTTAGCCCATCCTCCCTCCCTCCCTCCAGGTAATTGATTTTAGCCCACCCTCCCTCCAGGTAATTGATTTTAGCCCACCCTCCCTTCCGGTAATTGATTTTAGCCCACCCTCCCTCCCTCCAGGTAATTGATTTTAGCCCACCCTCCCTCCCTCCAGGTAATTGATTTTAGCCCATCCTCCCTCCCTCCCTCCAGGTAATTGATTTTAGCCCATCCTCCCTCCCTCCCTCCCTCCAGGTAATTGATTTTAGCCCACCCTCCCTCCCTCCCTCCCTCCAGGTAATTGATTTAAGCCCACCCGCCCTCCCGGTAATTGATTTTAGCCCACCCTCCCTCCCTCCAGGTAATTGATTTTAGCCCACCCTCCCTCCCTCCCTCCAGGTAATTAATTTTAGCCCACCCTCCCTCCCTCCAGGTAATTGATTTTAGATCACCCACCCTCCCTCCAGGTAATTGATTTTAGATCACCCTCCCTCCAGGTAATTTATTTTAGATCACCCTCCCTCCAGGTAATTGATTTTAGATCACCCTCCCTTCCTACAGGTAATTGGTTTTAGACCACCCTCCCTCCCTACAGGTAATTGGTTTTAGATCACCCTCCCTCCCTACAGGTAATTGGTTTTAGATCACCCTCCGTCCCTACAGGTAATTGATATTAGCCCACCCACGAGGTAATTGATTTTAGATTGACTTAGATTTATTGACTTAGATTAATTGACATAGTCATATCAGTGACTGTCCTCAGGAGCTCACAATCTAATCCTACCATAGTCATAGTCTAATGTCCTACCATATTATTATTAGGTATTTATATATCACTGACATCTCCTGCAGCACATTACAGAGTACATGGTCATGTCACTGACTGTCCTCAGAGCAGCTAACAATCTAATCCTGTAATAGTCATAGTCTAATGTCCTACCATATTATTATTATGTATTTATATAGCACTAACATCTTCTGCAGCACTTTACAGAGTACATAGTTATGTCACTGACTGTCCTCAGAGGAGCTCACAATATAATCCATGTCATATGGATGGTAACTAGGACATTACTTTATATTAAAGGGGGGCTCTATGCAAAGTTTTGCTGGGTAGCAGTGTTTCTTAATTACAATGCTGCTAAGTTCATGTACATTTGGCCCTATTCATGATACATCATGACCTTCCGGTGCATGGTCATGCTCTTTTTTTCACCACAATCATGGGATGTGTGGGCCCTAGGTTGAAATTTCTCTGGTAGGCCCCCAGGGTCCCAGTCCGACCCTCTGTGAGTGTGTGTGTAGGGGAGGGGGGGCATCACCGCAAGTTTTATTTTCTGGGGTGACAAAAAGGCTCGAAATGCCCCTGGCCAAGATCGATTATTAGAGATGGCCCGAACCTCCGATTTTCAGTTCGCGAACCGGGTCCACGAACTTCCGCAAAAAGTTTGGTTCGCGCGAACTTCTACGAACCGCAATAGACTTCAATGGGGAGGCGAACTTTGAAAGATATAAAAAATTATGCTGGCCACAAAAGTGATGTAAATGATGTTTCAAGGGGTCTAACACCTGGAGGGGGGCATGGCGGAGTGGGATACATGCCAAAAGTCCGAGGGAAAAATTTGGATTGGACGCGAAGCAGCGTTTTAAGGGCAGAAATCGCATTGAATTCTAAATTGCAGGCCTAACGTGCTTTAAAACATCTTGCATGCATATACATCAATCAGGTAGTGTAATTAGAGTTCTGCTTCACACTGACACACCAAACTCACTGTGTAATGCACCGCAAACATCTGTTTGCATAATGATGGCCGTGCTGGACTGGTGCGCACCATGGCGAGAGTACAGGCCATGGCGGTTTTTTAAGCCCATATGGTCGGGCTGAGGTAGCTGAATGACAAAACAACAGTGACTGAGTGTCCAGCTGATCGAATTTGGCCTGTCCACAATAAAGCAACGGCCTTATTATCTTCTTGTATGTAGGTAGACATAGGTAGGTGCTCCAGTATAGGTAGGTAGGCATAGGTAGGTGTTCCCATGTAGGTAAGTAGGTAGCCCATTAGTTAGGTAGGCATAGGTAGGTGCCCCAGTAGTTAGCTAAGCATAGGTAGGAGTCCCAGTATAGGTAGGTAGGCATAGTTAGGTGTCCCAGTATAGGTAGCTAGGCATAGGTAGGAGTCCCAGTATAGGTAGGTAGGCATAGGTAGGTGTCCCAGTATAGGTAGATAGGCATAGGTAGGTGCCCAGTAGTTAGCTAGGCATAGGTAGGAGACCCAATATAGGTAGGTAGGCATAGGTAGGTGCCCTAGTATAGGTAGGTAGGCATAGGTAGGTGCCCTAGTATAGGTAGGTAGGCATAGGTAGATGTCCCCGTATAGGGCAAGTAGGTGCCCCAGTAGTTAGGTAGGCATAGGTAGGTGTCCCAGTATAGATAGTTAGGCAGGGCCTGGCTGGTACAGTAATAGCAATTACCAAGGTCCAGCTGCAACAGATAGGGCTGTATAATGCAGTGTCAGTGGGCAACACCCAAAAAAAAAACACACATCAGGAGAACATTAGCTCTCAAAAAAGCTGTTGAGGGGTACTATTTTAGCAATAACAATCAGTCAGGAGCAAGCTAACAAGCCTACAAGAGCCTAACTAATCTTTCCCTATGAAAGTCGGTCAGCAGTTGTCCCTTCACTAATTACTGCAGGTACGCGAGTGAGTGTAATAGCTAGCGCTGCCTGCCTTTTATAAAGGGGAGTGGCTCCAGGAGAGAGTGTAGCCTAATTGGCTACAATGTGCCTGCTGACTGTGATGTAGAGGGTCAAAGTTGATCCTAATGGTGCATTATGGGGGTGAACTGAACTTTTGCAAAAGTTTGCCTTCACTGGCGAACGCGAACCACTGAAATTTCACCTGGAACCGTTCGCCGGCGAACTGTTCGGGCCATCTCTATGTGGAAACTTGCCATGGTTTCCCGTGAACTCTTTTTAGAAAATTATATCTGTTTCACATTTATACCTAAGTATTCATCTATATGCTTGAAACAAGATAATTCCAGTGTGTGCAATATGTAGCATGTAATAATAATGAATAAGTAATATAAAACATTTCAGCATTACTCAATGATGTGTTTGCAAATTTGAATCATGTCCTCTTTGGTGTTTTTCCTACATATCCATCATCTATACCTTTATGCATAGTAATTTATACAGTTTATTAAATAATGTTGCTCATTTTAAATACAGTGGCAAGGTTTAGCAACAATATATCCTGTTCTCTGTATATCTAAATATGCTGTTGCTTAGCAGAACATTTAATCATGTTTCTTGAATTATAGTAATTTATTTTTGTATACTGTATGTATTTTCTAAGGTTTTATTACTCACCAGTCAGTGTTTGTGAATGATGTCTTTGTTTCAGTTGTTAAGGAGAGAAATAGATGTTTTTTTCCTCCCACTGCACACTTTGTTCATGATTAATTGCTATTTGCGGTCATGGACAGATTAGATTTCATCTCCTGATTCTAGCTAAGGCTTTGTATTTTTCATGTAGTGATTGCATAAACTACTTCTTTTGTCAAGATCTCATGGAAAGTGTTCTCAGCTTGAATTGGATTCTTGTCAGTTTCTTGCTCCTATGAAATGTGCATACTGTCACTTATTCTGCTGACAATCCATACTATAAGTGGGACTGTATGCTAATGGCATATGCAAGTGACACTTGCACTTTCACACATTTAATGAACTAAATTCAGGTTTGTGAACCAAGGCTTTTTACACATGTTGAATATTTACTCCTGGGCGGAGCCTGGAAGGGAAGCGACCAGCAGCAGGAGGAGACTTCCCCTGAGTGTTTTAACTTTATAAGCGCTTTTTACTCTGTTTGTGAGTACAATTCTTAAATTTTATATAATAAATCGTGGATTTTATATTGGAAGCCTTTCAGTTTATAGATATATGCCTGATTGTCTGTGGAAGTGGAATATATTCTTTTTTTTTTGTAATAGAACATTTTATTGAAATATAAAAACAAGAGATACAGAATATGACATATCGATACAGCAGTCAGATAAAATGTACTTTGTAATAATGCATACAACAGTATAAAAAGTTTTGATAAACAAAGTTCAACTTAATACTGCCTTTAAACAAGGTTAACAAAAGAGTAGTACTGTCCAGGAACCTTTAGAAAGAGAGCTGTGAATTTATCACAGTATTTAGTTACTTCTAACTGTCGTATCTTGAAGAGAGGAGAAAAGGAAGTAAAGGAGGAAAAGAGAAAAGAGAGAAAGAGGAGAAGAACAGTGAGGAAAGACAGAAAGATCAACAAACAGTATCCAGCCCATTGTAACAGTATAAAGGAAGAAAGCTCATAGACTTGACTTGTGTGTCATGCTTGAGACAAGAGACCACTAATAGTGATTTTAAATACTATGAGATGAGACGAGACCCCTTGCCACTTCTGAGTCCCTGTATTCATACCAGACTGCCCACTTCCTCACAAAAGCCTCATTCCGATCACATGCGCTGTAGAATAGATCATCAAGTCTGCAGATATCATTGATTTCTTTAAACACTTGAATGGGTGTAGGAATGTTGGTGCTTTTCCAATTTTGAGCTATTAGTAACTTGGCTACAATTAATAGTGTGCTTGTTAAGTTTTTCTTAGCCTGGGATATCTTCCCTGGGATAAGGTTAAGAAGAGCAATTTCCGGGAGAAGTGGGAGCTGTTCCAAATACAGGGATGTCAAAGATCATTTTCCAGAATGGCTTAATCAATGGGCAATGCCACCAAATATGCATATATGATCCAACCTGGTGGAGGCATCTCCAACATGCATCTGATTCGGCAGAGTTATATTTTGATGTCTGTAAAGGACATCTATACCATCTAGCAAAAAGCCTATAATTTCGCTCCTGAAAGGAAGCAGAGATTGTGGATTTATGTAGTAGGGAGAAGACTGTTTCCCATTGGTCACTCTCTAGAGCATGTCCTATATCCAGGTCCCACTTATTAGTGATATTCAGAAGTTGAGGTGTGCTTAAGAAAGATGCCATATCAGAGTACAGTACCGATATTTTATGGTCTGTGGATACCGATGAGGAGCACAGGGATTCAAAGGGAGTAAGTCTTCTGTGTATATTGGAATTTGGTTTAAGAGTGTAATAAAAAGATCTAGTCTGTCTCCAGAGGAGCCAATTAATGTCTGGTTTTGTTTCAGGGTTGCCCAGTTCGGATCTGTCTTTGATGGTTCTAGGGCCGATTATGTGCCTAACCTGTGGCCAGAAATCCCTATCCCAGCCCAAGATACTTTGTGCCTTCACACCCACCCCGTATTCTGGATTGTCAAGAAGGGATGAGAGGGGTCCCAGTATTGAGGAGAGATTGTATTTTTTCCAGGCTTTCTCCCATCCCCTCAGGACAACCTGGGTGTTAATGGACATCAAATGGTCTTTAGGTCTAGAGGGGCCAGGCATCCATAATAGCGCTCTGGGGTCTAGATCAGAGAATAGGGAGTCTAATACAACCCATTGTTTGTTTAGCCTGTTCTGAAACCAATCCAAGACTCTTGTAAGGAGGACTGCCTGGTAATATGTGTGAATGTCAGGCAGGCCCATACCACCTCCCACCTTAGGTCTGCTTAATAATTTATGGTTAATTCTGTGTGTTTTTTTGTTCCATATAAATTGTAGGAAAGACGTGTATTTTTTTAAGGAAAAGATTGGGAAGGTGTATAGGCAAGGCCTGCATCACATATAATAGTTTAGGCATAATGTCCATCTTGACCACACATATTCTGCTAGACCATGAGAGAAATAAAGTGCTCCATCTGGCTAGATCATTCAGTATTTTTGAGACCAGGGGTGGGAAGTTTAGTTTAAAGAGATCTGATAGGTCATTGGATATGTATACCCCTAGGTATTTTATTTTGTTCCTCTGCCACCGGAATTGGAATGAAGCAGCAAGTTCCTGTACCACTTCCTCTGGGATAGAAATGTTGAGGATCTCTGTCTTGGATAAGTTAATCTTAAAGTTACTCATATGGCCGTATTCCTTTAGTTCTTGCATAATAATGGGGAAGGCGATACGCGGATTAGAAATATAGAGTAGGAGATCGTCCGCAAAGAGAGCTAATTTGGAATGGGAGTCTTTCCATTGAAATCCTTGAATAGAGTGGTTATTGCGGAGTGCTACTGCCAGATGTTCCATGCAGATAACATATAATAGTGGGGACAGCCCTGTCTAGTACCGTTGCGGACGGGGAAGGCATCCGACAGGGCCCCATTAACCTTGACCCGGGCGGAAGGTCTATTGTAGAGGGCCATTACTTTAGAAATGAAATTAGGTCCCAGTCCTAATTGAATTAAGGCTTCCTCCAAAAACAACCAATGAACCCTGTCGAATGCCTTTTCCGCGTCCACTGACATGATACACAGGGGGTAATTTAGTCTCTTTGCTTTATGGATGATTGATACTGTTTTGAGGGTATTATCCCTGGCCTCTCTCTTGATCACAAACCCGGATTGGTCATTGTGTATTATTTCCGGTAAAAGCGGTTTTAATCTCTCAGCCAGCATCTTAGAATAGAGTTTTAGGTCTAGATTGATGAGTGAAATTGGACGATAGTTGGCACAGAGTGTATGATCCTTATCAGGTTTTGGGATTACTGTAATATGTGCTATAAGTGCCTGGGGAGTGAAGGAGTTAGGAGATATAGAGTTAAATGCAGGGAGCATTACAGGGGCTAAACAAGAGCCTAATTTCTTATAAAACGACCCTGTGAAGCCGTCAGGCCTGGACTCTTTCCTGATTTAGTGGCTTTTATGCTGGACAAAAGCTCATGGGGGGAGAATTATTGGTCTAATTCTTCCATTGTTGCTTGGGGTATTTGAGGAATTCTGTTCTTTTCTAGATATTCTTTAATCCTATTTCTAAGTGTGGGAGTCGGCATATTGTCGTATTTTCCTTTTATGTTATAGAGAGATTGATAATAAGATCTAAAAGCCTCAGCTTTTTCTGATGTTCTGAACACTTTAGAGCCGTCATGTTTGGATATTGAGGGAATAGAAGTAGCGGGGAGTCTAGGATTTAAATATCTAGCCAGTAATCTGCCACATTTTCCTCCTTTTTCATAAATGACCCCTCTAAGTCTTATTCTGTCGGAGAGGGATTTCTCGTCTAGGATAGATAGTAATCTGTGTCGTGTATTGGAGAGTTCCAATTCTGTTTCTGGGGTAGCATTTTGTTTGAGGGTATTCTCTAGTTCAGAGATTTTAGTTAATAATTGAGATATTTGCATCCCTTACTCTTTTTTCAGTCTGGTCCCATGAGATATGAGAACACCTCGCAACACACATTTAAGGGTTTCCCATTTAATGGGAGGGGTCGTTTCATCCTGTGCATGGTCTTTCATAAAATTGTCTATAGTTTGTTTAAGCTCTTGGAAGCAGGAGGGATCTTTAAGTAAGTTATCGTTTAGTCTCCAGGATACGTTTGTGCGTGGGGAGTTGTCTAATGATAGGGAGCAGGTGACTGGGGCGTGGTCAGACCAAAGTCTGTTGCCTATTGCTGCTTTCAGTCCCCTGTCCAGTAATGGTTGGGATAAGAATATGTAGTCTATCCTGCTATGGGATTTGTGGAGGTGGGAGAAGAATGTATAATTGGATTCGGTGGGATTCATTACTCTCCATGCATCTATTAAAGATGCTGACTGGAGTTTAAGGCGGATACGTGAGAGAGAGGCCAAAGGGACCGAGGTTTTACCGGAGGATGAGTCCTTGGACGGCACCATACAAAAATTGAAATCTCCGCATAGTATGATGTGCCCTTTAGCAAAGTTAAGTAATTTATTAAGATAGGATGATTAAGCCTGAGTCTGGTTCTGATTAGGTAGGTAGATATTTCCAATTGTATAGATCTTTGGGCCTATTTGTAGGTTGATGAATAGGAATCTACCATGTGTATCTTTAAGATCATCTATGAAGGAAGCATTCAGGTTTTTATGTAAACCAATGGATACACCCTTTGATTTACCGTCTAGGTTAGAGCTGTGAAACCATCTATTGAACCACCTCGATTTCATATGAGGAATATAATCCGTGCGGAAGTGAGTTTCCTGCAGAGCCAAGACAGAGGCCCTCTGCTTATGGAAGTGGTAGAGGATTTGAGACCTTTTTTGGGGGACATTTAAACCATTAGCATTGTAGGATGTTATTGTGAAGTCAGCCATCTCACATGTATCGGTAAGGTAACTGCATATCCAAGATTAGTAGCTCTTGAGGCATGACAGTCATTCGTACTGTAAGTAAGGGGCTTGGGAAGGATAAGAAGAAAACACAAAACATAAAACATATAAACAATGAAAAACCTGGTATCAACGTACCTATCCACCTTTCTCCTAGTCGGTGATCAGCCATATGTTCTGCCACTAAGGGAGCGAAACAAGTTTCGCTCTGCAATGTGGCTCTGATCAACGAGGGGTGGAGACGCATGGGATGTGGTCCATCCCTATGTGCGTATGTTTGTGAGTCTTTGGTTCAGACCCGTATCATTATGTGAATATTGCTCAGATATTATCCGTTGTATAAGTATATTTATCTTATAACATATAACCAAACTGCAAGACCACGTTCAGAATAGAAACATTGCAACCCATATATATGGTTCTCATCCCTCTATCAGGTATAGAATTCTAACGTTCCTTAAGTCCCGTAATATGATTTTAAGAAGGGGGGAGGGATAGTTGATATACTGGGTAATGCCTGTGTGAGATTAGACCAGACCTTTGTCACATTTAACTATTTGAAAGGATACGGCTTATGACAAGTATGTTATTTATAATCCACAAAGGATCGGCACCACACGATATGTGTATTAAATAGCTCTTAAACTTTTATTGCATAGTAAAAAGTTTGACAGGCAGCGACAGCCCGCTGTTTCGGCCTGAAAGGCCTTTATCAAGTTGCCAGAAATGTCAAATGCATGTATATATCACACAACATCACTTATATATCACTAACTCCGCCCAAAGGCGGACCACCCTAGTGCGTACAGATGGGGAGACAAACCTATATGCGGACCTGATGGGAGACTGAATAGTCACAAATATAGCCACCTAAAAAAAGTGCACAAAGTTTAAATATTTAAACTCACCAATCAGGGATCAGTTCCGCTGCAGAAACCGCCAGCATTATCCACCCAAATCGGCTCATATGAGCGCATCACGGACAGCGCGCCGCCGCCATGCAATCAGCGGCAGCGCCCGCTGTAAGCATTGCCGGTCATGTGACTGAACACATGATCGGCTGCCACCAATCACCTGCGCCCAAGTCTTAGCCAATGGGGAATAGCCGGCCTCGGTCCAATGAAGGCGGGGGGCGTGTCAATACAACGGAGACACGGCTAGCACAACACAGTAGTGGCCGTGCTGTCTCCTAGCAACATGTAAATATAAACATATCACTCACCCAACCAGCCACACCGAATAAAAGGTATTCTGCAGAGGAATATGATCTTTTAATGTATGAATCCCCAAATGTACCTAAAAATAAACATAAAAACACATATCAATGAAAGATAGAAGTTCAAATACACATATGAATCCATATTTAGCAAACGGTTGCCTAACAATATATACCATAATAGCTACAATAAATATTAGATACAAAAGCTTAAATCACACTCCCTATTAAGTCCAGCTGGACCCATAGCTCCCAATCTTCTAATCCAGCCCGCCTCTCTCCTCAATAATTCCTTTTGTCGGTTACCCCCCCGCCAATCCTGGGGGACCCCGTCAATGGCCATGACCCTTAACTGTGAGACATTATGTCTACATTTTGTAAAATGTTCAGCAACCGACTGCTCAATGCTTTTACCCCTGATGGCCGTTTTATGTGATGAAATGCGGTCTTTGAGGCGCTGAGTTGTCATCCCTACATAAATAAAGCCACAGGGACACTTTAAAAGGTACACAACATATCGGTAATCGCATGTATAGCGTCTCCTGATCTCATATTTGTTTCCTGTGGTGGGATGACAAAAATCTTTGCCCCTAATGACACTACTACACATGTGGCATGTGAGACATGGATACATGCCCCTATTAACTGGAAGGTCACCAGACACATCCTTCTTTTTGACACGCAACTTGTCACGCAGGGTAGGTGCCCTGCGGAACGACATAAGGGGTGGGTATCTGAACTCTGGTACTCTGGGGAAACCATCCCTCAGGATATACCAGTGCCGACGTATAATACGACTCACATTATCACTACATGTATTATAAGTGGATATAAACGGCAATCTGGGTACAGTATTTCTCCTATGGGTACGACGCTGTCTGCATTCCTGGAAATCAGAATAACCCCTTGCCCTAAATTTATCACTCAACTCACGTTTGCGTAAGGTGGATGTGTCTGGATCACTCACAATTCTATCCACCCTCGAGAATTGACTCTGTGGTATACTCCTTTTAGTATTCAAAGGGTGAAAGCTTTGGAAGTGTAATACTGAATTACGATCCGTTGGTTTGGTGTATAGGTCGGTAACAAATCCCGCCCCCTCCCGGATCACCCTGACATCTAAAAACGGAACGCTACATGGATCTATATGAGCAGTAAGACGTATATAAGGGCATTGTTCATGGACATTAGTTATAAAAGCATCTAGGCTCTCACGCGGCCCCCTCCAAACGCAAAATACATCGTCTATAAAACGCCACCAGCACAAAGAGTGCTGGCGAAATATGGGATTTAGATATACAAAAGTTTCCTCAAATAGACCCATAAATAAATTTGCGTAGGAGGGGGCCACGTTCGAGCCCATAGCTGTGCCCTGTCGCTGTCCATAAAATCTGTTCTTAAAAGAGAAGTAATTAAATTTCAAGACAATTTCCAAAAGTTTCACCAGAAACCTTCGTTGGTCAATCGAGCAGTCGGTTTGCATCATCAAGTACCAAGAGGTGTAGAGGCTCTCAACATCCAAAGTAACTAAGAGGACATCATCATCCACAGGTGGCCTGGACCTAAGTTTACACAAAAAGGCATTAGTATCTTTAATATACGAATCCAAAGATTGTACTATAGGTTGTAAGATTTTATCAATAAAGATTGCAATTGGAACGAAGACAGACCCCACTCCTGCCACAATTGGATGCCCAGGGGGGCGTACAAGAGTTTTGTGTATCTTTGGCAATATATACAAATGTGGAGTAGTGGGGTTGTCCTGTTGCAAAAACTTAAACAGATCTTCATCAATCAAGCCCTTAACCAACGCATTTTGCAAAACATTTAAAATTAATCGCTGTATCTCAGGTAGAGGGTCACTATCTAGAGGGACATACACATTGGTATCAGATAATTGGCGATCAACCTCCTGATCATAATCGCATCTATCAACTATCACCACGGCTCCTCCCTTATCCGCCGGACATATTACTATGTCGGCATTGTCCTGCAAGGACTTTAGAGCTGTGTTCTCTGCACGAGTGAGATTATGTGCTATTCTAAAATGTCCCTTCCTAAAATCATCCTCCATTTTCTTAATGTCCACAATTGGACGCCCAGGGGGGCGTACAAGAGTTTTGTGTATCTTTGGCAATATATACAAATGTGGAGTAGTGGGGTTGTCCTGTTGCAAAAACTTAAACAGATCTTCATCAATCAAGCCCTTAACCAACGCATTCTGCAAAACATTTAAAATTAATCGCTGTATCTCAGGTAGAGGGTCACTATCTAGAGGGACATACACATTGGTATCAGATAATTGGCGATCAACCTCCTGATCATAATCGCATCTATCAACTATCACCACGGCTCCTCCCTTATCCGCCGGACATATTACTATGTCGGCATTGTCCTGCAAGGACTTTAGAGCTGTGTTCTCTGCACGAGTGAGATTATGTGCTATTCTAAAATGTCCCTTCCTAAAATCATCCTCCATTTTCTTAATGTCCTCTGAAATCTTCGATGTGTAGGTGTCAATAAGGGCATGGCTAGAGGGTAAAAAATTGCTCTTGTTGCGTAGGCCAGAGTCTCTGAGACAGAAGCAGTCTTCATTCCCAGTTCGCACAGTATCAGTAGTTATACTAGCTGGTAGGTTATTAAAGAAGACTTTTAGTTTAATAGATCGGAAAAACCGAAATAAGTCTTGTTCAAGACTGAAAAAGTCTGGTAGATGTGTAGGACTAAACGATAACCCATAGTTCAATACCCTTTCCTCAATACTGGTTAATGAGTATGAAGAGATATTTACCACTAATGATGGGTGTATCAAGTCCGTTTCCTCGGTCTCAGGTTCATCGTGTTGCGTGGGGGTTTTCCGTATGCACCTCCGCCTGAACCTCCAACCCCCTCTCCGCTTCCGCCTCCTTGGGGGTGATGGTTTGGGGAACCCTCCCTTGAAGTTGGGACGACATCAGATGATGAAGAGCCAGCTCCAGACGGACTACCTCCTCGAGGTCTCCCACGGGGTCCCTTATTTTTTACCCTCTAGCCATGCCCTTATTGACACCTACACATCGAAGATTTCAGAGGACATTAAGAAAATGGAGGATGATTTTAGGAAGGGACATTTTAGAATAGCACATAATCTCACTCGTGCAGAGAACACAGCTCTAAAGTCCTTGCAGGACAATGCCGACATAGTAATATGTCCGGCGGATAAGGGAGGAGCCGTGGTGATAGTTGATAGATGCGATTATGATCAGGAGGTTGATCGCCAATTATCTGATACCAATGTGTATGTCCCTCTAGATAGTGACCCTCTACCTGAGATACAGCGATTAATTTTAAATGTTTTGCAGAATGCGTTGGTTAAGGGCTTGATTGATGAAGATCTGTTTAAGTTTTTGCAACAGGACAACCCCACTACTCCACATTTGTATATATTGCCAAAGATACACAAAACTCTTGTACGCCCCCCTGGGCGTCCAATTGTGGCAGGAGTGGGGTCTGTCTTCGTTCCAATTGCAATCTTTATTGATAAAATCTTACAACCTATAGTACAATCTTTGGATTCGTATATTAAAGATACTAATGCCTTTTTGTGTAAACTTAGGTCCATGCCACCTGTGGATGATGATGTCCTCTTAGTTACTTTGGATGTTGAGAGCCTCTACACCTCCATCCCTCATGATGGAGGTGTAGAGGCAGTTGATTGGTACTTGATGATGCAAACCGACTGCTCGATTGACCAACGAAGGTTTCTGGTGAAACTTTTGGAAATTGTCTTGAAATTTAATTACGTCTCTTTTAAGAACAGATTTTATGGACAGCGACAGGGCACAGCTATGGGCTCGAACGTGGCCCCCTCCTACGCAAATTTATTTATGGGTCTAGTTGAGGAAACTTTTGTATATCTAAATCCCATATTTCGCCAGCACTCTTTGTGCTGGTGGCGTTTTATAGACGATGTATTTTGCGTTTGGAGGGGGCCGCGTGAGAGCCTAGATGCTTTTATAACTAATGTCCATGAACAATGCCCTTATATACGTCTTACTGCTCATATAGATCCATGTAGCGTTCCGTTTTTAGATGTCAGGGTGATCCGGGAGGGGGCGGGATTTGTTACCGACCTATACACCAAACCAACGGATCGTAATTCAGTATTACACTTCCAAAGCTTTCACCCTTTGAATACTAAAAGGAGTATACCACAGAGTCAATTCTCGAGGGTGGATAGAATTGTGAGTGATCCAGACACATCCACCTTACGCAAACGTGAGTTGAGTGATAAATTTAGGGCAAGGGGTTATTCTGATTTCCAGGAATGCAGACAGCGTCGTACCCATAGGAGAAATACTGTACCCAGATTGCCGTTTATATCCACTTATAATACATGTAGTGATAATGTGAGTCGTATTATACGTCGGCACTGGTATATCCTGAGGGATGGTTTCCCCAGAGTACCAGAGTTCAGATACCCACCCCTTATGTCGTTCCGCAGGGCACCTACCCTGCGTGACAAGTTGCGTGTCAAAAAGAAGGATGTGTCTGGTGACCTTCCAGTTAATAGGGGCATGTATCCATGTCTCACATGCCACATGTGTAGTAGTGTCATTAGGGGCAAAGATTTTTGTCATCCCACCACAGGAAACAAATATGAGATCAGGAGACGCTATACATGCGATTACCGATATGTTGTGTACCTTTTAAAGTGTCCCTGTGGCTTTTTTTATGTAGGGATGACAACTCAGCGCCTCAAAGACCGCATTTCATCACATAAAACGGCCATCAGGGGTAAAAGCATTGAGCAGTCGGTTGCTGAACATTTTACAAAATGTAGACATAATGTCTCACAGTTAAGGGTCATGGCCATTGACGGGGTCCCCCAGGATTGGCGGGGGGGTAACCGACAAAAGGAATTATTGAGGAGAGAGGCGGGCTGGATTAGAAGATTGGGAGCTATGGGTCCAGCTGGACTTAATAGGGAGTGTGATTTAAGCTTTTGTATCTAATATTTATTGTAGCTATTATGGTATATATTGTTAGGCAACCGTTTGCTAAATATGGATTCATATGTGTATTTGAACTTCTATCTTTTATTGATATGTGTTTTTATGTTTATTTTTAGGTACATTTGGGGATTCATACATTAAAAGATCATATTCCTCTGCAGAATACCTTTTATTCGGTGTGGCTGGTTGGGTGAGTGATATGTTTATATTTACATGTTGCTAGGAGACAGCATGGCTGCTACTGTGTTGTGCTAGCCGTGTCTCCGTTGTATTGACACGCCCCCCGCCTTCATTGGACCGAGGCCGGCTATTCCCCATTGGCTAAGACTTGGGCGCAGGTGATTGGTGGCAGCCGATCATGTGTTCAGTCACATGACCGGCAATGCTTACAGCGGGCGCTGCCGCTGATTGCATGGCGGCGGCGCGCTGTCCGTGATGCGCTCATATGAGCCGATTTGGGTGGATAATGCTGGCGGTTTCTGCAGCGGAACTGATCCCTGATTGGTGAGTTTAAATATTTAAACTTTGTGCACTTTTTTTAGGTGGCTATATTTGTGACTATTCAGTCTCCCATCAGGTCCGCATATAGGTTGGTCTCCCCATCTGTACGCACTAGGGTGGTCCGCCTTTGGGCGGAGTTAGTGATATATAAGTGATGTTGTGTGATATATACATGCATTTGACATTTCTGGCAACTTGATAAAGGCCTTTCAGGCCGAAACAGCGGGCTGTCGCTGCCTGTCAAACTTTTTACTATGCAATAAAAGTTTAAGAGCTATTTAATACACATATCGTGTGGTGCCGATCCTTTGTGGATTATAGACTGTATTGACCCTTTGGTACAGGGGTGAGGATCTTGGCACACTTCCTTTTACCTTTGAGCATTAAGTGGGTGCTCCTGGATACATGCTTTCAAGTATGTTATTTAGGCAGTCCCAAATAAGTGCTATAGGACACCATTCCTTGTCCTATTTTCTGGCAGCTTGTGAGTAGCATAGGGTTTATAGTAAACAAAGGGTGAGTTACTGATGTGCAATCTTGCGCTTCAGGGATTGAGATGGTGTGCAATCTTGCGCTGAAGGATGAGATGAGTGATGTGCAGTCTTGCAATTATAAAAACGTATATGTAGGTGGTCCCGATCATAAGAGTTCTCCTTTGAGATCATTCAGTATGGGATAAACGTGTAAAAGGTAAGGGTTATATGTAGATCCATAAACAAGGATTTCCGTAAATCTTAGCCACATAGCCTATGTTGTATCTTGTCGTGCCCTTCTATTGTCGTTCCGTCTGGTTACCGGTTCCCAGCGGACTCTCGAGGGACGGGAGGCAGGTGGTTGAAACAGCGGCCAGTCGGTGATTTTGATGTAAGGCAGGTCAAACAATGATCGGATTTTAGGAAGATCTTCTGGAGAGCGAAATGTGAAAGATTTGCCCTCGTGTTGGACATTTAGGGAGAATGGATAACCCCATCTGTACTGTATATCTTTATTGCGTAATTCCTCGAGTAGAGGACGAATTGCTTTCCTGAGCTGAAGGGTGAGGCTGGAGAGATCAGCTAGGAGTTGGATTTTAGCGCCATCAAAATCAATGTCTTCTTGAGACCGGGCTGCTTTCATGATGGCCTCTTTCTCCTTATAAAAATGTACCCGGCAGATAATGTCTCTAGGCTTAGAGGGGTCTGTTTTAGGCGGGCCCAGAGCTCTATGAGCCCTGTCTATTTCAATTTTGTGTTCAGGGGGTGCTCCCAGAATCTGTTTGAATAGGCCTTCTAGAGTTGCCATGATGTCTGGGGGCCTTGTGGCTTCAGGGAGGCCACGTACCCTAATGTTGTTGCGTCTGTGCCTATTTTCCATGTCATCCATCTTAAGATAGATGGATGAAATGTGATGTGAGTTATCATCAATGGATTCTTGTTGTTTGTCTAGCCTTTCCTCAAGAGTGTCCTGACGTTTTTCCACCGTTTCTACCCTTGAGACTATGTGGCTTACCTCTTGTCTGAAGTCAGTCATTTCTCTCTTGTATGCTGCCTCCATGCGTATAATAAGTCTCTCAAAGTCTTGCTTTGTCGGGAGGGATCTCACATAAACATGGAGATCTACCTCCAGGTAGGATTCGGCTCCTTCTGAAGTGACGGGGGATGTTATCCCTGAAGTCTGATGGCGGATGTCCGGAGCTGATCTCGGCGAATGACCAGGAGAGGCTGCTTGCCGGAAAGATGAGCCCGGGGAGGCCTGGGCCTGAAGTGTGCGTGGTGACGCAGTGGCAGTTGTTTCCATCTCTGTCTCGCTGTGCTCCGATGTCGGAGATTGATGTCCCACTGGGATCTTACCCTGGCTTTCGGGTGGCTGTATTTCTCCCTGAGTGGACTTTGGGGAACCTCTGGGTGAGTTGGTGCATTTCTGTAGAGCCGATGGCGCGCTCGGCTGACCTCGCGGCGACGCCATGTTGTTTTCCTCGGCTTCTGCTAGTCTCCGCTCTAGAGGCCTGAGGAATCGCAGAATATGAGCAGAACTTCTGTGAGAAGGGGTCTTCTTGTTCCTCTTCTTCTTAGAAGAGCCCATGTGGGTAAAAGCAGTCGAAATTCACGCTTTAGTTAGCTTTAAATCCGTAGGGAATCAGGAGCCTCGCTAGGCTGCCCCCTCACTCTTCCATGCACAAGCCACGCCCCCCGAAGTGGAATATATTCTTAAACACTGAGGTTGAGACTGCACACCCATAAAACGTGGACAGCTGTCTGTGAGTGTGGGCAGCAGCAGCAAAGGGTGAGCAGGAGATGAACCTCCCTGGCGGTAAGCCCGAGCTGAGCTCGGGCTACGCCGCGCAGGAGGATTTCTCAGGCCCTGCTGGGCCGATTTGCACACTTTTTTTTTTTTTGCAACACGCAGCTAGCACTTTGCTAGCTGCGTGTGCACTCTGAGTGCCGCCCCCCCCCCAGACCCCGTGCGCTGCCTGGCCAATCAGTGCCAGGCAGCGCTGAGGGGTAGATCGGGACTCCCAATAACGTCACGACATCGATGACGTCGGTGACGTCATGCCGCCCGTCGCCATGGCGACGGGGGAAGCCTTCCAGGAAATCCTGTTCTTTGAGGCGATCGAAGAGGGCGGGGGGAAGCCCTGGGCTCACTACATGATTAAAAAAAAAAAAAAAATACTCTGCTGCCCCCTGGCGTTTTTTAATAGACCGCCAGGGAGGTTAATAGACGGTAGCTGTCATTTGAACCTAGTTGCTTTGCAAGCATGATTGCACTATGATGTTGTAACGATCGGTGAAGCACAGAGAGGATCTGATTACCGGTGATCTGCAGTATCACTGGGAATACAGATGTATACCAGATTATAAGTGATCTGCAGTATCACCGATAATCCGATATACCAGCTAACCTCTGTTCACCTGAGTAGAGTGTAGTGTTTGGTGTAACAGTAACACTTTGAGGACTAAGCCTCAGCGCAGTAAGGTATACTGCACGGATTCCTTCCGAAGACCTGGACTCTCCAAGATCGGGAGGAGTCAGGCTGCGAGTAGGAAGGATTGTCTAAAAGTAACACGCTGGAGGAAGTGTCACTGATAGAATGGGGAACCGCCTCCAACAGTGAGGTCGGTTCTCGAGGTCGGACAAGCCAGGTCGTACACACATGGACAGATAAAGTACAATATCAAGAGGCAAAGGTGGAGTCAGGTACAGGCAGGGTTCGGCAACAGGGTATCAGAAATATCGAGGTACAAGATCAGTAGGCAGAAGCAGAGTCTAAGGACGAGCCAGGGTTCGGCAACAGAGTATCAGAAATATCGAGGTACAAGATCAGAGTTCAGGAGGATAGTCAAGCAGGCAAAAGGTCAAAACAGATAATCACAATCAAACTAGTACTTTAAGCTATCAACAGAAACTAGCTAAGTGTAGGATTACAGCTCCAGCTGGTCCCGGCACACTTGCGGATCTGACTACGGATCTGGGTGCTCCCACGTATGTGATCGCAACGCCAGACAACCAGCAACTGAATAAGCAGCAGAATATATAGTTGCTGGACTCTGCTGCCCCGCCCGAACCATTCAGCCAATCATGAGTCCTGCAGGAATCAGCTGACCTTCCTGATCAGCTGACACTTCCTCTGCAGGTATAAAGGTCCTGAATTCAGGCCCGCACGAGCATAGCTCTCCATCTGCCTAGGTGCACTAACAGACCCAGCCACACCAAGCACATGCTGCTGCATGCAAACAGCCGCTTTGCTGTCAGGACATGCGGCGGCTTTTCCGTGTTCCACCACACCACCAGACACGTGCAAACCGCCGCGTAGGACGCGGAGTCAGCCGCCTAGCTCTTGGCACACGCGGCAGCTTTTCCGCGTTTCCTCACAGAAGTCATCTTGTTGTTTTGTTTGAGATTGGATGCACCATTCACCACTGGAAAGAAGCTGGTTAACCCTTTAAAATGCAGTTGCTGTCTGTGAGGCTGGGCAGCCTTGCAGCAAGGTGAGCGTGCCATTTGTTGGCTAATGGTTACGGATATAGAGGTGACCCCCTAGTAGAAGTTTGCACAATCGGACCCCATAGGGTGATGGTCCCCATATGGTTCAAAAAACGGATCGCACTATGATTTCTGTCTTATTCTCTTTCCATACATGTGAACTGTGCCACTAATGGATGAATTCCTTCGAGTACCTGGAAACTGGATGCTAAACAGTGGAGGGCGGTTTATTAAGAACTTATTGTTTATGTATTGAACATTGGGAAGGGGTAGCACACTCTATAAGTGTTGTAATATTTACTCCTAATATCAAATGATATGAGAAAAATGCAAAGATCATTCTGTGACTGGGAGTTCCCCCCCCCCCCCCCTTGTGCAGCTTAAGTGCAGGGAGCTATGTTATATTTACCTAGTCTATGCTGTATTGGGTCACCTGTTTCTCAGGGAATCTGTATGATCAATACCGCCCTCCTGAAGAGGATCCTTCAAAAACACCACATGTTCAAATTGGTGTGGCTATCTCACCTATTGATTTTAGTGGTTGACCTGTACAGAAATCTTGTCGCGTACAGTATAAATAGCAGCTACAATTTGTAGACGTTATTTGTAGCTTCTATTTTCTATGCATAGCTGCTATTTGTAGCTGCTATTTTTTATGTGTAGCCGCTATTTGTCACTGCAATTTGTAGCCACAAGTACCAGCAGTCTCTGTCCTCTTAAGGACCAGAGAACGAAGCGGTGGAACACCAACGAATAACGACAAATGGCCACACATACCTGCCTCAATCACCGTCACTGCCGCAAGTGGGGAATCTGGGCCACCCACTTTGCCGTCTCTATGAAGGCAGAGTTCGTGTGAGCCAGTCAGGAGACACTTTCATTGGCTCCTGACCCTGCCTATCAATGTAAGCCAAAGGGAGCTGCTTATATTGATAGACAGGGTCAGGAGCCAATGAAATCGGCTCCTGAACTGCTCACAGGGATCTGCCGTTACAGAGATGGCAGAGCGAGTGAGTTGCGGTGAGGAGACAGCAGCAAGATCGTCGGGAGTGACAAAAGCGGCGAGAACGTGCGGCATCAATGGATTGAAAACTTTGCCCTGGCAGCCAGGTAGCCATCAAAACAGGGCATAAATTTCAATCAGTAAGGTCCTTAAGTGCTGTGGGATGTGAAAATGTGGGCAACCTTGTTAATTTTCATGATTTTCCTGTATAAATTGTTGTATTTTACAATAAAAAATGTCACTTAAATATATCATATAAGAGACACACACAGTGATTTTTGAGAAGTGAAATTAAATGTATTGTATTTAGAGAAAGTGTGCAATAATTGTTTAAATAAAATTAGGCAGGTGCATAAATATGGGCACCACAAAAAAAGAAATGAAATCAATATTTAGTAGATCCTCCTTTTGCAGAAATTACAGCCTCTTAAAGCTTCCTGTAGGTTTCAATGAGAGTCTGGATTCTGGTAGAGGGTATTTTGGACCATTCCTCATTACAAAAAATCTCTAGTTCATTCAGGTTTGATGGCTCCCAAGCATGGACCGCTCTCTTTAACTCACACAGATTTTCAATTATATTCAGGTCTGCAGACTGAGATGGCCACCATTCCAGAACATTGTACTTGTTCCTCTTCATGAATGTCTTAGTGGACTTTGAGCAGTGTTTAGGGTCATTGTCTTGTTGAAAGATCCAGCCCTGGCACAGCTTCAGCTTTGTCACTGATTCCTGGACATTGGTCTCCAGATCTGCTGATACTGAGTGGAATCCATGCGTCCCTCAACTTTGACAAGATTCCCAGTCCCTGCAATTGCCACACAGCCCCACAGCATGATGGAACTACCACCATATTTTACTGTAGGTAGCAGGTGTTATTCTTGGAATGCTGTGTTCTTTTTTCTCCATGCATAACGCACCTTGTTATGCCCAAATAACTCAATTTTAGTTTCATCAGTGAACATCATGTCCAAATGTGCTTTAGCATACCTGAAGCGGCTCATGTTTGTGCTGTGGGCGGAGAAAAGGATTCCTCTGCATCACTCTCGCATACAGCATCTCCTTGTGTAAAGTGCGTCCAATGGTTGAACGATGCACAGTGACTCCATCTGCAGCAAGATGATGTTGTAGGTCTTTGGTGCTGGTATGTGGCTTGACTCTGACTGTTCTCACCATTCGTCACTTCTGTTTATTCGAGATTTTTCTTGGTCTGCCACTTCCAGCCTTAACTTAAACTGAGCCTGTGGTCTTCCATTTCCTTAGTATGTTCCTAACTGTGGAAATAGACAGCTGAAATCTCTGAGACAGCTTTCTGTATCCCTCCCCTAAACCATAATGGTGAACAATCTTTATCTTCAGGTCATTTGAGAGTTCTTTTGAGACCCCCATGTTGCTACTCTTCAGAGAAACTTAAAAAAACTTAAAAAAAATTGATTCATCTGTGTATGTAGGTCAGGGGTCACTAAGCTTACCAAGCCAATTTGAGCTCCAATAATTAGTCCTAAAGGTTTTGGAATCAATAAAATTACAACAGTGCCCAAATTGATGCACCTGCTTAATTTTATTAAAGCAATTATTGCACACTTTCTGTAAATCCAATAAACTTAATTTCACTTCTCAAAAATCACTGTGTGTGTCTAGTATATGATATATTTAACTGACATTTTTATCGTAACAACCAACAATTTATACAGGAAAATCATGAAAATTACAAATTTTGCCCAAACTTTCGCATCCCACTGTAGTTAAACAAGATGTTGTGTTTAAGGTTTAGTGTACATATATCCAGGCACATCACATCTAGTTAGGACATTAAATAAGTTAAGGAAAGGGAGGTGCTGAAGGGGGTGTGGCTAGAAAACAGCAAAAATCTATTAACCATTCGCACTCTTGCAAGAGTGCGAAGTGTTTAAGGTTTAGGTGGGGGGTTTAAGGTTAGTTGGAGGCATTAATATTAGTTGCTCGGCAGGAGGGTTAAGGGTTAGGCACCCCCAGGGTTGGGGTTAAGATTACGGCTCCCCCAAGGGGGAGCTTAAAAGTTAGGCACCACTGGAGGTGGAGTTAAGGGTTAGGCACCCCCAAGGGGGGGGGGGGCTTAAGGGTTAGGCACTATTGTGGGTGGATTTAAGGGTGAGGTGCCACCAGGGGGTTTAAGGGTTAGGCACCACCAGGGGAGGGTTCTGTGTGAGAGAAGGGTGAGGTCAGGCCATAGTAAATTATTGGTAAATATTACCAATATTTTTCTATATAAATGTAGTAGAATATTGGCAAAACTACCGATATTCTACTACCATTAGCCTGCGTCCTTTAAAACATGCGGCTTTTTCAAATGTATGCTCCTGAGGCTCCTGATGATATGACATGCATTGGGAGCCAAAGGATGATACCAGCATAGAGTCTGTAGATGCCCGGAGGAATAGGAGATACTACGCAGATTGTATAGGTAAACATATCTGTGCTCCCTTTGTTTACTGTGCACAAGAAGGCTTTGTTTGTATTTTCCCCAAAACAGGGCTGTAACCAGTTATATATTAATAGATAGAATATTCCCTGCCATCATGGTGGGGGCTTGGGGGCTAAGGGGTTCAATAATTTTGTGACTTGCAGACCAGTAGCATGGTAGCTTGATACTTTACCTGCTTCCAGTGTCAGGACAGGTCCTTCTCTCTTCAGTGCAGCCAAACTTAATTGTAGCTTTGTAGCACCCAATGCATGTCACATCATGACATCGACATGTAGGGATAAAACTGATCATTTGACCTGAAACAGCTCAGCTGAGGAAATTAACAGAACTCTCTGTAAGTGGGGCTGTTGCTATTGCTTGGCTCAGAGAGGCCTCTTTTCCACGGACTGTTGATCTATGTGTTTAGCAATCAGTTACCAGGCAGCAGTGAGCAATTACCAGGCAGCAGTGGGCAGTTGTGAGAGTTTTTCAATGCATTTCACCACCTGTCAACAGTCCATGGAAAAGAGTCCTTAGGCTCCCTGCACACTGCAAATCTGAATTGCGATTCCGATTCTGATTTTAGATTCCGATTTTCCCTGAATGCTTTCAACAGAAAAATACAGAAAAAAACGCAGCATGCAGTAACGATTAAAAATTGGAATCATAATTGCATGTAAAAAACGATTAAAAATTGGAAAGGGATTTTGTTAATAATAGCTGCACAAACTGAAATAAAAACTTGATGTACCCACAGAGTACTAGCACACCACTTATTTCTAGCATTCAGTACTTGTACGTTCCTACAGCTTGATCACGCTGACTTTGCACTAAGAGCTCTTTCACATTACATGATGCTTGCAGGAGCCGATTTCCTGCAAGCATTATGATCTGCGGCATGGACGTCGGGATGTTGCGGTGCGATGCTGATCAGCGGTGGTAGTTATAATTCACCCAACTGAAAAATGCCTGTGTCGGACGCAGGGGTGTAACTAGACGTCCCCGGGCCCCCCTGCAAGAATTTGAGCGGGCCCCCCCTCGCCCTCCCCCCTGGGGCCCGCTCATGGCCATTCTGGGGGGGCAGGAGGGGTCACAGAACCTTGGGCAGGGCTCTCCCCACCTGCATCTAAGTGGCAGCAGCGGCGGCGGCAGCTATAATTACCTCCATTCACCACCAGAGGTCTCCGATCTGCAAGGGTTTCACATTACTTCCTGTTAAAACAGGAAGTAATGTGAAGCCCTTGCAGATGTAATGTAAAGCCCTTGCAGATCGGAGGCCTCCATGGTGAATGGAGGTCATTATAGCTGCCGCCGCCACCGCTGCTGCCCTTTAGATAGATGCAGGAGGGGAGCGCAGAGGGGATAGCCCGAGGTGAGGGAGGGGGGCTGTCCCCCCTCCCCGCTGATGGGCAAAGCTCTCCCCTCATGCTGTGACCCCTCCTTCCCCCCCAAAATAGCCATGAGCGGGCCCCAGGGGGGGGGGGCCGGGCCCCCCCTCCGGGGGCAGGGGCTGCTTCCCCTATTGTTACGTCAGTGATCGGACGTTTAAAAGCTCCCGGGTACATCGAACTGCAATGCACCAAAATGCACTGTTGGATGTGAAAGGTAAAATGAAAGTCTAAGGACTTTCATTTTACCTTGGTTAACGTAAGTATTGACTTTGCATCAAAACGCCATAAATAAGCTCTGGTGTGAAAGAACTCTGACTCGCAGTCTCTGTCACAGTGTACTGTATGTGTACTGTATGTAAGAGAGTGATGTTACAGAATACACCGCAAATTCCCAGACAAACATAAGCAGGGGGCTATTCCAGGAGATAAAACACTTGTTTGGAGCAAGTTTATTTTTTAATCTCCTGACATTTCACATGAGCTACAGCAAATCTAATTGCTTGCGACTGGCTGTTGATATATGTGCAAGGTCAGCCTTGCACAGACAAATTAAGCAAATCACCTGAGCATTGCAGAGGCAAAGCCAGGAAATGTGTAAATGAAACAGTGCTGTGGAGCTGTCTTCAGCACCACACTATGCTACTCTGTAACAATGCTACACCTGAACTGAGAGAGATATAGAAGGAGCCATATTTATTTCCTTTTAGGCCTCGTTCAGACTGCTGTGCGCATTTCGGAAGCACATATAGTGTGCAACACACAAGGTAGGTAGAAGGTCATAGACAGCCCTTCTACTGTTTCCATCATATGCGCTACACAGCAATGCGCTATCGCACTGCTGCATGCTTTTTTCGAGAATTGCAGAGCTGACCCATTCACTGTAGTTCACTGTAGTGAATGGGATCAGCAGCGCAGCACATAGCAGCACAGATGGCATGTGATCGTAGGCTGCCATCTGTGCTAATTGACATGAGCGAGGCCTTAAAGTGGACCTGAAATCTTGCACAGGACAGAAGTAAACCATAGAGAAATCCACCCTGTATGTATTAGGAGAGTTTAGCCTGTCTAATTCCCCCTCACCCGTGAATAATCACAAGTGTAATTTGATCTCCCAGCTGTGACAGCTCAGGAACCTCAGCAGCCTCGGCAGAGAAGCTAATTTGTAAACACAGGATTTTAACACCATGTCTGCCTCCATGAAAGCAGAAAGTAGCCAAGCTGCAGATTTCTAGCAGCAACCCTTCAACAAAGAAATGTTTTCTTTAAAGGTTATTATGCTGTTGCTTATCTCTTAAAGCAAAGAGGAAGTTCTGAGTTCCGGTCCGCTTTAAACAATGCTAGTTGATTGGCATTCCTTTTGATTATATGCTCCTGATGCATTTAGCTATAGACCCTGAACAAGCATGCAGATCAGGTGCTCTGACTGAAGCCTGATTAGATTAGCTGCATGCTCATATCAGGTGTGGGATTCAGACACTACTGCAGCCATAGAAGATCAGCAGGAATTCCAGGCAATTTGCATTGTTTAAAAGGAAATCAACATGTCAGCCTCCATATTCCTAATCGTTCAGGTGTGCTTTAAATCAAGTTAAAACAAAAAGAAAAGAAGACTGCCGCCTCCCCTGTTCCCAGGACTCTTATACCTCCTAGGACTCTTTTTGTCCCTCATGCAAGCTGATACAGCCAGGATGGCTGACCCTCACAGTGTAGGGCTCTAGAATACTAAGCTATACTGCCCACATGGTCCATGACACGGAGGGGCACTGTAGGAGGCAAGCAGCATTCCTCCTCCTCTCCTGCAGAGTTCTTTGTGTCATTGGGAAGGGCTCATCCCCATCTCATGCTGGAGGAGGAGGGGGTTGTTACACATGCATTGTGGTGGAATCAACAAGGGGACCACTAGATGTCCATCCCCTTACTGATAAATAGGTATAGAGAATCAGTCTGCCTACTTATAGTAAACCTGGATAAAATATATTTTCTTTAAGAAACCTTCTTCTGATGTCATCTTTTCCTGTTAACTGACTTTTTCCATTTCGTTGTTGTTGTCTTCTCTAATTTTGATTGATGAGTAACTCCTCTGGCTTCCGCTCCTTTTGCTCCATCACTCCTCGCTCCCATAGTGCCGCTTCCCACTGCACCTTTGTTATGGTCCCCCCCCCCCCCACCATGATTCTCCCCCCCCCCCCCCCTGCAAAGCATTTGATTTCTGCAGCTCTGCTGGATACCCCTGACACTGTTGCTCCCAGTCACTGCTGCCCACCAGGACTCTGCTGCACTACTGAACAGGAAGCCCCAGATTCCTATTGGTCAGCTTGCTAACCAATGGGATGCTTCCATTGTAAGAATTTCACAGAATTGGGACCGTCACAAAATTAATGATAACACCCTCCTTCCATCTACTCTAACAGACAATAAAACCTTTGAGTTTGCTATAGATGGGCACATGGATGCCAATGCTTTAACCAATGCATTGAAATTGGAAAGGGGGAGGGGGGTATATATCTTTCCTTCAAGCCTGGTGTGACAGATCCAACTCTAACTAAAAACGCCTGCTTACGTGAACTACTGCAATGCATGAGTGACAACTGGCTGAAACTAAATGCAGACACAATTGAAGTCCTTCTGATCGGAGGGCAGCACATGACAACAAAACAACTTAACTTGCAGTCTTCACCACTGGGAATAGGAGGCACAGATCTACACAGCTCTGATCATGTGCGTAGCCTGGGAGTTCGAATTGATGGGGATTTAAACTTCAGAACTCACATCTCGGCTGTGGTGAAATCATCCTATTTTATTGTATTGTATTGTATATGTTGATTCACATTACATGTATTAAAAAATGTTCTTTATGTTCCCTGGCACTCCACCTGCAGAACACTTGTAGGCCTCTTTCACAGAGCGACGTTAAAGTCGCACGTTAGAAAATGTTTCAAAGCAGACTAAAGCACAGCAATACTAAGTTTGTGCGACAGTCACAGTGCACACGTTGCGTTTGTGTGTAACGTGTAGCGTTATTAGGAAGTGCTGCATGCTGTGCATTATACATGTTATTACATAGTTATACATAGTTATTTTAGTTGAAAAAAGACATACGTCCATCGAGTTCAACCAGAGAACAAAATACAACAGCTGTGTTGGACTGTTTGCACATGCTCAGTAATGACTTGGAAGCATACTTTTCATTGCCTGTATGCTGTACTGTATGCAACGATAACGGAGCATTAAGTTGCATTGCAACAATTTTTGGGGCATTGTGTTGTAATTTGCGTTGCGACTTTAACCTTGCATCAAAACGCAACGTCCTACTGTGAAAGAGGTCGCAATGACAGCCAAGGACCGACTCTGGGGCTTAAAAGGGACTGTCGCGAAAATCTTACAATTACATTTCTATTAAGTAAAATAAGCCATACATGACTTTTCTCCTATGTTGCTGTCACTTACAGTAGGTAGTAGAAATATGACATTACCGACAAATTTTGGACTAACCTATCTTCTCATAGGGGGATTTTCAGGGTTTTCTTTATGTTTAAAAGCACTTAGTGAATGGCAGTTGTTCCGTCCAACTGCCAAAATAGTGTGCAGCGAGCAGGGAAGCTGGCCAGCATCTTTGTAGTAATCATTTTCAGAGAATATAAATACTACAAAAAAACGGGAATTGGCTCTTGGGTGCATATAGAAACACGCATAATTTAGTAATTAATTGCAAAAATTCTAATTACAAACTAATAAAAGAAAATAAAAATTCATACACAATACATATAAATGCTAAAAATATGTATAACCCCATACATATTTTTTTATTTTACATATTTTTAGCATTCATATGTATTGTGTATGTATTTTTCTTTTCCTTTATTAGTTTGTAATTAGAATTTTTGCAATTAATTAATAAATTATGCGTGTTTCTATATGCACCCAAGAGCCAATTCACGTTTTTTTGTAGTACTTATATTTCCTTGTTGGCATGATGCATATGGAAAACATTATTAAGAGTGTTTAGCTAGATTTATTTATGATATTTATTCTATATTTTGCGTTTTCACGGTTACCCTTCTTTGTGTGCAATAGCGTGGATAACATTTTCAGAGAATGTCTTTTTAAAGAATAAAGGCCATGCTGAGAATCCCCCATGAAGAGATGGACTAACCCAAAACCTGTTGGTGATGTCACATTTCTACTACCTACTGTAAGTGACAGCGAGTTGTGTCAGTTAAGCCTGACCCACGGGTCCTCCATCTCGAGTGTTGTTCAAGAGAGGAACTACAGAATATTGACTCGTTGGTTCTGTACTCCAGTACAGTTTAGTAGATGGCAAGGGAGAAATATAGATATGTGCTGGAGATGTGGCCAATGAGGGGGCAATTATCTACATATGTGGTGGCATTGTATAGGGTAGAGGACTATGGGAAATGGCGTTTGAGTCGTATGAGGAAATGAATATGTGCCAAATAGATCATACGCCAGAAATAGCGTTATTATCTATGTTCCCTGGAACAATCAAACAAGCAAAGAGGTCAATCCTTGGCCATAATATGGCATCAGTGAGGTACCTCATTGCTAAATTTTGAAAGGGGGCAACAGCTTGGGGAAGGTAGAGTTGGTAGATACGGTAAATAATTGTAATGAATAGTGAATTATCAGCTGCGGTGGATAACAGTACCACTGCAGCTGCTTCTGGTACCCTGCCTGCCAGTCTCCCTGTGCCTCGGGCGTCTAGCACGCCGAGGACGGGCGTGGGTGGTCGCCGCTTGTCGGCTGCGGGGGATGGTGGGGCCACTACGGGAATTGCTGGGTCCCTGCCTACCAGGTTTTCCGCGTCTAGTACGCCGGGGATGCGTGTTTCTACTGTTCTCAGGGGCACATTAGCGCGTGCGCGCGCTCGCTGTCAGGACCTTTATGCCAGGAGGAGGCGCGTCAGCCTCTCCCGATTTGCTGAGACTGATGGGCGTGTTTGGAGGGTCTCCTCCGCTTCTTAAGCCTCTCGGCTTCACTTGCAATTTGTCTGCTGTCGTGAATACTTTGTGTTAGCGCTCAGACCTTAGTCAGTTCCCTAGTGTGTTAGAACCAGCAGGAGCTGGGAATTCACACTAAGCTTAGGATCTGTTTGATAGCATAATTTGTACTAATTGTGTATTATCTGTGTATGACTCTGGCTAGCTCTGACCAACCTTACTCTTAGTGATTCTGTACTTTAGCATATCTGATCCTGTTGTCAACTAAGCCTGGTTAATACTCTGTCTCTATCTCCTGATTCTGTACCTTTGCCCATCTGATCTAACTGCCAAACTCTGCCTGGATACCGTTCTGCTTTTGCCTGTCAACTCTGTACTGTAATCTGTCTGTTGCCGAACCGTTCTGTCTGACCTCTCTACTCTCACCAGGGAGCCCTTGTCTCTGGTGAGAGGTGCTGTACTACAGTGCCCACCAGCTCCTCTGGTGAGGTATTGCCAAAACTGTTAATACATACTGTTGCACCAATCACTACACGCAGTGCAATAAAATAGTGCTACTTACTTGTACACTTAGCATATGTTTCGTATATCTGTATTATTAGTGATTTTGCAGATCACCATATAATCAGGTATATATCTGCATTATAGGTGATACTGCAGATCACCTGATAATCAGAACTCTGATCTTGCTAGCACCAATCGTTACCATTATATAATGAGAATGGAGGAATTAGTATTGTCCGCACAAAATAGAGGGGAAGAGATTTCTAGACAATGGTCATCTTGGCTGGAATATAGGGACAGACTCTGATATACAAAAATCTTGACACTTAGGTCTCTATTGGAATTCGCATGGGGTTACCCATTCCCCCCTTCTTCTTCTTCTTTTTTTTTTACTATTATTATTTTTTATTATTTGTTTTGTTTTCTTGGGATCATATGGGAGATGGAGGTTTTTAATATAATAGGAAAATATAGATCTTTGTGGAACATGAGAAGTCCTGTATGAATAATTAAGGTTATTAATATGATGAGACTATGGCCTCAATTCACTAAGATCATGCTGGAGATAATAAAGCAAGAGAAAACTTACCTCCACACAGTAAGAGAGTTATCTTATCTCTTCATTCCTTACGTTACCTCTTCTGTAGTTAATTTACCTCCTCTGTAGTTAAGTTACCTCCTCTGTAGTTATTTTCACACGCAGTTAATGAACAGCCTGTCTTTAACTTTGGAGTTATTTTAAGGATTAAAGAGTTAACCTAAAGACAGAAGAGTTAACTTTAGGTTTGCCTGAGGTAAACTGTTTCCTGAATACTACATGCCTTATCACCATGGTAACAACTCTAGAAGAGGTATTAAAGACAGGAGATAAGTTTAGTGAATTGAGGCCAATGTCATAGTATATGAAGATATTACTGTAGGGTATTAACAAAATGTTTGCAGGTTCTTGTCTCAGAAGGATGTACTCTTGATTGAAATATGAATGTTTTTTGTATAGATATGAATATTATCTAATAAAATTGTGATTAAAAAAAAAAGAAAGCGTTGTGTAGTGTGTAGCTATATTATATTTTAGATGAACTTAGTAGTCTTTTGGATTTCTTTTAAGCTACAATTCCCTTTTCTCTCATTAGGTACTTCTGTAATACAGGTAACAGCTGTAGACAGGGATGATCCAACCAATGGCAATCATGCCAGATTAGTGTACAGCATCATTCAAGGACAGCCACAGTTCTCAATTGAAATAAAATCAGGTAACAAAACTAAGATTTTTTTTTTCTGTTTTTATATAATTCTAACGCTAAGAAATGCCCTCTTGCTTAGTCACATACAGTAGCAGTCTTGACATTTGTCTTTATGTCCACACATCACTGAGCAATCAAGGATGCAATAATTACTTTTGTCAGGTATAACAAAGAATAAACAATAATGACACATGTGTGCAATATTTTGTAGCTCTTTTAGAAATGACTAGACACATTGTTCTCTTGTCATAACATAAATTGTTCAAGGTTCAAAATTAAATGACGCTGACTTTTGGCACCTCGTTAGGGATTATACATCATGTATTGTCAGCTATTGGACATATGTGAGCTTCTATCACCTAACAAACTAAAATAAACTATTGTCTCCAACTCCTAATCTCTTACCGTTATTAATATTATCTGCTAATAATGGCTTTAATGATATCCAAGAAATCAAGTTGTCATTCATTATAATTGTTTGCGCACTGTGACAGGCTCTCCCACTTTATACAGGAAAATATACTACATTTGGTATATGTGATGCCAAGACTTCAAAAGCTTATGTATTAAGGTTCCTGGAAGGATATGTATTGGGATTAAAGATAGGTGGGCTCATGAAATAAAAAAACGAATACAAAACTAGGCTACCTAATCCACGGGGCTGAACGAATCAGGTAGCCTCCAAAACCGCGACTCCCCGCCACTCCTGTGGGCTGCAATGGCACACTTACACTTTCGTGACCTCTGGGTCATGACTCTGGAATAAGAGGTTCAGTCTCACTTTCACAGCATGCAGGGAGGCGGAGGAGTGGCATGGGGGTGTGGCCAGAGGGAGAGAGCTGCCCAATGGCAGCTCAGGAATCCCTGCAGGAACTCCCCTGGCAGGCGTTTTGAACAGAGAATCACTCTACCCTATGTTTACCTCCGAAGTTTCGGGTGCGCCCGGTGTGACGTCTTATGGGCACCCAGTGCAATGTTATAGTCGCACCCGGTGTGGTGTTTCGTACGCACCGCACAGCGCTAAACTTTGTGCGCGATCAATAAAAGCTAACTGCATAGCACCCTAGTTAGCACGCCCAAAGCTTTTAGGCGTGCTAACTGAGTTAGTACCTTTTTGTGAATTGAGCCCACTGAGGGAGTTCTCACTAGGCCACCCTGGAGCATTAGAGAATATTGCCCAAGGACTCCTTGCACATACTGTAGGTTACTGGCTGCAGCCAGGATTTGAACCAGTGTCAAAGTTGGTACCTTTAACCAGTATACTATCCAGCCGCCCCATTGACACCCTATTGGTACAGGTGATCTCACAATACACACTGCAGTATATGTTTTAAAAAAGTTTTAAATATTTGCAATTGTAAAATACTGTGCTGTGTCCAGTTACTTTGGTACAACTGCAGTAGTCATAATGGTGACAATGTTCTCACAGTAATGTTCCTGCTACTTAATGTGAGTTCTCATTCTCAACATGAAAATCACTTCTTCTAATTTTATAAGGTTCCGTTTCTCCAACTAGTGCTATTATTTATGTGTAATTGCATTGCTAGGGCACGATGTATAAAAAATGAAATGGTAGTTAGAAATAAATCTTCTAAATTGCCATGCAAATAAACAGCGTACAAAAATGTGAGTGTACTTTTAATTGATAAAGTTGAAATCAGTTCAGTAGCAGGAGTTTAAATGTACAAAATAATAATATAAATTAATTTCTGTATCTACTATATATATACAACGTTTCTCTACCATAACATAAATCTACATTTATTTGAATGCTGATTGAAATAAGCAGAACACTGAAGAATATTATACATATAAAACAGGAGTTTTTATTGGCATCTTATGACCTGACAGGATGTCCTTGCGAGTTTCTGTTTATTTGGAAGCTGAATAGGGCTGCAGCTCCCTGCAGAGTTATTTACTCACAAATAAGTTGTACGGTCTTTACAAGCTCGTGAGGTGATTGCAAGTGATACATTTTTATTTGAGTGGCATTAAGTAAACCACTAAAGTATACAGCACATCAGCTTACTGCGAAATTCTGACAGTATTTGGGAATTACTGAAAGTGCACCTAAATGTATATTTACGTTTAAGACCTAACTCCAGTAGCTTGAAATATCTTGTTAGCATAGCATAATCTAAAGTCAATGAAGTCGGTGAGATCCTAACACAGAATATTGCCAGTCATCCTCCCATGTCCTGTATCATCACTCTACAAATGCCCAAGTGTCAGATTTACCTGAAGGGAAAATATACTTATGAGATAATGCATTGTAAGTGTAGTACGCAGTTGAGTAACTACAATACATGGGGCCCCCAGCAAAACTTTGATCCCCCCGACAATGTTCACACTCCTTCTCTTGCCTCCCCTTGGAGCTCTTCACAGCCTAGGGGCCCATCTCACAAGGGTCATAAAATAGGTGTGGCCATCATAATCTTCACATCCGATAACAAGTGTAGCCACAAAAACACCTGATCTGAAGTATAGTGCTCTGTATCGGAGGGACGGTAGCTTGGGCCCCCCACAGCTCTGGGCCCTCCTGCGATCACATGGGCTGCTCCCCTCTAGTTACACCCCTGGTAGTATGGATAATAAATACACATTTGTAGCAAAAGAAACTAGTCTCATGTAGTTTTCCAGTACAGGAAGAGTTAAACAAAACTTGAGTAGTTTTCTATGCAAAATAACTTATCTGAGCTAGTCGACCAACTTGGTCATACTCAGTCCTGTTTTCTGAAGAGCGTAAACAGCCAAGAAACAGTGACAGACAGACTGAGATAAGGTTTTACTGCAGGAAAGTTCAAAGGGTCATTACTTCTGCTTTGTTTTACAGATAAAGTAGAGTTTGGATTATAAAATACAACTGTGAAAGTCTGATGCAACGTGTAACGATTGTGGGATATCTCCGTGTTCAGCGCACAAAGATGTGCGCTGACACTGCGGAGGTCCTCCACAAGCGTGTCAAGATACTAGAACCCAGCTTTTGGTGTAAGCACCAGTAGAGGGAAATTCCTGTCGGCAGATGGCGCTGGGGAGTGCAGAGGAACCAATCCTCTGTACCTCCACAAATGCCAGACAGGAATTGTACGAAGCGCAGAACGCAATCACAAGAGAAGCGATTGCGAATGAGAACGAGCAAAGGGACAGGTTGTATGTGTGTGCGCCAATCTAGTCGCCACCCCGCGACCGCGCACACACAACAGCAGGTGCGAAACAGAAACGCAACCGCCAAGAACGGCGATTGCCAGAAGTGACACAAGGCAGATCAGAACAGAATACGAGGATAGCAAAGGCACAGCAAATCATACAATGAGAAGATACGGAAAATAATAAACGCTAGCTAACCGCGAACACCGCACTCATTCGCAACAGTGCACGCGGTTATGCGCGGTCTCCACATGATAAGCACAATAGAGACAAGCACGCCTAACTAACCATCAACAGACAAACACGAAACAAAGAACGTGAACGCTTGCTTAACGGTTACCTCATCGAGCCTACAGCAAGCGCCCGTATCAGACAAGACAGACAAACGAGAAACACGAACTAGGCAGAAAGGATCCACCGCTCTTCCGCCAGAGCAAGTGTGATCCAAGCAGGAACACAGATCAGAAAGATCCACAGCCGCTAACGCTAGCGGCTAGTGCAATCTAAACAAGACAGATCAGATGAGGTAGCTGGTAGCAACCGCTGCTCCAGCTTACACTCCAGGAACTAGATCAGAAGGATCCACAGCCGCTACCGCTAGAGGCTAGTGCGATCCAAACAAGACAGAGCGATTCGCTATCAACCGCCGCTGGTGACAGCGCAATCGCGACAGACAAGACAGGACAGAATAGGCAGTACAAATTATACACAAACTGACTGCACTAACTAGGAATGCAAGGAGCACTCCCCAAGAATTAACTATACTAAGATAGCAGTGGCTGACACTCCAGGTGAGTCCAGCAGGAACAAACCTCTATGAGCAGCGAAGCATTGTGGGACACACATAGTACTTACAGTACACGCCTCCAATGAATGTGGCCAGGCAATTTGCATGACAACGCATGCAAATTCCTCAGCAAGCACAAGCTGCAAAACTGACAGAAGGTCTTCTTTCCAGAGTCCTGCAGCATGCAGACCTGAATAATGATCAAAAGGCTGCCTGCCTGTGCAGGCAGCTGAGCGGATCGTTACAGTACCCCCCCCCCCCCTCTAGGGACGAATTCCAGACGTCTTTCAAAACTGGCGTTACCAAAAAACTCTAACTGAAGACTCATGAAGGTCGGGGCAGCCCGACAAGGTCCAATTCCAGAGTCAGTCCACCTGAAACCGACCTCATCGGAAACAGAAGCCACCGAAACATGCCCATCAGTACTACCAGTCTTAGCGTAACACCCATCAGGACTGTGGATACCAGAGAAAAAGCCATCGACACCCTCCAGACAATACCCACCACCTTCCAAGGAGCGTCCGAAAATACCAAACCTGCCACAATACCTGTTCGAAGTGTCCCTTACAACACAAAAGCCACCATTGATCTTATCCAGGGGACCAAGCAAAATCTCTCCCGGAATCTCCCAGAACCTTTTGAAGCTCCACAGAGATCCCAAGAGGGCAGAACAATCACCAGGCTCACATGGAGAATTACCAAGAACCCCCATGGAACCAATGACAATTCCGGATTCAGAATTACGAGGACACCCATCAAGATCAAGACTTTCCGGAACCACTTCTGGGCATGCAAGCAGGCAGGCTAAATCAGAGCATGTCTCCACCGAGGAAGCATCTGAGTACGCTGGTAACCGAGGCACACTTGGGCTTTCTGGGTCACAGAGCACACTGGGGTACACCAGCACAGGAGAAACCTCAGTACATGTCGGGGAACTGCCAACCTCAGAGTCCGGCACGACAAGACCAAAACCAGTACCGGACAGAGAATCATCATGAGTGGAGGTCACAGGCACTGGACTTTCACAAGAAGACTCGGATACAAATTCAGAAATTTCTGTGACAATAATATCATCATTGACTACATATGAGTGAAGCTCCATCAGAGCTGAAAAGGTAGCCAGCAAGGCAGCAATGCCTACGGAAGAGGGTAACACCTCAGAAGGACTTGGGGGGCAGGAGACATCTCCTACAAGTTCTGAACCCTTTGGGAGGAACTCGGAGACCTCCAGAACATCAAACAAGACCTCAGGAACATCATTTTTCAAGTTTTCTCGGAAGGATTCTGAACTATCCATGTTACAGGGCAAAACTGGAACTTTATTTTGTGGACAGGGCAGATGTCCCAGGAATGGTTCCACCATAACCTGAGACTGGATCTCATCATCATGAGGGGAATGTACAGGTATATTTACTGGAACACACACTGACTCCCTAACTTCATTCTCACTGTACCCAGAATTCTGTGTGGCAGTCAAACTAGCTTGTAACTCCAAAACTGCAGAAAAACAGGTGAGTATAGTGGCAATACCTAGACGAGCCTCTAGGGACACTGCAGGAGACTCTAAACAAGGCCATCTTAACTCATCCAGAGTACAGGGTGCAGAATCAGCACTTTCCTCCAAACAAGAAAGGGACTCACAAATGTCAGTGTGATTGGACATCATATTGTTATTCATGGTACAGGGCAGGCTCAGAGAAACTTTCTCTGGACCCAGCAAGGATGTTTCAGAGTCAGATTCGCAAAACCGAAGCGCTGTCTCACTCTTAGATTCGGCTAACAATGTCAAATCCGAGGAGCCAGAACGCAAAACCTGCGAATCCAAGATCGCTTTAGGTTGTGAAACTGACGCTTCCATAGCGCAAATCTCCGCGATCTGCGGAGCAGACTGCAAGGCATCTAGGGTCGAAACACTGGAGCAATTGTCCCCAGGCAACGGGCCCTTACAGGTGTGAACAGGGTGAGACAGAGACTCATCTGCAGAAGAAATAGCGACATCAACAGAATAGACTTTATTAGGCATATTAATTTCACTTTTGATGCTGCATAGTTTAGGAATTTTTCCCATAGCAGGATCATAGATGGAAGATCTTAAAGATCTGTTCTTAGATGACAAGGGATCCCACATATCTTTGAGAAAACTGGCACATTCATGTTGATCACAATCTGCAGGAACATCTGAGAAACAGGCATTACATCGCATAGATTCAAACTTCACGCAATCAGGAGAGAATCTTTCAAGATTCGCACAAGAATCAACCACAGTAGTGCACCCATTCATGTCAGGTCGCGCAATATCTAGACTCACATGCTTTACCCCAAAAAGGCAGGAACAATCATCCGATAACGATGTCTCTTTATTGAAGTCAATTGATTGGTGTGTGTGCAATTCATCCAAAATCGTCTGCCACACATAAGTCACCGGATTCACAAAACATTCGTCACACTCATCAGAGTCAATCAAAGCGTACACCGAATCAAGACAAGCATAAAGAATCTCTGCGCTTTTTGCGATGTAAAAATCGCAAAACGCCTTCCAATCAATCTCGAACTCCTCAATTAATGCTCCAATATCCCATGGAGCAATTGGGGGTTCAAACAACTCGGTTTCCAAGAAACCCTCATAAGGGTTGGGGTCAGGAACATGCAAAGACTTTCTTACTCCTTTAATATAGAAAATAATTCTGCCTATCAAAGGATCCACAAATGCCGTGTCTTGGGGTAATGAAACCTGAGACTGAGAAATTTCAGACTTTACAGAAACAATTTTTTTATTTGTAGTTGCTATGGGCAACAGATTTTTCAGCTGAGAAGTCTTCCTTTTTTTCCTGCTTTTAGTCCTTGCTGCTTTAGGTGGCTGCTGTTTAGACACAGGGGAATAGTTACTGCATTCATTTTCAAACTGAATGGTTTTGCATGAAGTAGGTAGAGCAGCTGACTCATTAGCAACTACACATTCATACAGGGCAGGTGGCAAGCAAGGCAACTCAAACCAGTAGGAGAATGTAAATGTAAGAAACTGATACAGATTATCATTCCAAGAATTGTCTTGCAAGATTTCATGAGCCCATACAAACAGATCGTCTTTCAAAAGCACATAAGCTAAGTGGAGAGCAGACGTGGACGGATCAGTAATTTGAAAAGTAGAATTCAGACAAAATTTTACGCATTCAGAGAGAAAATCCTCTTTCGTCTCTGAATTTAATATTTTGAAACTCTTAAAGACACAGGAACCATACTCAGCAAAATCGTACAAATCAGAAATTCCCTCTACACTGGGGTTTTGGGTTGGGCTGCTCATAATGTAACAATTGTGGGATATCTCCGTGTTCAGCGCACAAAGATGTGCGCTGACACTGCGGAGGTCCTCCACAAGCGTGTCAAGATACTAGAACCCAGCTTTTGGTGTAAGCACCAGTAGAGGGAAATTCCTGTCGGCAGATGGCGCTGGGGAGTGCAGAGGAACCAATCCTCTGTACCTCCACAAATGCCAGACAGGAATTGTACGAAGCGCAGAACGCAATCACAAGAGAAGCGATTGCGAATGAGAACGAGCAAAGGGACAGGTTGTATGTGTGTGCGCCAATCTAGTCGCCACCCCGCGACCGCGCACACACAACAGCAGGTGCGAAACAGAAACGCAACCGCCAAGAACGGCGATTGCCAGAAGTGACACAAGGTAGATCAGAACAGAATACGAGGATAGCAAAGGCACAGCAAATCATACAATGAGAAGATACGGAAAATAATAAACGCTAGCTAACCGCGAACACCGCACTCATTCGCAACAGTGCACGCGGTTATGCGCGGTCTCCACGTGATAAGCACAATAGAGACAAGCAAGCCTAACTAACCATCAACAGACAAACACAAAACAAAGAACGTGAACGCTTGCTTAACGGTTACCTCATCGAGCCTACAGCAAGCGCCCGTATCAGACAAGACAGACAAACGAGAAACACGAACTAGGCAGAAAGGATCCACCGCTCTTCCGCCAGAGCAAGTGTGATCCAAGCAGGAACACAGATCAGAAAGATCCACAGCCGCTAACGCTAGCGGCTAGTGCGATCTAAACAAGACAGATCAGATGAGGTAGCTGGTAGCAGCCGCTGCTCCAGCTTACACTCCAGGAACTAGATCAGAAGGATCCACAGCCGCTACCGCTAGAGGCTAGTGCGATCCAAACAAGACAGAGCGATTCGCTATCAACCGCCGCTGGTGACAGGACAGAATAGGCAGTACAAATTATACGCAAACTGACTGCACTAACTAGGAATGCAAGGAGCACTCCCCAAGAATTAACTATACTAAGATAGCAGTGGCTGACACTCCAGGTGAGTCCAGCAGGAACAAACCTCTATGAGCAGCGAAGCATTGTGGGACACACATAGTACTTATAGTACACGCCTCCAATGAATGTGGCCAGGCAATTTGCATGACAACGTATGCAAATTCCTCAGCAAGCACAAGCTGCAAAACTGACAGAAGGTCTTCTTTCCAGAGTCCTGCAGCATGCAGACCTGAATAATGATCAAAAGGCTGCCTGCCTGCGCAGGCAGCTGAGCGGATCGTTACACAACGTTATTACGAAAGCTATATAACTGGAAACAAAAATATGAGACTCTTTTCTTTGCTACTAATGTTCTATTAATTGTCAATATGCACGTACTATTCATTATCTCATAAGTTCATTTTCACTTCAGATTTGCTTTAAAGGGAACCTGAAGCAGTGGCGTACCTAGGGCATTTGGCACCCGGTGCTGGGAATTAAAAGACACCCCCCTAAAAAAATGGGCGTGGCCACAACCTGCGGCGTGCTTTGCAGCAAAAATGGGCGTGGTCATGACCAGATGAGGGCGGAGCTAACTGTAATTTAAAGGATACCACAACCTCGGTGTAATGGAGCGCACACGCAGCAAAAAGGGGACAGCGTGCTTCTGAGCCTGGCACTATGCGCCGGCCAGAAGCGAAGGGGGTAGGACATACTGCGCACACAGGGCACAGTATGTCCGGGGCAGAGGTCAAGCAAGTCGCCACACACCGGAGTGTATAAAGTATGAACGGCGGCAGACGGAGGGGGGCGGGAGGAAATGCAGGTATGCGCTCATCACCCCCTACACAGTGCGACAATCAATTTTACCACAACCATTCGGTTGTGGTATCCTTTAAAGTATTAGCTAGTATAGTTGCCCCAGTATAGCTAGTATAGTTGCCCCCAGTATAGCTAGTAGTTTCCCCCAGTATAGCTGCCCCCAGTGAAGCTAGTATAGTTGCCCCCAGTGAAACTAGTTGCCCTAATGAAGTTAGTATAGTTGCCCCCAGTATAGCTAGCTTAGTTGCCCCAAGTATAGCTAGTATAGTTGCCCCCAGTATAGCTAGTATAGTTACCCCCAGTATAGCTAGTATAGCTGCCCCCAGTATAGCTAGTTTAGTTGCCCCCCAGTATAGCTAGTTTAGTTGCCCCCAGTATAGCTGGTATAGTTGCCCCCAGTATAGCTGGCCTGGTATAGCTGCCCCCCAGTATAGCTAGTTAGTTGCCCCCAGTATAGCTAGTTTAGTTGCCCCCAGTATAGCTAGTATAGCTGCCCCCAGTATAGCTAGTTTAGTTGCCCCCTAGTATAGCTAGTTTAGTTGCCCCCAGTATAGCTGGTATAGTTGCCCCCAGTATAGCTGGCCTGGTATAGCTGCCCCCCAGTATAGCTAGTTAGTTGCCCCCAGTATAGCTAGTTTAGTTGCCCCAGTATAGCTAGTATAGCTGCCCCCAGTATAGCTAGTATAGCTGCCCCAGTATAGTTGCCCCCAGTATAGCTGCCCCCAGTATAGCTGGTATAGTTGCCCCCAGTATAGCTAGTTTAGTTGCCCCTAGTATAGTTGCCCCAGTATAGCTAGTTTAGTTGCCCCCAGAATAGTTGCCCCCAGTATAGCTTCCCCCAGTATAGCTGCCCCCAGTATAGCTGGTATAGTTGCCCCCAGTATAGATGCCCCAGGAGGGGGAAGCAGCGCTAGAAGTAGGGGCAGTGGCGGCAGCGGTGGGGAGGGGGGAATTATCCCCCCCTCCCTCACCTGGGACCCCTCCTTCTGCCTCTCTACCCCTCCATAGAGTAGCGGTGGCAATTGCGGGCTCGGCGGCGGGAAGACTTGCGCAGAATTACTCACCACGCCATGTTCCAAGCGCCAACAGCGTCATGTCGTCACAGATCTCCGCCTTTAATGCTGCCCACTGTGCTTCCGCTAATCAGGAAGCACAGTGGGCGGCTTTGAAGGCGGAGATCTGTGACGACATGACGCTGCCGGTGCTTGGAACGCGGAAGTGGTGAGTAATTCTGTGCATGTCTCCCCGCCGCCGAGCCCGCACTTGCCACCGCAACTCTATGGAGGGGTAGAGAGGCAGAAGGAGGGGTCCCAGGTGAGGGAGGGGGGCATATTTTCCCCCTCCCCACCGCTGCCGCCACTGCCCCTCCTTCTAGCGCTGCTTCCCCCCTCCTGCTCTGCTGCTGTGGGGGGTCGTGGCGACACCCCCCTAGCAGTCTGTCACCCGGTGCGCCACGCCCCCCTGCGCACTACAGTAGGAACGCCACTGACCTGAAGTGATAGGTTTATGGAGGCTGCCATATTTATTTCCCTTTAAACAATACCAGTCCCCAGGCATCCTACTAATCATTCTGGAATCAGTAGTGTCTGAATCACACTAATCACAACTAATCTTGTCATATTTTTGTCAGAAAGGTCTGATCTGCATGCTTGTTTAGGGTCTGTTACTTAGCCACTATGTCAGTTCATACATTTTCTAAATTGAACTTTATTTCTCTGTGTTGTACTTTTTTAAGGAATCATCCGGGTTGCTTCACAGATTGACAGAGAAACCAAAGATCAGTATCACATCATAGTACTGGTCCAGGATATGATTGGTAATCTGGGTGCACTTTCAGCCACTGCATCCGTAACCATTAATGTGTCTGATATAAATGATAATGCACCAAAATTTCAACTAAGTAAGTAAAAAAAGGGTGATTTAACTTATGTTATGATTAAAAACACGTACATTTTGCAGGTCAGTCTGGACCAAATGTTTGAAAGTTGAGGGAAGTTAATTGAATTTGTTATTATTAATCAGTCAAATGTCTTTAGATTGCTTACTTGCTTTCGTTCACACATAATAACAATAATTATTAGGGTCATTTCTTCCCTTACTTTCCTACTTTACTTTTCATATATCAATCAGACTACTTTAATTTTTTTCAGTTTTAAAGGGGTTCTGTGTGTGTGTGTGTGTTTGGGGGGGTGGGGGGGAGGTGTTAGAAAATAAAAACAGACACTTACCTGGGGCTTCTAACAGCCCCCTGCAGCTGAAATGTCACACGACGTCCTCTAACACTCCTCCGTTCCCCACCGTCGGTACTGGTGTAATTGCGATCCTAGTAAGACTGCGGCTGCATGGCCGTGGCCGCACGCATGCTCGCTAACCCGCGCGTCATCGGGAGCTTACTGCACAGGCGCAGTACAAGAAAACTTTGTACTGTGCCTGCGCAGTAATCTCCCGATGATGCGAGCGGGTGCGTGCACTATACATCATAAAATTGACAGCGCGTTTGTCGCAGAGGCGCTCATGCTTGCTACACAACCATAGCAGTTAAGGCACCTGTTTTTTTCACTGACCTAATGAAGCGGGTAAGCACCCGCGAAACGCGTTGTCAATTTTATGTGCTCGAATAAAAGACCTTTTTCAATAAACTGGTCCAAATTCTTCAAGAGAGGTAAGATTACCTCTCTGTTTATAAGGTTAACAATTTATTAGCCTATCTTTTATGCATTGAGCGCCTCCACCTCTGTTTTAAGTGTCTTGTCATACCGATTTTAGAGGTCATAGTTTTTTGTTGTCCTAAAGAACTTCCGGAGTGCGACCACCCAGTTCCTGTCACAGACCTGGAAAACTGTTAATTTCCCGCCTGCTCTGACGGTGGTTGCAAGGATTTGCAATCCACGTTTGTGAGTATATACATCCTTATCAATTTGCTTTCCTGAATTTTACACAATTCTGCACCGTTGGGCTCCTGGTCTCCTTTTAGATGAACCTAGTGTTGTTACAATCACAGGAACCATTGACATAAGCTATCTTCAAATGTTAATAATAGGTCCACTGTAAAAGCCCTTTTAATGCACCTTGAGAAACACAATCCTCTTTTTTTTTTTTTTTTTCAAGGGTAAGATTGTATGTTACTTTGCTACATAAATGATTAATATACAAGTCAATGCACAACTGAATGCTATGTAAAACTTCATTGGTGACTCTTATATCCACAGGAGACTCGCCAATTTTTTTATTAATAAGGAACTTAAATACTGTATATCAACACAATTTGTAGTGTTTCTCGATTTTATAGTATTTCTCTGTAAAAATGAGGTTTTTCCATGCATGCATGTACATAGACCTTGCACTATAAACATATACAGCAAGATGATTCACTGGGGAATTTACATCACATAAGCAAGTAAATATTTGACATTATTTTCACTCCATACTGAGTATGAAACATTTGCTTTTGATTCTTGAGTCTGCAACCTGATTGTTATAATTATTATTATTTGGTAGGGGTGAGAACCAAGAGTCTACAATTCATAGTTCACGGAAGTCCTGTTATAAAATGTTACAGTATTACAGTTCAGCTATTAAATATAATGATATTGCAGTCTAAAAAGAAGAATCTTGTACTTCCAATGACAGCTAACTTTAGTACTCCAAACAGTTTAAACCACACTAGTATGGGCCTTCACGTTGCTTATAAGATTAGATGTAGGAGAGAGGACCTCATTATTTAAGTACATAAAAAGGTCAAAAACAGATGGTAAATTTCCATTAACACTTGAAATCTTCTTTGATCTAAAATCAAATACAAGACGGATGTGCAAATTAAGGTTAATCTGCCGAAAAGCTGTATTTCTGTCTATCAGCCACTATCTGTGCCTCTTAAACCACATTCTAGGGAGCTGAAGCTTTACTTGCTTACATTCACCAGGTGTAATAGAACTGCTCTAGTACATGTACGTTGGTTTAGAGTCAAATAATTCCGGCTTTCATAAGAGATGGGCATTTACTTATGTGACAGCTTGCTTTGGTATTCTTTAAGAACACTCTCCCTCAACACATCCGCCACTCACCCACACTTACTTTTTTAGGCACAATCTGAAAACTCACCTCTTCAGGCAAGCATACTCTCCTACCTTGGACCTTGGTCACTAACCACCATATCTACCACTCCACACACAGCCCTTTATCTACTGTCCTATACCTTACATGTTTAGACTGTAAGGCCTTTTGGCCAGGGCTCTCTTCCCCTTTTGTCTCACAATGCTGTGTAATATGTTTACATACCCATTACACATGTTTTACCTTTTGTAAAATCATGTAGTTAATTTGTTCACTATATTAGCTGCTATGCCCTCTTGTCTTGTATCAAGTGTTGTATTGTATATTCTGTATACTATATAAATCAAAAATAATAATAATAACTCATTCTCTTAGACATAAGGGGCCCATACACTCAGCCGATTTTCTGGCCGATCGAATGGTCAATTGCAAATCGGTTGGCCGATAGGCCGATCGACGGCCGATTTCGATCGATTTCGATGGATTTCCATCGAACTAGCAGGGTGGAAAATCTAGGTCGGTCTGTTGAGATTGCTTATCATTTTGCATTGGCCCTAATGGACATCTGATGGCAAAAAAATGCCATCAGATCGATTTTCAATAGATTTCAAACTGAAATCTATTAGAATTCTATCCTAGTAAAAAATGTTCCTAAAACACATCAGATAGATAAGAAATCTGTCTGATGATCTATCTTTTGCTAATCTGACGAGTGTATGGGCACCTTTAATGTGCCCATCAATGGTACAATCTTGATTCCAAATCATACCAAATCTACGTAGTAGAAGGGTGAACTGATAAATACACTTTGAACAGCTTCTGTAGGTAGTCCCTCATATCACATAGACATTAGGGCTGGATTTACCATAAGGCACTGGAGGCATCTGACTCCAGTGTCTGATGATGGAAAGGCAACTCACTCCCTTCACTTAGTGCCTCCCTCCCTCCTTCTGTATGCAGAGTCCTGAGCAAAGGGTAAATGGAAGGTTACTCACCGGCTCTTGGCATTCCACTGACGAGATCTCTCTTTAGTCAGGGGCACCTCTAGCTACCTAATACTTGGAGGTAGTTATAGCTACTTAATATTGAGGGTTCTTCTGGCTACCCAATGCTAAGTGGCACCTGTAGCTATCTATGAACGTCAAAGGAATTAAGGAAGAAGTGGCATCTGGGATAACCAGCACACTTGTGGTGCAGTTTGGTTGTTGTTTATAGGTTTATGGAGAGCGAAGTCTAGGGTGCCAGGACCTCTGTGCCTATAGTAAGATTGGACAATCAAGACTATATGATTAAAGGACACCTTTATAACACATAAGCCTTAAACGTTTTTCATACTGTCTAAAACAGATTTGTGCGATACCCACTCTCAGGACCATATCTATTCTGGCATTATTCAGAGTATGTTTATTTGGTGAAGTGCCTCTTATGTCCGCCTTCACTCCTATGCGTTCATTCAAGCTATACTTAAATAGGTTGAGTTACTTCTTTACAAGTGCTTAAAGTGTAACAGAGATGAAAAAATAAAAAAAGGTTTATACATACCTGGGGCTTCCTTCAGCCCCATGTGCACGGATCGCTTCCATGCCACCACCCTCCACTGCTTGCAGCTCCGGTAAAGGGTCCCGTAAATTCCTCCAGTCACCGCCAGTCTGCGCAAAAGACAAGACAAATAACATTTATATCGCGCTTTTCTCCTGGCGGACTCAAAGCACCAGAGGTGCAGCCACTAGGACGCGCTCTATAGGCAGTAGCAGTGTTAGGGAGACTTGCCTAAGGTCTCCTACTGAATAGGTGCTGGCTTACTGAACAGGCAGAGCCGAGATTCAAACCCTGGTCTCCTGTGTCAGAGGCAGAGCCCTTAACCATTACACCATCCAGCCAAAAGGAAGTGCACTCTCTACTTATCTCTCGTACTGGAGCTGCGGGCAGTGGAGGACAGTGGTGTGGGAGCGATCCGTGCACATAGAAAATCATATACTTTAAAAATGTTAACTATATACTAGTAATGGTATCACTGCTTAAAGCCCTAATGTTTGTCTGACCACACTGGAAATTCCTTTATTTTTGCAGAGACATATGACATGTCAATCATAGAATCAGCATCCATAGGGGAAATTGTTGGAGTGGTTTTGGCTGATGATGTTGATACTGGAAAAAATGCAGAAATTGTTTACTCTATTGAAGACAGGGGTGATTTTGATGTATTTAGCATAAGCACTGACAATATAACCCAAGAAGGAATCATTACATTAAAGAAGGTAAGCATCCCTTATGTTATCAAATTTAAATGTTTTAACATGATCAATGCATTTGTTCAGAAATGTATGTTTTAAAAAGACAGTTCTATGCCAGTAGCCTACTTGGTAGCCTAATTTGCAGCTGTCAGCCACATACAGGTGTTAGTCTGCATGACCTACATTTTTTAAGAAACATTTGGGGTTTAGGTCTGCTGAGCTTTAGAGATCTACCAGGTAGATAGACGGTATGTTGCTATCCATTGGATTTGGAGAAATAGTACACTTACCATTACACATCCAAGCCTCCTCAAGAAGTGTCTCATTTTCTTAGCTCTTTTACTTCCCTTTTGTTAAAGTAACAGCATCCAAGTGCTGTTTGATGGCTCACATGTGTGGCTGGATGGCACACTTGTGGCAGAATAGCTAGTGTGTGTGGAGGGATGTTGTGCATGACGTCTAGATGAATGCTGCACACACTCCTGCCCCGTGCAGCATAGCATGCTCCAGCAGCTATTAAGATATAAAAATCAGCAGCACCCATTTAACATATTTCACATCTAATCAGTCACTTACGTTTTTTTTGTTGTTCATATTTTAAAGTTGGACTACTGTAGTTAGGCACTCTATACCTACAGGAGTGATGTAAATGGGATAAAATTTCTCTTGGAAATTGGAGATCCAGAAAGTAATAAATCATAGCCCCTCTGTTTAGGGCATAATACAGGCTAATAGCTAGCATGCTCGCTGTGCAGCATTAGAGGCCAAGGTCTGCGCCCTAGCCAGGACATTATCGGCATGGAGTTTGTATGTTTTTCCATGCTTCCATGGATTTCTACTGAGCACTCTAACATCCCAAATTTATGGTAGGTTAACTGGACTCCCTGGATTTAAGCTGAGTAGGAATATAATAGTATAACTACGCTAGAGATATTGGACTGTGAACTGTGAATGGTGATTTGAGGTATAGTTAGTAACATGAATTATTCAGTGAATAATGATGCAAAACACTGTGAAAAAACAGCAGAAAAATATTAATCCATGATGATAATATGAATGTTGGGATATTTTTCTCTTCCTTCTCCTTGACATTGCTCCTAGCTTTACTCAGCTTTGAGCTTAGTTGTGTGATGCTTGCTGCTGTCAAGCCTCCAAACCACAACAGCAGTAAATCTGACGTGTTTAAGCTCAAAGCTAAAATATACTAACAGACACCTTTAGCAATCATCTTGCCAGAAGCAAAAACATAGCAAAGAAGGTATTTTTTTATTATTTACCATGATCTTAAGAGCTCATCCATGTTAAATGAGGGAAAACCAAATCCATGAATGTTAACCTCTATTGAAAAAAAAATGTGTGTGTGCAGTATGTGTGTGTGTGTAGTGTGTGAGTGTGTGTAGTGTGTGAGTGTGTGTAGTGTGTGTAGTGTGTGTAGTGTGTGTGTGTGTGTGCGTGCGCGTGTGTGTGTGTGTGTGTGTGTGTGTAGTGTGTGTGTGTGTGTGTAGTGTGTGTGTGTGTGTGTGTGTGTGTGTGTGTGCGCTAGCGTGTATCTAAATCTCTATCTATCTATTTATCTATCTATCTATCTATCTATCTATCTATCTATCTATCCATCCATCCATCCATCCATCCATCCATCCATCCATCCATCCATCCATCCATCCATCCATCACTTAACAATACATTTTGTTGCTTTGTAGCCTTCAATAAAGACCCACAGCTGAAAAATGTTTTACTTATTGCAACTTTTAACATCCAAGTGAAATGTATAATAGCAAGTGTTCTGAAAAAAGTGAACTATTACAGAACAGATGATGGACCATTGTGGTGAAATAAAATTTGTGTTTCGTATATACGCTGACACCCACCTTATTTGCATATTACATATTACCATAGTACTGCTGATTGTCACTTGGGCACCTCCTACATTTGCTTGTTGTTATTATAGAGCGGAATTGCTAAGATGGAGAAAGGATCACTCCTCTGTGTCAGTACTTTTTAAATCAGCGTCAGCCCCAGGACCACTCCACTCCAATTGGCATGAATGGTTTTCTATAGGGATTGCAGTAGAGCGCGTGCGCCGATGCACAAACATCTCTGCTTAGAAGGCGGAGCTCTGCTCTGCCTTCAGTCTTCCAGCGAGGATCGCTGCTCAGAGACTGTTAGACGGTGAAACCACCGTCTAATAACTATGTACAGCACTGCAATCTAAGGCAGCGCTGTACTGGGGACAGCCATGTGACATGGCTGTCTCCCTGGGTGGCAAGACAGCCATCCACTGTCATAGGCTGAAGCCTATGACAGCTGATCGCTATAATTGGCTGGCTGTGGGAGGGATGGATAAAAAAAAAAGACAAAATTGATTAAAAAAATAAAGAGATAATTATTGATATAAAAAATAAATAAACATTGGGGGATCGATCAGACCCCACCAGCAGAAAGCTCTGTTGGTGGGGAGAAAAGGGGGGGGGCGAATCTCATGTGTGCTGAGTTGTGCGGCCCTGCAGCGAGCCCTTAAAGCTGCAGTGGCCTATTTAGTAAAAAATGGCCTGGTCACTAGGGGGGTATAACATCACGGTCCTCAAGTGGTTAATAACAGCCTTGTATCTCCTAGGATACTTTCAACTTTACAAATTCTGTCCCTAAATCAATAATTTTTTTCTCCTGAGCATTTTCCTAGGAGATCAATTCTTCTCTTTAAAATATTAAGCAAATTGTAATTGAAAAAGTACTAAAAAGCTTGCCGGTGGTTTAAAGGGCATTTTATTGATAAGGTGGTACATTGATCTCTATGAGAAAACGCAGGAGAAAATGAATTACATATGGGCTACAGAGTGTGAAGCAGGCTACATTTTTTTAATGATTATGGCTGTAATCATTACTAATAAACAATCAGCGCTTGAAACAAAACTTTAGGGAGCCCAGTCACAATTTGAGATCTCTTTCACCCCTGTCTATATTCCACTGGTTCTATCTTCATCATAGAGCAGGAACATCCATAACTATGTCAGTTCACAACATAACAATTCAACAGTTCAAGACATTGGAGGGCCTGAAGCATAGGTTAGCTATCCTGTTTGCGTTGTAGAAAAAAAAAATTCTCGACTGAGCACTGTTCATTTCCTCTTCATCACATTTGGCCAAACCCCTCAGATAAACTATAATAAGGAAGACAACAAGATATTTAAAATGACATCAGAGAATTTACTGTTATATACAGTATCATACTTACATTGTTATCCTTAAAAAAATAAGGTAGGCAAGTAAATACTGTACAGTGATTAAATGAGAATTACTGTAATTTTTACAAATGAAGTTATACTTCTTTATACAAATTAACAATAATTTCTGCATGAGTCTTCATTATCGCCTTGCAATTTGAATAGATGTTATAGGCCCTCTTCACAAATAAATTAGATAAAACAAATTTATTTCTCAGTTATTTCAATCATTTAAACTTTAATAAATTCAAAGATTTTTCACAATTCATCTGCAACAGTAAAATGCTTGTAAAATCTAACGCTTACATACTTTGACATATTTGGGATAATTTAATAATGGGAATGCTTCAGTAGGCTAATGAGATAATTCAATAAGTGCACTAATTAGATTAAACTGCAATATGTCTTAATAGACATAAAAAAGGCTGTTTAAGTCAACTATATCTGACTTTCAATTTCAACATTTGCTCCATTTTCCTTTCTCTCTTCCTGTGCTCTCATATACTTAAACTACATAGAGGTCGTAGAGTAGTTGTAAGTAGACACAAGACCAAACATATACAAAACAGAGAGAAGTGAATCTCTTTACCAACTATATGTGGAATAAAGACTTTTCATTGTGTGCTGTGCAAGAGTTCGGGTCCACTTTAAATAAAAATTATACTTAGCAATTTGCTATTTTGAAAAGCTTTTCACGGATCTAGCCCACTTCATCAGGCAAAATATGGAGCACAAGAGAGTATCCAGGAAGCACACAGATAAAAACTACTAAATACAATTGCTAAATATTTACATTGTTTCATACATATCAGATCTTAAAAAAAAGCAAAGTATATAATATAAACTACCTTTCAAAAGAAAAAAAAAACTATAGTTAACAGGAATTTGAGCATGTCAACAGCTGCAACTGTAACATATATGTATATAAAAGTAACCCACAGTTATTGCATAACTAGGACTGTTTGTATTCCATAAACATAGGAGGAAATTATTGATACTATAGACCGGGCATTTAACAAGTCCATAACTATGTGTATTCATACAAAGGAGAGAAAAATATATTTATTATATCACTGTTGGAGAAGAGTTGCTAACAGTCAGAGAAAGTGGCCATGCAGTCTGCATATACAGGAAACAACAGACCTTATAATGGTTTTGAGCTATCTCTACTCTTCAATCTTTGTGGGTACCAAATGCATCTGTGCCTGTTTGTATATTGAATTTTGTACCAATAAATCTTGTGTTAATGATAAAAAATAATGGTTTTTGAACACATAGTCACAAAAAAGGGTCACGGAGACCTCACTAGGGCAGGGACAGGTGTTAAAGTGTAGCTCTACACCTCTTCTCACACAACCTTTGCTTATTTGAGGTCTCTGCAGGATAAACACAGCATAATTTGTTAATAATTATGGCAGCATTCAACAAGGTACAGCACCTAGCCTTCAAACACAACCATTAGCAAGAAATGTCAAAATGCATAACAGCCTAACAGTTTTAGAAATAGCCCTGTTGGTGGGCTCAGATAGCTCAAGTTAGGTTTGTAGTTTCACCATGCTGCTCGAGGACAGAGAGATTGGGCCTTGATAAACTGAACATTTTTTTTTTTAGATAGATTCTAATATTTTGGCCTCCTCAGGAGTTTGTTTACTTCTGCCTCGTTATGTTTGATTTCTTTACTTTGTTTCTGTGAAAAATAACAAATTATTATTCTTTGTATAAAGCCTCTATTTTGAAACAAACATAGTATTTTCGTTACTTGTGGAATCTGTATTGTTACTGAAACAGTTACAAAATAACTTTATCAAAAGTTGAAGCTGCCATTAAAAATCTACTTCCTTACACACAGCTGATTTAAGTACAGTTATATATTTTGATGATATGGATAAAGAGGTAACTAAAAATCACTGGGCCCCCCTGCAAAACTTTGGGTGTGGCCCCCTCTGCTTTCTGCCCTAGTAAACTGATAACCAATGTTATTCAGTTGGCTAGTGCACACTTGTATTCCCCATGTAGATAAAAACAGACAGCAGTGAAGCATTGCACGCATTTCCTCTACCAATTACATTAGCTTCTGTGATAAAACGTGCATGTTTTAAAACATATAGACACACGCAGTGTGCAGAAAATGCACATAGAAAACTGACAGACTTGTGTGCTCCCAGCCTCAGCTTATTACACTCACTCTGTTCTCTGATGGAGCAGAACTGGCTCTGCAGACTTCTCCAACATCACTACAGTACACAGAACTTGGGGAGGGGTGGAGAAGCTGGGGGATGGGTGCTGCACACTGAATGGAGATTGTCTAGAAATCTTGGTCTAGAAAACTTTATATGATTCCTTATTAGTGGCTGAGCAGATGCAGTCAATAGAACAATTGTGCAGAGAGCAGAAAGCCTTTTCTCTCTGTGCCCTTAGTTGTCAGTCTCTCAGGACAGGGAAAATAAACTTGCAGCTTCTGGGCCCCTCTGCGGATGCATCCCTTGCAGGGGCTATTGTTACGACCCTGGGTATGGAATGGGTTACAATTTAACACAGCTGAAGGCATGGTGGGTAAGTGGCAAGCTCACATTTCTACTGCTATTCTACTACTTAATTCCGATAGTGGAATAGCGGTAATTTTACCAATGTTTTACTACTTATTTCACTATGCCCTAGTCCAACTCTATTCTCACACAGAACCTTCTCTCTTAATGCTTAACACTAACCAATCCCCCCGGTGGTGCATAACAGTAAGGATCCCCCAAGTCTAACACTAAAATTCCCTTGGAGGGTGCCTAGCCTTAAACCCCCATGCGTGTGTGTGTGTGTGTGTGTGTGTGTGTGTGTGTGTGTGTGTGTGTGTGTGTGTGTGTAAGTGTGTGTGTGTGTGTGTGTGTGTGTGTGTGTGTGTGTGTGTGTGTGTGTGTGTGTGTGTAAACCAGCAGAGAAATGATCAATACGGTAGGCAAGAGGTGTAACATTGTATATTCTAAACATGCCTAGAGTTTTAAAGGAAACTCCACTTTTATTATAAAATTGCCATCGGCACAGACTGGTAGAGATGGCCCGAACGGTTCGCCGGCGAACGGTTTCCGGCGAACTTCCGGTGGTTCACTATCACAGAGAACCGCAAACTTTTCTGGACGTTCGGTTCGCCCCCATAATGCACCATTAGGGTCAACTTTGATCCTCTACATCACAGTCAGCAGGCACATTGTAGCCAATCAGGCTACACTCCCTCCTGGAGCCACCCCCCCCCCCCCTTATAAAAGGAAGGCACCGCCGGCCATTATACTCACTCGTGTGCCTGCAGTAAATAGAGAAGGGGCAGCTGCTGCTGCTGACTCTCATAGGGAAATATTAGTTAGGCTCTTGTAGGCTTCTTAGCTTGCTCCTTGCTGATTCTTATTGCTAAAATAGCACCCCACAACATTCTTTTGAGAGCTAATCTTGTTCTTGTGATCTATTTTTTTTTTGTGTGTCCCACTGACACTTGTGTTGCATAGACACCCTTGATAATTCATACTGTGTGTGTGCCACTGCCAGGCACAGCTCATTCAGTGACCTGTGTGTGTGACAGGTGCACATTGTAATACCCATTACTGCATATACCTACCTACCTGTTGTTCACAGTGCACCCACCTACCTACGTGAGCGCACGCAGTGTCACTGTGCCTGTCCACTACCTGTCTGTGTGTGACAGGTGCACATTGTAATACCCATTACTGCATATACCTACCTACCTGTTGTTCACAGTGCACCCACCTACCTACGTGAGTGTAGGCAGTGTCACTGTGCCTGTCCGCTACCTGTCTGTGTGTGACAGGTGCACATTGTAATACCCAGTACTGCATATACCTGCCAGCCCTACCTGTTGTTCACAGTGTACCCACTTACCTACGTGAGCGCACACAGTGTCACTGTGCCTTTCCGCTACCTGTCTGTGTGTGACAGGTGCACATTGTAATACCCATTACTGCATATACCTACCTACCTGTTGTTCACAGTGCACCCACCTACCTACGTGAGTTGAGCGCACGCAGTGTCACTGTGCCTGTCCGCTACCTGTCTGTGTGTGACAGGTGCACATTGTAATACCCAGTACTGCATATACCTACCTACCTACCTACCCGTTGTTCACAGTGCACCCACCTACCTACGTGAGCGCACGCAGTGTCATTGTGCCTGTCTGCTACCTGTCTGTGTGTTACAGGTGTACATTGTACTACCCATCACCGCATATACCTACCTACCTGTTGTTCACAGTGCACCCACCTACCAAGTCGCAATGGCAGACTTGCCCTCCATAAAAGATTCTCGATGCATGTACTGAACAGCAAGAAGAACAAGTATTTAAAAAAATAGATGTAAGCTTTAACAATGGTAGAGAAAGAACCATCGAAAGTTGATAAGGCAGTCAGACATTACCTGACATCACTAAGTGAGGAAGAGCCATCTCACCATGGTGCGCACCAGTCCAGCACGGCCGTCACTATGCAAACAGCTGTTTGTGGTGCGTTACACAGTGAGTTTGGTGTGTCAGTGTGAAGCAGTACTCTAATTACACTCCCTGATTGATTCTAATTACACTCCCTGATTGATGTATACACATGCAAGATGTTTTAAAGCACTTTAGGCCTGCAATTTAGCACTCAATGTGATTTCTGCCCTTAAAACGTCAAATCCAGATTTTTCCCCGGGACTTTTGGCGTGTATCCCACTCCGCCATGCCCCCCTCCATGTGTTAGACTCCTTGAAACATCTTTTCCATCACTTTTGTGGCCAGGCTAAATTTTTCTAGTTTTCAAAGTTCGCCTCCCCATTGAAGCCTATTGCGTTCGCGAAAGTTCGCGCGAACTGAACTTTTGCGGTAGGTTCCCAAACCGGTTCGCGAACCAAAAATCGGAGGTGTGGGCCATCTCTACAGATTGGCACTGGAAAAATAATTTTGCAAATTAATATTATTAAAATGTATCCTGCCATTTCCATTTATAGTTACTCAGAATTGCCAGGATTAACAGGAAGCTCAATTCTCCCTTCTTTGCAGCCATGAAAACAGCATTATGTTTGGAATGCAGTCATCAATATGTTATTTACATGCACTTAAACACAACGGAAATAAACTGAAGCACTGTTTGCCATCAATTCTTGCTGTACATAGATAAGAATGAAAGCATCGAGTTATCCTCAACAAAAATAGAATTTCCACTTAAAGTTATTATTGCAAGTTATTTATCGCTGTAGCATCATGTTTATCTTGTGTTATATCATGTTTAGGTTGTTGACTTTGAAAAAAGAAATCGAAGATATCACATTCAAGTAAGAGCGGAAAACAAATACAGATCTGATTTGTATGATTTAACAACCATAAGAGTCACTGTTGTAGATGTTGATGAACCTCCAGTGTTTCTGAAGAAAGAATATTATATGGACGTGCTTGAAAATGCTACAGTTGGCTCACATGTTGGCAGCGTGACTGCAAAAGACCCTGATAGCGCCAGCAGTATAATCAGGTACAGCACATTCACATTTCCCTGCCTGATGTTAGTAGAGCAGCTACTCCTTAACTTCCTCAGTCTAGAAAGAATAAAACTCCCATAATGGCACACTTGAATTGAACATTTTTTTCTTTAATAATACTACATAGATTTTTATCCACCGCACAATCCGCCACAGCTCTTCTGAAGCAATTTTATTGCAAAACGTGTTCAGATAGTTACATTATCATTGATAAATTTACTGTTACAGCAGTTACGGCCCACTGTCTTGAGCCTCCTTGGCTCTTGTTCACCCCACACAGCCCAGCACAGCACTAAATGTGGTATGACATCCTTCTGTAGTGCACCCAACTTTCTAACTATCCAATTAAATGCAATATGCAAATGAACAGACCTGATGGTATGAACAAAAGCAGAGGAGGCTCGAAACAGTGGATCGTAACCGCTGTAACACCATTTATCAATGCTAATGTAGCTACTTATACACATTTTGCAATGCAGTAGATTAAGAAGAGCTGCGCTGGACTGCATGATGGATGTCGTTTAACCTCCTTAGCGGTAATCCCTTGCTGGACATGGGGTAAGCCACTGGAGGGTGCCGCTCAGGCCCTGCTGCGCCGCCCCCCCCCCAGACCCCTTTCGCTGCCTGGCCAATCAGTGCCAGGCAGCGCTGAGGGGTGGATCGGAATGCCCGCTGACGTCGATGTCATCACGATCATCGCCATGGCGACGGGGAAGCCCATACAGGGAATCCCGTTCAGAACGGGATTCCCTGCAGGGTAAAAGCACCGGCGGCGATCGGAGGGGTGGGAGGGATAGCGAAGGGAGGGGGGAAGCATGTAGCTAGCACTAGGCTAGCTACATACTTTAAAAAAAAAATAAAAAAAAGTGCTGCGCTGCCCCCTGGCAGATTTATTGTACCGCCAGGGAGGTTAAGTCCCGTTTAGTAGAAGGGTGAGTCTCATAGCACATTTTTACACCATGTCATTTGAGTGCTGTTCTGTATCTCTTGTGGATATTTATACATAATAAATTACTGCATTTATCAATTGACAGCATGCTAAAAATAAAGTGTGGAAGGTGATATTAATATTAGGCAGCAAACCAGAGACAAGTCATTTTTTATTTGGTCCATAGGTCCCTAGATATCTCTTTAATTTTTTGTTCACCATCAAAAGCTAACAAATTACAGAAACAGCAGTTTGTGGAAAATAAAAGAGAAAACCCCCGTTTCACCATGTTCCACCTATTCAGACATCCGCAAACAGTGTGTTTCACCAATCAAACCCAGCCAGACTGAAACACGCCCTCTTTAGTTATGTGAAAATACATTTGGTAGAGTGATTGCTCTGGTAGCTTACGCTATGCCTTCCTGACTGACAGACTATCATAGCTGTGAAGGGAGAAGTGGCACGAAGAGGGAGCCTGGGATAGTTGAGGAGGAAATGAGGAGCCAATCATGTACCGTAATCTTATTCCAGAGCAGTATATGTTCAGCTCCAGAGCACACCTGGGGCCATATGCAATTCACTTTTTCACCTGACTTTTCTCCCAGGAGATCATTTTTCATCTTTGATTTAAAATAACTTTTCAGCACTTTTGAACTAAAAACATACCAAAAAAGTAGGTTAAAGAGTGCTCTCAAAATTATTTTGAGTATTTTCTTGCTTTCTGATGGCTTAAAAAGGCATTTTATTAAAAAAATATATCCCAGGAGAAAACTCAGGTGAAAGAGGGAATTGCATATGGCCCCTGGTGCGTCTGTGTAAAATAGCTTGTTATAAAGCTTATAAAATATATTAATGATCTAGGGTGGGGTGTTTTATTAGCTTTATTAGTGAAGTCATGCTTTAGGGTTGATTACAGCAAGTTCATTTTATGAATCCTTTGCTTCCATAACCTTGAGCTGGAAATGTGAATATTAAGTCATCCTTTGAATCTCATTATCTGCTATCCTACCCTGGCAACCCCAAACTTGCATGCAAACATATGAAATGTACAGCCTTTGAAGTATATAGGAACCCTGCCTGTATTAAAGTGAGCCTAAAGTGGGAGGGATATGGAGACTGCCATATTTATTTCCTTTTAAACAATGCATATTGCCTGGCTGTCTTGCTGATCCTCTGTCTTAAATACTTTTAGTCATAGACCCTGATCAGGCATGCAGATCAGTTGCTCTGATTGAAGTCTGACTGGATCAGCTGCATGCTAGTTTCAGGTGTGTGATTTAGCCACTACTGCAGCCAAAGAGATCAGCAAGACAGCCAGGCAACTGGTATTGCTTAAAAGGAAATATATATGGAAGCCTTTCTTTAGGTTACCTTTAAAGCAATTAAACTAGATAGGTACATATGTTCCCGGCAGTGGTCAGCCGGGCGTGGTGAGGAACCAAGAAATGGTACTACCTGCGCTAGGCAATGTAGGGGAATAAACCAAATATATTTCCCTACTGATAACCTAATTTGTCCCTTTGGACACATAATTCGGGTCGGGTTATCACTGGCACCCAAATCACAGTGATTTCAGGAGGAATTCTCTAACCGATATAGGTTTATGTTATGGCAGTGCCCAAGTCAGGTGCTATGCGGTGCTGTGCAGGTGCCGAGATTGTCTATGCAATTCAATTAACATACAGCAAGAAGGTACACTACATTTATTCTGAATGTCCTCATGTTAACTCTTTCACCAGGTATGGCATTGTTCAAAACAAGTATTCCAGATTCTTTGACATTTGTAAGAATGGATCTATTATGACAAGTCAACCTCTAGATACAGAAACTCATCCTTGGCATAATATAACCATAACAGCAACAGAGGCACGTGAGTGTTATTTTGCAAATTATTGCTGTCATTATTATCATTGTTACTTCTGTTTAATAAATACAGAAACAGATAACATGCGTAAAATATTTTCTTAATATTGAGATGTATCATGTATATAAATGATTCCCTTCAAAAAATAATTGCACATTCAGGAGTATATATCTGTTTGCGTTCAGTCCCTTAGTGACCAATGTCACCAGTGTCAATTAAGGGAAAGTAGATTTTTTTGCTATTGTGATTTTTCTGCGTTTGTGTTTTTTTCTGCAATTTTCACTGGAACATACAGTGTACATTCCAGAATACATTCCAGTACTTTGTTGGAAAAAAAAAAAAGGAAGTACAGAAGTGAGGTCACACTGTGGCCGTACTTTGTTGGAAAAAAAAGGAAGGACAGAAGTGAGGTTGCACTGTGACCTAACTGGCCTTCCTTAAAAATATTTGCCATGGTGCCAAGCTTCGGACACAGGAAAGGATGTTACATGTACAGTATATTTATTGTGAGGATGCAAAATAAATGTTGTTTCTTTAAAATTCAATATGTATAGAGTTTCAAACCACAAGGTGTTAGACCTATGGAAGCTGCCATATGTATTCCCTTTTAAGCAATACCGCTTGCCTGAAAGTCCTGCTGATCTTTCTGGTCAGTAGGGTCTAAACCACACACTTGAAACAAGCATGCAGCTAATCTTGTCAGATTTTTCATAGTCATGTGATCTACAAGCTTATTCAGGGTCTATGGCTTAAAGAGGAATTGTTGAAAATCTTAAAATTTAAAACACATACAAATAAGAAGTACATTTCTTCCAAAGTAAAATGAGCCACAGATTACTTTTCTCCTATGTTGCTGTCAGTTACAGTAGGTAGTAGAAATCTGACATTACCAACAGGTTTTGGGTTAGTCCTTGTCTTCATGGGGGATTCTCAGCATGGCCTTTATACTTTATAAAGACATTCCCTGAAAAAGATTTATACAAAGATGCTGGCTAGCCTCCATGCGCACTGTACACTTCTTTGGCAGTTGGACAGAGCAATTGCCATTCACTAAATGCTTTTTAAAAATAAAGATAACCCTGAGAACACCCCATGAGAAGATGGGCTAGTCCAAAATCTGTCGGTAATGTCAGATTTCTACTACTTACTGTAAGGGACAGCAACATAGGAGAGAAGTAATTTATGGCTCATTTTACTTTGGAAGACGCATACTTGTATATGTTTATATGTATTTTAAATTTTAAGATTTTCGCGGCAGGGGTCATTTAAAGTATTAGAGGCAGAGGATCACCAGACAATGCGCATTATTTAAAAGGAAATAAATATGTCGGTCTCTATATATTCCTCCCCTCAGGTTCCCTTTCAGAAAAGCATCTATTTGAAGGGTAGTATACATAGATTTCTTAGGGCCTTATGCTGCCCCAAAAATGTTCCCAGTATTTGGGAGATAGGGGAGACATTCTGCAAACAAGTGTGATCCCTACTGCATAGAGTTCTCAGGCTGCAACAGAAAAAACAGTTCTTTGTATTTAATTAACAGCTTTTAAAATGCTGTGTAGACATGACTCTGAGAGTTCATTTCCACTATAGCGAATTTGCATGCGTTTTTCGCTTGCAAATTCGCATAGCAATACAAGTGAATGGGACTGTTTCCACTTGTCAGGATTCCTTTGCGTTTTTCTGTGCAGAAAAAATTCACATGGCAGAGACATCAGAATTCGCATACCGCTATGCGAATCGCATACAATGTATTTAATAGGAAATTCGCATGAGGTTTGGGTATGCGAATTTTCATAATTCGCATAGAAACAATGGAAAAGCACACCAGCACTGCCATGGTTAAATTCGCATACATCGTCATCCATGAGAATTCGCATGAAAATTTGCATAGGCCCGCATGCGAAATTCGCATCCGCATGCGAATTTTTACCGCGGCGATTCGCACCGCACAAGTAGAAATGCAGCCTGAGTAACTTGCTCAGACCAATCAGTATCTTTGTTTGGATCAACAACCACAAAGCAAAGGCTTTGTGTCCCATTTAAATGGTCACATAAAGGCATAAGGATAGCAACTAGGGAGGGATGCAGGAGTCAAGCAGTATTATGTTCAACAATATAGACCTGTAGGCTTCCTTATTAACCAATTTCAAAATGTGATGTTTGTATTTAAAGTTCAAATGCATTGAAAATCTTCATTTTTTGCTCATTTGTAAAACCCTTTCCCTGCCAGCCGACTTGTCCTAAATGTGAACATCTACTGCCAAGCAGTTTTCAGACATGTTTTCAGGCACTCATTAGATTTACTTAGGATTTTTTACAAGAAAACCCACATGAAATAGGACATATTTTGTTTTTTTACGCAATTAATTGGGCTTGAACACTAAAACAAAATTGTGTACTATTTCTGTAAATATACATTTTTTTGAGAGAAATATGTTAAAGAAAAAGTGAAATAAAAAATAAAATATGTTTCTGTTGTGTTTTTTTTGTCAAAGAAGAATTACATATACTGACCAAAATGTTACTGTTTGTAAAAGCCCTGATTCTGCTGAATCTAAATATACCAGATATATACTGTATACTGGTATGCCACTTTTCCTGTGTACAACACATCCCAATAATAAAACAGCATTTTTCACAATTCCCCAGCAATGGTGGGAACGGTGAGACTTCAGATGTATAAAGTTATACATTTGCAGGAGAAGCGTACATTAACCTATTTGCGTTCCGTCGTTTTCACTTGAGCAATGTTCACCTCCTATTGATTAGCCTATAACTTTATCACTACTTATCACAATGAACTGATCTATATCTTGTTTTTTCCGCCACCAATTAGGCTTTCTATGGGGGGGGGGGTGCATTTTGCTAAGAGACACTTTACTGTAAATGCATTTTAACAGGAAGAATAAGAAAAAAACGGAAAAAAATCATTATTTCTCAGTTTTCAGCCATTATAGTTTTAAAATAATACATGCCTCCATAATGAAAACTCACGTATTGTATTTGCCCATATGTCCCGGTTATTACACCATTAAAATTATGTCCCTATCACAATGTATGGCGACAATATTTTATTTGGAAATAAAGGTGCATTTTTTTCCGTTTTCCATCTATCACTATTTACAAGTTTAAAATAAAAAAAATATAGAAATATTTCATCTTTACATTGATATTTAAAAAGTTTAGACCCTTAGGTAAATATTTACATGTTTTTTTTATTGTAATGTTTTTTTTTTTATATTAAACATTTTATTTGGGTATTTTTGGGAGGGTGGGATGCAAACAATAGTTTTATAATGTAAATGTGTGTTTAGTTTTATTTTTTTTTACTTTTAGTTGTAGTTTTACTTTTGGCCACAAGATGGAGGCCATGAGTTTGTTTACATGACGTCACTCTAAGCGTAACATACGCTTAGAGAGACGCATGGGGGAGGCAACAGCCAGAAAAAGCGCAGCTTCCGAGAGAAGCTGTCGCTTTTTCAGCGGGGGAGAGGAATCAGTGATCGGGCACCATAGCCCGATTCACTGATTGCCTAGCTAACGAACCGCGAGCCGAGAGCGCGCGTGCACACGCGCGATCAGCCGCGGGAGCGCGCCTGGTTCCTGGATGTAGAAACTAAGTCCAGGAACTAAAATAGGTTAAAATAGGCTTCCCTGTAACCCTATAAAGGTGCAGGGAAAGGACTCATATACATAGAGAATAAGAGGACTGAAGAAGGCAGCCTATCTAAAGGGATGTTAGGGATCTGTCTCTGCCACTGTGTGTGCTTGAGGTCATGGCAGGCAATTAAGAGCCTCTGCTTGAAATCCGAGACCACGAGGTCATTGCCTAGGAGCTTTACATGCTGTCAGCAGCAGTCAATCCTTGCTGTGAACCGCAAGAAGAAAACATACTTGGAGGTGCCGAAAAACATACTAGGTACGTTCTTGGCAGTTGGAGGAGCCCTTTCCTGCCAGAACGTACTAGGTACGTTCTTGGCAAGTAAAGGTTTAATGGAGTTAGTACAAAAATCTGCAATTGAATGCACACCATTTGCAGCTTTACCAGAAACATGTCAGACCATATCGGGAGTGCTGTAGATAAATAATGTGATTGCAGTCTGATACAGGGAACCACAACAAAAGAATACTTTTAAAAATAAATCCAGACCTTCCTGGATATATAAAAATATATGCCCCATGCAGTGTATCCTTTCATGCATGTTCACCACTAATTCACTAACCTTTCAATCAATCTGATGTGACCCAGTTGAGAAATAACTATGTTTGCCAACTAATACCAGGATAGTTGAAAAAAAAATGATCCAGGTTTGCTAATTCATTTATGTTCTAGAATGCTTTTTAGGTCAGCAGAACCTCAGTAAATACACCTATATATTCTGACAAAAGGGTGGCCATCTGATGGCATATATTAAAAAAAAAATGTGATAACTGGGCTACTTAGATTTTCCAGTTTTCTCTAAGGCAGAAGCATCTAGTACTGTAAATTAACCCTTGTGAGTGACACTGTGCAGGTATACATACCTAGCATGGCAGCCTGCACAAGCGAATAATGGAGTAATGCCACATACAGATCTTTTTTTCAGGTCTTTTACATTGGTTTGAAGCAACAGAGGGACATTTTTACTGATCTGAAATGATTCAGGAGTTATAAAGAGTTTCTTTAGTTGAAATACTCAACATATACATTTATTTTGTAGAAAACCCAGCCCTTGTATCGGAGGTACAGGTTTATATTCAAGTGATTGATGTTAATGACCATCCCCCAGAACTTCAGAACGAATACAATATATATGTTTGTGAAAAAACAAAAGCAGGACAGGTAAGCAATGCTACCTTTGGTATGAAGTATTTAATGTTAAATTTTACTTAAAAAATGCTTTATCATTGCTATTATTATAAATCATTTATAAAGTTACAACATATTCTGTGGCGCTGTATAAAGTAAGAAACAAACATGGGTGCATAATAATACAGACAATGGTAAACACCAAATATAAACACTGGTATAAAATACAGAGTTTGTAGACATAGTTATTTGAGTGACAAATGTAACATGATGAATACAATGTATAACAAACTCCAAGACATAAAATAAAGAACAGATTCCAAGACACAAAAGGGTGAGAGGGCCTTGCCCTTGTGTGCTTACAATCTAAATAAATATTGTTGTTGGATTTGGATTGAATGTAATGAAAATAGTAGCATTCAATGTCAGTTCATAGCCAGTTATAAATGCCCCAAACTGCCTGCCTGTTAGCCATAGACTTGGCCCTACTAGACCTACTTAGACATGTCTTTAAGCACATGTTCTACGTACATACTTACAAAATCACATAGGTATGTGATTTGCCCTTAGAAGCACACTGTAGCATTCCACTAGGTTGCACATTGTGTCCCCATCCTTTGTGCTTTCTAACATGCACATTGCTAGTGAATTGCATGCTTCCTAAGTAGTGTAAGACATGTTTCCCTAGCAACAAGCGCGTTACCTAGTTATTGCACTCATTGCGCAATGCATGCTATGTAACTGGCATAAGTTCCAGTAAAAAATGTTCAGTGCTACCTGTGTACATCAATTTCACTCCAATTTAGTGAATATGCTCCAAGGGTTCCCATCATTCTAATCTAACTCAAATAAGGGTTTTCTTATGCAAGCTATAAGGGTCACTTTGCAAAGTCTTAATAGATGAGCTCCCACCATTTCAACAGCCAATAATATAATGCTATGCCCAAGATGTATCATCCTCAATCCCATATTTGGGCAATGACAACAGCTCCAACTCAAGCCACTGTCATTGAGCATCACAAAATGGGAGGTTTGAACATGAATGGATATAATTCCTCATCTAATCTGTAAGTTAAATTTGCAGCTGGAGTTTTGTATTTGTTATCATAGATAATGGATGGAAAGCTACTTCAAAGTCTGTGTCTGCCATCTATTCCCAGCCCTAGGGTGGTCCTTCAGACCGGAACTCAGAACTGCCTCTCTGCTCTACGCAACAGCATAATTACCTTTACATAAAAATATTTCTTTGTTACAGCTAATACAAATCCTAAAATAAATTTCAAGTGTTTCTATTTCCTGCTTTCATGGAAGCTGACAAATTGTTAACATCCTGTGCTATCAAATTAGCTTATCTGCCATGGTAGTCAGGTGACACCGGGTAGAGACCAAACTAAAACTTGTGATTAGACACAAATGAGGGAGAATTAGACAGGCTGCACTCTCTAAATACTTACAGGGTGACATTGTCTATGTTTTCCTTCAGTCCTGTGCAAGAGTTCAGGTCCACTTTAATAAAACTTTAGCTGACAATGAGGTAGCCAGTCAGAGCTTTTGTTTTCCTTTTAAAGTCCATGCCTACTTAATAAAAGACCGCAATGCCTACTGTTACTGCATGGCCCATAGTAATGTCCATCCTAAGTGTCCTGAATATTGTTGTCATTTGGTTCTGGATCAGCCTGAAACTAAACAGCTGATAATCTGGACACATTTATTTTTTTACCTGAACCCAAAGAGCAACATTACTGGGCATGCTGGTTTTGTAGGGACAGACCAATCAAGAGCAGATACAGTTTGCTAAACTGACACAAGCTGAGGCGTTAGCAACAAGAAAAACCTTTACATTTGAATTGCATTTCTTTAAAATGTTTTGGGTGCTGCTGGTATTGTGTAGAAACAGAGGTATTAAAAAAATGTAAAACCAGTATGAGAAATCAGAGCTTCTCCATCTTTAAAAAAATTCTCTTCTCCTGTGTTCCATGACTGCATTCTTCAGAATAATGCCCATTTTAATTGGAAGGCTGCAGGGGGTGAATTTACTGTCTGTCAGCTGCTCCAAAGCACTGGCCGAGCACTTGCTAAAGCTTAGCACAGGCATTGGAAAGGGAGGCATTAGACCAGAGCTACGGCTGTGGTTGATGAAAAGACAAGGCCGAAAACTTGAGAGACTGTGGCGCAAATCTCAGTCCCCAGAAGACAAACATGCCTTAATCCTCCACTTGAAGAACTACCAAAAGGTAATCACGGGAAAAAAATCATCCTTTCTATCACAAGAGATTGCAAATGCAGTTAACAAACCAGCCCAACTGTTCCACACAGTGGAAAAACTCTGCAACCCGGCATGTCAAAAACGTAATATCGAGTCTTCAAAGGACCTCTGTGACCAATTTGCCCATTGCTTCATAGACAAAGTCTCCACTATAAGGTCCGCCATCCAACTTACAGCATCTGAGCCTCAAATAGCGCATAAGACCATTAGCAGAGACAACGTAACACCTTGGTCAAACTTCAAAGAAATTGATGAAGAAGTCACATCAAGCATCCTCCTTCACCTCTGCCTAACTACCTGTGACCTGGATCCTGACCCAACACAGTTCATGTTGAACTGCCCCGACCTGTTCGTACCGGTATTCCTCAAAATTGTTAACTGTTCCTTACAATCAGAGATATTTCCTGCTTTACTGAAGGAAGCAATCATCAGGCCTCTCCTCAAAAAACCCTCCCTGGACCCAGATGCAATGACCAGCTACAGACCTGTCTTTAACCTCCCCTTTCTGGGCAAGCTAATTGAAAAAGCTGTTTACCTCCAGCTAGAAGCCAAAATCCTACAAAACAACAGTTATGACCCATTCCAGTCTGGCTTCAGGAAACACCACAGCACTGAAACTGCCCTCATCCAAATATGCAACCACCTGCTCATGGCAAGAGACAGAGGAGAGTGCTCGATCCTCATACTGCTAGACCTTTCTGCAGCCTTTGATACAGTTGACCATGACATATTGATAAACAGGCTACAGGAATACTGCGGCATTGATGGCATAGTTCTTCAGTGGTTTCAATCCTTCTTGAGTGGCAGAACCCACAAAGTGTCTATGGGGCCCTTCCTGTCCACCCCTGTATCACTTAAGTATGGGATGCCCCAGGGCTCAATCCTCTCTCCCCTGCTTTTCACGATTTACATGTTACCGCTTGGAAAACTAATCCATAAACATGGCCTGACATACCACTGCTATGCAGACGACACCCAACTATATCTTTCCTTCAAGCCTGGTGTGACAGACCCAACTCTAACTATAAACGCCTGCTTATGTGAACTACAGCAATGGATGAATGACAACTGGCTGAAACTAAATGCAGACAAAACTGAAGTCCTTCTGATTGGAGGGCAGAACATGATAACAAAATAACTTAACTTGCAGTCTTCATCACTGGGAATAGGAGGCACGGATCTACGCAGCTCTGATCATGTGCGTAGCCTGGGAGTTCTAATTGATGGGAATTTAAACTTCAGAACTCAAATCTCTGCTGTGGTGAAATCATCCTATTTTCACCTGAAGAACATTGCAAAAATTAAGCACCTCATCCCCCCAGAAGATCTGCCAACCTTAGTCCATGCCTTCATCACATCCCGACTGGACTACTGTAATGCTCTCTACACTGGCCTTCCAAAAAAGGTCTTGTACCGCCTACGCCTACAGCTGATACAGAATACTGCTGCCAGACTGCTAACCAACCAACCCCGTCACTGCCACATAATGCCAGTCCTGCACTCCCTTCACTGGCTACCTATAGAATGGAGGGTCCTATTCAAGATCGGCCTACTGACATTTAAATCCCTGAATAATCTGGGCCCTGGATACATGAAAGATATGTTGCAGCTGCGTAGCAATCCCCGCATTCTCAGATCCACAGGTTCTAATAATCTAGTCATACCCAGAGTCCACTTGGAAACTTTTGGTCCCAGAGCCTTCTGTCATGCTGCCCCTACGTTTTGGAACTCCCTACCTCAACAGATCAGGATCCCTACCTCCATCCCTGGACGTGTTTAAATCCAGACTGAAAACCCACCTGTTCAGTTTGGCATTTGCAGAATTATAACGTTTGTTGTGTGAATACTTCATCCTACTACCAATTACTGAATCTGAGAGAGCCTAAGCGCTTTGAGTCCTATGGGAGAAAAGTGCTATAGAAATGTTATTGTATTGTATTGTATTGTATGTGCTCAGATGCAACGAGTTGCATTTTTTTTTTGCTGCTTGATAACACCACTGTGTTTGAAATGATGACATGTGGTGTGACCAAATGCTGCAATTCAGGTCAGCTGCTTGAAGAGGAGATTGTGGCTGGCAGCTGGGATGCTGGGATGCTGTACTACCCAGCAAGTGCACAGTTCATCCATCCATTCAAAACATAGCCTATTTGCACTGCTTCACTCCTTTCTCTTTCCCAGTCTGTTCATATACCAGAAGTCTATATAACAAAGCTGACAGAAGTGGCAGTAGTGAATCACTCTTTCTAGACTTGATATCAGATAAACAGGAACCAATAAGAGTAATCTGACAAAAAAACTTTTAAATTTCTGGATTCCAAAAATTAGCCAATGTGTATTTTCTATTAAATATAGAAATGATGAATGCTTAATGATTTTAGTTTTTGCCCTGACATGCACAAAGAGACCATACAAACTGCATGCAGATGGCGCTCTTGATGGTGCTCTGTAAGTCAGCTGAGGGACCACATTGTTAATGATATAGCCACCAAATGACTATCCCAGGTGTGTGTTAATCCTATTATATATTTCTAAGATGTTTGTATGCTATTTTGACCTTTTTATGGATTAAAGGAATATTAAATCAATAGCCATTTTAATGCATATACCTTACTTTTCTAAACGCTAGAGTTTGTTCATTTTTGTTTTTCCTGGAAGAAGCTCGAGTTTAAAATTCTCTTTCCAAAGCTTCCAGTTTAATGAGTCCTGAAATAACACAATTCATGGCAATTAGATTGTGATCCAATCAATAACACAGCTGCTGAAGTTTTCTAAAAGCTGAGCCTAACCTTGTTATCTTTGTCTTAACATCAAACGTCAACTTTTGCCATCTTAATTCACAAACAGCTTACTGGAGAGCATTTGCCACAATCCTTTTTTATTAAAAGCTTTTTTTTTTTTTTTTTTTTTTTTTGCGGGTGTGTAGCTATTCTTCAGCATTTTTCTATTGTAGTAGGCTTTAATTTGGTTTTCTAAAAGAACATGTAAGATTGGACAACATTCATTGTATAAGCTTACAAACTGCTAAACAACGTAATAAAATAAACAGGAAATTATGTCTATAACGCTCAGGGTTAGTTTAAATTGCTTAAAGGGGAACTGAAGAGAGAGGTATATGGAGGCTGTCATGTTTATTTCCTTTTAGACAATACCCGTTGCCTGGCAGCCCTGCTGATCCTCTGCCTCTAATACTATTAGCCATAGCCCCTGAACAAGCATGCAGCAGATCAGGTGTTTCAGTGGTTCAGACTTATAAGTCTGATCTGACAAGACTAGCTGCATGCTTGTTTCTGGTTTTAATCAGATACTACTGCAGAGAAATAGACCAGCAGGGCTGCCAGGCAACTGGTATTGATTAAAAGGAAATAAACATGACAGCCTCCGTATACCTCTCTCTTCAGTTCCCCTTTAAGGTGGCCATACACTTATAGATTTGCAGCAGATTTGACCATCAGATAGATTTCTGTCAGATGTCTGTCAAGTCGAATCTGGCAGGAATCTATCTGATGTGTGCCACACACTTGGAATATATTTCCAATAGATTTCAGAAATAATTGGAATCTATTGGAAATCTATTGGAAATTGATCTAAATGCATTATTGGACCCTTAGATCCAATGCAACTCTATGGGTCATCGATCTGCTGCCAGCAACAGATCGACCTAGATTTTCCATCCTGTCAGATAGATCAGATCAAAATCGGATGCAAACCGATCGATCAATAGATTTGATAGAATTGATTTCCAATCGAACGATGGCTGAAATTGACCAGTGTATGGGCCCCTTTAGTTGCGTTGCAGAATGTTTCTGCATGTCAACTCACCACCCATACAATTGCATTATTCAAACTCACTGCATGCAGGCTTTGTATTAAAGTCTATGTCCAACTCAATTGCAGTTTACACTCATTATAACATGTGCATTATGCAACTGACCACTGTGAGCCTAGCCTCAAGAAGAATATTATGACAACTGTTCTCTCTAGCAACAGTAGCACATATTACACACTTACTGTATGTATGAATTATAAGAGAATTTAAAATACAAGCAACATTTTCAGTTACAATATAATTCTCCAAACATTTTGTAATGTTCCAAAACAAAAACAAAATCTCTCAAATAAATTAAAGAATTTAACAAGAAATAAAATAAATATAAAACCATAATGGGATTTACCTGCATGCTAAATATACAGTTAAACTAAGCAAACAAGTAAGTGGCTTGTTTCATGCAGTAGAACATTTACTACTTTGTCCTTACAATTAGTATAGGTTAGATAAGTATAGTAGTATAGTACATCCCCTTAGTATATAGACTTCAATGGGATAAAAAATATACATCAAAAACATTGGTATCAAATTTCACTAAAAACCAATGGAAAGCATACAATGTTCCTGAAATCACAAAAATTGGACAAATACATGCTAGCTAATCAAACAAAATATATAAAACAAGCAGATATACCTTATGTGTTACTACAAAAGATATACACTTAGTATCACATGTCAGAAACAATCTACTTAGAGCTAAAGTCAGAAGTTTACATATACTTAAAGGGAGTGTCCAAGGAACTTTAAAAAAAGATCCATTTACCTGGGGCTTCCTCCAGCCCGTGGCAGCCGTCCTGTGCTCTCGCCGCAGCTCCGGAGGCTCCCGGTCTTCTCCCCTGGTGCAGCCAACCTCGCCAGGTCAGGTTCCAGGTTGGCGTCTTCTGCGCTCCACGGCGCGGGCCACGTGGTCCGGCCAACGTCATCAGGACTGTTCTGTTATAACAACTCACTGCAGGGATTCTCTACCAGCTTTTGTGCATCTGTTGTAACATGTAAAGTAATATGAAAGAAATCACCCTTTTATTGTCTGAAAGTTTCAGTTTACTTATATTTAAGGATCTAAAATGTCTTATTGGTGAAGCAGGTAAAATGGGCAAGAGGCATGCCTGGTACATAGACTGCTATGTAATAAGCGGCTTTAGTGGCATCCAGTGACTAATTTGGGCACCAAAGCTTGTCTATAGTATAACTCAAAATATGCGGGAGTGGCACTGGAGGTAAAGTAGGCCCTTGACTATAATATATCTGTGTGCTGGGGGTTATGGGGTAATTTGGGCAATAGAGGATCGTAATTGTCATTATGGCATAAAGGCATTTGGCTATACAATAGCTGAGCGAGGGGGGGGGGGGTGAGTAATTTAGTAATCAGGATATTGGAAGTGGGATCTAATTGCTAGAGAGTCGGGGGGGGGAACACTTCAGGCGCTGGTTGGTGTTGGGCATATGTAGGGGGAAAGTTAAGGTTGACAGAAGATTAGTGTTAGTTAGGCTTAGATAGAAGAGGGTTAATGTAAGAATAGTATTACAGTGAGGTATAGTAAAATATTGGTATAATTACCTATATTCTACTATTGGGGATCAGGGGTAATAGAACAATAGTACAATTACTACTATCAGGATTTCCTTGCGCCAGTTTCATTGGGTGCCCCTTTTAAATGTACGCTATAATGAAGCCTTGCTTAATAGCATTATATTATGCATTACTGATTTTAGCTCCATTTAATACTGGCATGTCATGCAGAGGGATACGTGTACATATGTTGCTGTTGAGCTGGGCACAGGGTGAGCCGAATGATGGATCACCATGCTGCTGCTCAAATCCCCAGTGATGTTAAATACTATTCCCCCTCCGAGTCATCACAACTTGGAGTGAGAAGTAATTCGAAGTCTGGGGATTGCCAGATCCCTGAATTACCCATGTGCGGGGCACGTAGCATAGCACTAGTTTTAGCGCTCACCGATGAGCGCCTTGTGCGCCATGTGCTGAACCCACCTGCTTCAATGCAAGGTATGAATAGTAAATGCAGGTATTCTGCAACAATATTGATATTCATTTAACTGTAGTGTATGGTGAAAGTCTACTTCTTAATTTTTAATATTACCTCTGTGTCCTCATTTAATAACTGTGCCTTTAGATGCCTTATGATCCCTGTGCTTCTCTATCTCAGTCCTTCAGCACATACTGAACCAATTTACAGCGTCTTACTGTAAACACTAAACGTGACATTTCTGTCTTTTAAAATGGCTAGAATAATTAATGTTGGTATATCACATTATTGATTGGAAACCAGTTTTAAGTATATGTACACTAACACTTTAAACATTGTTGATGTATTGACTTAGTAATATGCTAAGCTGCTGTACTTATTCAACTATATGTCTGCTGCAAAGATTGAAAGGCCACCAACACTTACTTGGGATGACTCTCATGTAGGTCTAGTCATGCAATCTATCAATATTGTTAGTTTTTTTTTTTTTTTTTTTTTTTTACTAGAAAGCCTCTATCTGATTGCAAATTACAAGTCTCTGCACTGGATCCAAAAACAACATTGTGCAAGAAGCACTGACATAATATAAACAGCCTTCTAAAGGCATTATTACTTTTTTCTACACTACACAAATCTACATTGATGTATATGGAAGCTGTGCAACCCTATTTTTATAATAAACAGCAGATCTAGCAGACAAACTTATAGCAATGCAGGTTATTACACATTACTTCAAAATAAAAGCTGAAATACACTGCACTAAAAATCTACATTTATATATTTACGTGTTTTCCTACATATTTTTATAGTTGTTTGTCAGAACAACTGAAGAGCATTTATAGTGGCTCATACACTTTGTAATTAACTTCCCTTAGGTATAAGACTAGCTTACAAAGTGATTGTGGCAATGTGATGATGAGCAGTAAACAGAGGTTAGTTAAATCTTTCTGAGCATAGCAGTGTCAGTCGCTAAAATGAACTATGGTTGATGAAGGAAAATCCCAGTGGTCAATGACATCTAAGCCTATAATCAGGGTTATATTGTGTGAGTTAATTTAATTCCTTGAAAGTAGCTTATGGAATTAGGGTTTTTCTATTGCTCTTTTACGGTATAGAATACAAGTGGATTGGAGGATGCTTACTTATCAATGTGTCTACGTTGCCAAGAGACAATAATGGCATAAAATGTACATACATGGTTAAAGTGTAACTGCCAGGCATAAGATCAAAAATCAATTCTTTATTTTTATCTGGTAAACAAGTAATAAGGATGCTAACCAGGCAATCCAAATGTTAAAATCACTATTACTTTTTTGTTGATAAATGAGCATTCCCCAGTTTACCTGACTCCTATTTGGTACACATAAAATTTGGTACACAAAAAGGAAGTTGCAGAGCATGCTCGGTTGTCCTTTTTTTGCTTCTCTATTTTCCCTCAGACTTAACTGATGCAGTCTGATTGGCGGAAGCCTCTTTCCCTCCTGTTTTCCCCTCCCACGCCTCTGTTTCTCTCTGATTGGCCAATTTTTCTCATGCTGAGACAATGCACTTTCTATAGTGAAGGGCGGGCTATGCATACGCAATCTGGCAGAGGAGCGTAAGGGAGGAAATGACATCAGGATTGGCTTCAAAATAGCCACAGTTAAAATGGGTAATGCTAAGAAGTATTTTCTCTTTTTTTACTGTAGAAAAATCACTAAAATCAAAATGTGGACAGTGCAATACATATGCTATGTATGCTTATATATGTGTTTTTTTCTGAGATAGTATGGCTGACAGCTCCTCTTTAAAGGACAACTATGAATGTTAACTCAAATTCTAAATACCACATATTTGTAATGTAATTAGTAATTACCAGCAAATAGCAATGCAAAGACTTTTTTCTCCCTCTTTTCAGGTTTTATGTGAAGAAAATATGACATTTACAGAGAACAGTTTTTACTGTGGGCATTACTATGGTGGACTTTGCCCAGCACATTCAGCATACAGAAACAATCTTAACTGGCTGTAATCCTGTGACTGAAATCTGTTTAGAACTATAGAAAGCAGAAATATAGCTTCAAATATGTGTGAATAATCATCAGCTGAAGCTCTGTTCCTGTCTGTGTTTCTCTCTGAAACGCAGTGTAAAGTAAACAGTTTACAGCCAGGTTACCATTCAGCTCTGCCTCCCCCCCTCCCCAATGCAACACACAATTGTTTTCAAAACAGCTGTTAAACAAGACTTTTTTTCACACAGGCTGTGCTGAGAGACCTCTGAAAATCATTATAGTGCCGCTGGCTAAAATGCAGCTTAATTCATAAAATTGCTTATTTGTAACAATATTACATGTTTACCCATTGTAAAATATTTTCCTCTCTTTCTGATTTACATTCTTAAATATATCACAGGTGGTCACATCTTTACTGCTGGTAGGTGCATCACTGTGGAATGTTTGTGTTCTGGTAGGACAGGGACATACCAAATTACAGCTACAGCTATAAATAGATACAGAAAGTGTTACTGATGCTGAAACCAGGATTATTAACATAAAATTGGATATCCTGAATATTTTAAAATATTCTACTACAGTATATGTTGTTATGTTACCCCTTCATCTACTCCACTACTTTATTCTCCTCACCAACCCCTGAAGTGTAAGCTTCCAAGGGCAGGGACCTCCCCCTAGTGTTCCCTGTTTCTGTTGCACTTAACTAAATTAACATTTGCCAGTATTGCTGATGATTTCAAACTACTTATCAATTGTATGTATTTATACTTGGGATGCTGGATGTCCTGATGAAATTTTGAACTGCTCATGTATCTATGCACCTCATTGTTGTATGTTTTTTGTGCAATGCCCAGCGCTATGGAAGATGTTGGCGCTATATAAATTACAAATAATAATTAAATGCAATAAACCAGGAGTGTACCATGTGTAACCATAACAATGCGTGCGTAACCTTGGTAATGTGTATTGTATTAATAGGGTAAAGTGCACTGTACTCCTGCCATTAGTACTGGTAAAATCACTGTGCTCTACTTGTGCATGGCAATTTTACTGAAGCTTTGTGCTGCAGGCTCAAGGAGAGGTGAATTGTAAGTTAATAAGTAAAGTGAGATAATTCATGAGACAAGGTTTGTGAATCAACACCGAAAAGATCTGTTGAACACATTTTCAAGAAAAGTGAAACTGTATCCATTCATGTCTGGGAAGGGGGCCATGGAAGTGGCAGAGTTAGCTTACCCAGATGCTCACTTTTTGCCACAGTGCTCCACGCTGTACTCCAGCCTCCTAATACTTCCTGTTTCACAGCAGAAGTTCTAGCTGTGTAACAGGAAATATCAGGATGATGGAGTGAAACTGTGCTCAGTCATCCATAGCAACCACTACTAATCAATAATCATCTGGTAAACAAATAAAAACAGATCATGAGGTCCTTTGGTTTTAATAGAATTTCTTTCAGTTTTATGTTTTTATGATATCTAATGTCTAATCCAGGGCTGGGCAAACTTTGCGCAGCCCGGGCCACATGCTGTGGACCACAATTCAAGTTCCCTCCTCCCTCCCTGCAGAGTCAAGAGCGGGTGGTAACTGGGGGTTACCACCCTCTCGCGACTCTGCATGGAGAGAGAGGAATCTGGCCACCTGTCAGCAGGCCAAAGTTACAGCGCAACGGCCAGGGTTCCGTAGTTTGCCCAGCGCTGGTCTAATCTATAATAAAAAAAAAAAATCTAATGATGTAGCCCTACCCTAAACCGAGCAATTGACTGAGATGGAGATATTGATAATTTAGCTAATCTATCAAAACTCTAAAGCTGGTTATACACTACTAGACATTTCTAATTCATTAAAAATTAGATTTTATAAAAACAATGTGGAATATTCACTAAAGTTCATTAAACTTCATGTTTGCATAAAGCACATGTAAAGTTTACCAGGGTTATGTAATGTTCATTCTGCAATTACGTTGTTTGACTTAAGTGTGTTACTTATGCATCTCGTACAAACAATATAGGTGTTGAGTGTATGGTTAACACAATGCTAATTGCATAGCTCATGTCTTCAATATTACATAAACCCCCAGTAAACTTTATGGGCTTGATTCACTAAGACAAATAGCATGCCTTATTAAAGTTAACACGCCTTATCAAAGTTAACATGCCTTATCAGAGTAGCCTAGTGAGCGCTACGAACCCGCAGGGGCTCAGGGCAGGACGAGTGGAGCTCTCATCATTGCCAATTAGCAAGTATAAGTTCACTATCCTACTCTGATAAGGCATGTTAACTTTGATGAGGCATAATATCTCTGATAAGGCATGCTATTTGTCTTGGTGAATCAAGCCCATTATGCGCTAAGTGTGCTTGTGAAGTTTACTAGCCTTAAGTTAACCTCTTGAGGACTGCAGAGCTAAACCCCCCTAGTGACCAGGCAATTTTTAGTATAATAGCCCACTGCAGCTTTAAGGCTAAGCTGCAGGGCCGCACACCACATCATACAAGTGATTCCCCCCCCCCTTTTCTCCCCACCAACAGAGCTCTCTGTTGGTGGGGTCTGATCGCTCCCCCCATGTTTATTTTTTTTAAATAAATATTATTGTTAGCTTTTTTTTTTTAAAAAAAGCTGTTTCTTTAAAAATGTTCCCTCCCTCCCCACAGCCAGCCAATTATGGCGATCGGCTGTCATAGGCTTCTGCCTATGAGAGCCGATCGCTCTCTTGTCCCCCAGGGGGACAGCCGTGTGACACGGCTGTCCCCAGTACAGCGCTGCTGCCGTTTGTAGTGCTGTACATAGAAATAGACGTCGATCACGCCGTCTATTAGTCTCCCGAGCAGCAATAGCCGCTCGGAGACTGAAGGCGGGACGGAGCTCCGCCCCCCAAGCAGGAGATGCGTGCGCAGCCTGCGCTCGATCTCCTGCAAAACAGATACCCCAGGACTTTTATGCCAATTGGCGTTAGGCGGTCCTGTGGCTGCCGCTGCGGCCACACCCATCGGTATGGCGCGGTCGGCAAAACGTTAACACAGTATACCCCATTGTATCTAATGAAATTGTATTAAAAAAGCTATTTTACTGCAAGTAATGCGGATCAGGCTAATAGCGTAACTTGTGGTACATAGTGTCGGTAGTAAGGGTAATATTGCGGTGCGCGGTCTGTGCTCAGCAATATTACCGCAAGTTCATACATAAACCCCAATGTGCAGAACATTACTGCAAATATTAGTTGCAGTTATTAATGCTGCACAAAGAGATCATACCAAATTCTGAGAACATGATTCATTTACTTTTGCACATGCAGATATACAAGTCAAAAATATAATTAATTTTGTTAAATTTTTTTAACATGGGGTTCATCATCTACTTTTAGGACTTGTTTGCAAATCAGATAATGTTTTAGGACATTCTCACATAAAATATAGAAAATTATATAAAAAAATCATGTGAATCTATACCATTGTTTGGAACTAGTAGATGCAAAAAAGTGAAGAAGCACAATTATAAGTTATTATTTCTTTTTATTATTATTATTTAGTATTTATATAGTGCCAACATATTCTGAAGTGCTTTACAGAGTACAATGTCTTGTCACAAACTGTTCACATACACTATTTAAAATGTCTCAAAACGTCTTGCTTCTACTGTTGGCTAACACGGTACAACACTCTACTGCCACAAACTGTCCTGCAGAGGAGCTCACAATTTAATCCCTACTCATTTTTTAGGGGGAAGCCAATTAACTTTTTTCTATGTTTTTGGGATGTGAAAGGAATCCAAAGTACCTGGAAGAAACCCACGCAGACACAGGGAGAGCATACAAACTCCTGCAGATAGATCTCTGGCTGAAATTTAAATGCAAATCTACAAAAATATCACTAAGGAACAAACTCAGAAGAAAAAGTTAATTGCATATGGGCCCATGTTTTTTTTTTTTTCAACCTAGATAGCTATATAACTACATATGCTGGAACAGCTGTGACCCACCGCTAAGCCTGCTCACAAGAATTTTGCTGTCAGGAATCTCCTTTACAACTTGGTTTCTAATAAAACTATAGTCATCTGCAACAAATATTCTTAACACTTAAAATGAGGTAGAAAAGTTAACAGCATGAGCACCAGGTTCTAGAGTATTCACACGAAGACCCTAAAACAGCTCAGTAAAGGGTCCACTTGGCCCAGAGAATGGTTCAGTGACTGAAACATACAAAACGTGAAATTAATGTAGTCAAAGGTTAGTCTGTAAATTGCTTCAGGACACCCAAGAGAAATGGTATCCACTAGATGCACCTACCTTTCCTCAGGTAATGTAGATCACTTAATTACACTGCATCACCTTGGCAAATTCAGACAATTAGTTACAGAATGCTGATCAGTACCTTTCTGAGACAAAGCATATATTTACCAAATTAAAAGTACATTCTGCCCTCTATGGCAGTGATGGAGTGATGGCCACATTGCTGAATATAGAGACACCAACAGAGAGCTGCATATTATAATTTGAGCTTTTCAACACCATAACTGAACTTGAAAGTGTGCTACTGCTAAGATCCAACAACCCATTATCATTGGTACCCAGTAAAATGTTACTGATTTGCTGGCCGTGGGCTCCCACAGTGATTCAGTAACTGTGCGCCCAGCATGATGGGGCCCTACCAAGCAAGGACTTAAGGATATGAAATGATTCCATTTCCATTTGAAGCCTAACGATGCCCCTCCCCATAACTGTACACATCCCACATCTGTTTTTTTTATAGTAATGTTTTTAAAGCCAAAATAGGCATATCTGAACATCACTAGACATAAGTACCATGAAACTTGTATGCTGCTAGAGTTGAGAGACCGAGATGGACATTAGAACCAGAGAGGCTGCTGACAGTTTTGTAATATAATACGGCCTGCGTGTTATTCATCTATATTTGCATACAATACATTAGTAATCAGAGAAAAATTGACAATACATTTTTTATAACAAATTTCGCCAACTTCAGTGTTAAAATAAGTGCTATGCTAAAATGCAAATATTTTATAACATTGGTTTTGTATTTTACATGAAAGTGATTAGTTCGTTTTGCTGGAGGGTGAAAGATAATTCTATTTCTGAAGTTAAATTTAGTAAGATACTACACTGTGTCTATCAAGCTGACTTTGATTGTCATGAGCATTAAAACTCCAATCAGCTTGTAAGTGAAATTGTCATGTATAAAATAATTAGCTTTTACGGGGTCCAAAGGTATGGTAAACGCATCTTCATCTTCAAACATTTTGATCATATCACAGCTGCACTTGACAGACATCTATCCATCTGTCTTTCTCTCTATGACAAGATTATGGTGTATCTTCAGATTACACAAATGTACATGTTAATTCCTTTAAAAGAAGATTTTGTAGACACATGCAAAAGCTCAATTATGCTTAAGTTTGATTTGGAAATCTATAATAGCGTGTTATGTCAAAACAGCATGTGCCTAGTCTTCTACTGCCCAAAACTTGAGCCCCTGCAAGCCAGAAACACATCCAGAATCACTGGTGATCAGTGCACCTATAGCCTATAAATTGAACTGAACCATACTAATCCAGCGTGCATACAGTTGTTTTTTGTGTTGTTTCTCAACATCAGTGCAAGGCACTGATAAAACTCTAAAAGGCAGGGCTTGTGAAGAAAATAGTTCAGACAGAGTACCCAGAAAGCTCATGGTGACCCAGAACCACTTAGGGTACTATAATGGGGCTCAAAGAGACCAAAAAGCCCTCTTACTAAACAGGAAATGTTTAATGCAGATCTCCCTTATTAAAACAGGAGGCATAAGGTAGAGAGACTGAGATCAGTCCTGGAGCAGAGGGAAATGATTGCTATAGGCATGCTAAACAACAATTTTACAAACAGTATTTGAGTAACTGTTTAACCTTTGATCACTGTGCTACTATGCTTGACTGCTTTATATGTTTGACTTTCACAAGGCACAAAACCTGTCCTGGTTTCCATGGAGCTTTATCATGCAGCTTGTCCATGAGGTTGTCAAACCAAATGTCCTCTATTTTCGGACCACCTGGCTTTTTTTTCTCAGTGACTTTTAAAGGAATACTATCAAACTTTACCTATTTCTGGCAGTAGCATAAATCAAAATTGCAACAACAGTCTGTGAGAACACAGCATATCTTTTTGCTGTGCAGTGTATTTTTTTTTTTAATTTACCTTTCAGACTGCGTCCCCTGAGAAACTGACGGCGACGGGTAATGGGGCAGCTCATTATGTGAGAGGGGATTCCTATTTTACAGAGCGGCAGTGGATTATTCTATTTTCAGGTTCCCCCATATAAGATTGCATTATTCAGCGCGTGACCCGCTGAAGTAGCCTGCTATGAGGAGCGAGAGACAACTGCTCTCGCTCCTATTCTGCCCAGCCAATGAAGGAAGGAGACTTCCGTGTGTCGGGCTGCCGCCGCGTCATAAGTTGGTTGTTGTTGCTGTTGTCTCTCGCTCCTCATAGCAGGCTACTTCAGCGGGTCTATCTCCTCTCACATAATGAGCTGCCCCATTACCCGTCGCCGTCAGTTTCTCAGGGGACGCAGTCTGCAAGGTAAATTAAAAAAAATACACTACACAGCAAAAAGATATGCTGTGTTCGCACAGACTGTTGTTGCGATTTTGATTTATGCTACTGCCAGAAATTGGTAAAGTTTGATAGTATTCCTTTAAATTATGGGCTTGTAATAAATGATGGACGCAAAACTGAAAAAATGCAGCCTTATTTCCAAATAAAATATTGGCGCTATACATTGTACTAGGGAAATATTTTAAACTTTGCAATAATAGTTTGGTGGATACAATAACATGTATTCCATTAAATTTCCATTATACATATAATTTAAGTGGATTGAAAATTACATATTTTTGATCAGTTTACTAAAGCACTTCAACGATTTGGAAGCATTAAATTACCGACACTGAATGTTCACTATTGATCTATAGATTATAGTACACAATTATGCAATGATATATACATGTGCTTTGCTTCTTATTGTTAAAAGAAATATATTGCTTCAGCATTGATCTTATTTTACTTTTAAAATCCTTCATTTCATTCAGCTTATTTTAATTGCCTCTCAGTGTACATCACGATTTTAATTTTTTTTAATTACCTGCATTATGTTCATTTTATCGTATTTCCTATCTATTATGCCGGCATAAATCTACTTATGTTTTCTTCTAGCAAGTACAAACCATAAGTGCCATGGATAAAGATCCTGTATTCAATCATCGGTTCTATTTTATGCTACATCCTGAGGAAGCGAGCAATGAAAATTTTACTCTTATTGATAATTCAGGTAATAGTCTTTATTTTATTTCTGAATTTTCATGTACTTCTAATGCAGAATAATATACTGGGAATGGAGCATGTGATATATGTGGCTCATAAATGAATTTAAAGGACACCTGAGGTGAAAATAAACTAATGAAATAAACAATTGTATCTATCTTCCTTGTCCTATAAATGACTTTTTAAGAAATTCCAGTTTTATTTTATATTTAAATCTACTTTTTAAGTTTTTACTGTTTAATTGTTTTTGCTCAATGACACATTCATTTAAGTATGCCATTGCTAAAAATCTATGAACTATTGACCCTTTTTATCGCATTCCTGATCTCCTAAGCCATTTTCTGCTAGGAAAGTGTTTTATAATTGTAATTTCTTATCAGTGAGGGTCACACTGTAGTCTGACCCAGTCAGAAACTGCCACTTACATAACCAATGTTTAACTCTTTCAGGCAGAGAAAGAAAAAAAGGAACACAGCATAGTTATTTGTGTGCTAGGCACTGTACATACACATGCCTATCTCATCATGTTACATGTCACCTCGGGTATCCTTTAAGGGTGTGATTTATTTTCTTAATTGCAGAACAGTTACATAATATTATTTATTTATTTTAAGAATAAGGCCGCATTTCCATTTGGGCCAGCATGCATCTCTGAGATGCTCGCCGCCACTTTTTCTTATGTTAGTATGCATCCAAATCCTTTTAGCTGCGCCATACATGCACAGCTAAGGGGATTTACATGCATGTTTTCCCCACACATGCAGTTTTTTCCCCCACAAACAAACTTTTAAAGAGGAACTCCAGTGAAAATAATGTAATAAAAAAAGTGATTCATTTTTACAATAATTGTGTATAAATGATTTAGTCAGTATTTGCCCATTGTAAAATCTTTCCTCTCCCTGATTTACATTCTGACATTTATCACATGGTGACATTTTTACTGCTGGAAGGTGATGTCAGTGGAAGGAGATTCTGCTTGCTTTTTGGCAATTGGAAACAGCTGTAAACAGTAAAACCAGTAAAACAGCTGTTATTTACCACAATGCAATGAGATTAACAGACAGGTCCTGACATCACACTGTGGGAGGGGTTTCACCACAATAGTAGCTATACAGAGCCCCTCATGATCCGTTTGAGAAAAGGAAAAGATTTCTCATGGGAAAGGGGGTATCAGCTACTGATTAGGATGAAATTCAATTCTTGGTCACAGTTTCTCTTTAAGTAGCCTATTGAATAGGCTGTATTTCCATGTCCGAATTTGCATGCAGGGAATTGCTCCAAATTTTTGCCACTAGTGGAAAGTAGCCCTTAAGGTACTTTTATTTACAGGTAACTGTACTTACCCTCTTACATGCAAAGCACTTATAAGGAATTTTTTAAAAAAATGTTTAGCAGAGCTTGAATAACACTCCCCAGAGGTCCCTGACACTGGTCCCTGCAACCCTTCTGACAGTACTCACAGGCATTGGATGCCTAGTGATTGTGAGAGATGACATTCCTTTTATTTGCATACCTTCTGCTCTGGGGTCTATCATCTATAGTTAAGAAAAATACAATTCATACCTCCCAACTTTTTGAAATATGATATAGGGACACCTTATTAAGCACATTTTTGGGGGGTAAATAATGTCACTCCCACACACATCTCCACTTATGGGAATCATGAAAAATCCTTAAGAAGAAGTCAATTTTTATTGCAATGCTTACAATAGAAAAAGCCTGCAGCCCTTTTAAATTAGCAATAAAGTTATAAGAGGTTACATGTAATGCATACATTTTCAGTGGGTAAACAATATATTTAATTATACATACCTATTCATTAGACTTAAAGGAAGGACATCTGTGGATCATGATCCATCGGTTAACGTTTTTTCTTCATCATCAAGTAAACCCCATACACCATGGTTACTAATGTATTTTTAGGTAAATGAATTAACCACTATCGCAAAAATTAGCGAAACACATACAAATAACAAGTACATTTCTTCCTGAGTAAAATGTGTTATAAATTACTTTTGTCCTATGTTGCTGTCACTTACAGTAAGTAGTAGAAATCTGACAGAACCGATTTTATTAAAAAAAAAATAAATGGCAGTTTTTCAGTACATCTGCCAGAATAGTGTGCAAACGGTGTGTGTGTGTGTGTGTGTGTGTGTGTGTTTGTGTAGTGTATATGTGTGTGTGTGTGTGTGTGTGTGTGCTTGTGTGTGCTTGTGTTTGTGTGGTGTATGTGTGTGTGTGTGTGTGTGTGTGTGTGTGTGTGTGTGTGTGTGTGTGTGTGTGTGTGTGTGCTTGTGTGTGCTTGTGTGTGCTTGTGTGTGTGTGTGTGTGTGTTTGTGTGGTGTGTGTGGTGTGTGGTGTGTGTGTGTGTGTGTGCTTGTGTGTGTGTGTGTGTTTGTGTGGTGTGTGTGTGTGTGTGTGTGTGTGTGTGTGTGCTTGTGTGTGCTTGTGTGTGCTTGTGTGTGTGTGTTTGTGTGGTGTGTGTGGTGTGGTGTGTGTGTGTGTGTGTGTGTGTGTGTGTGTGTGTGTGTGTGTGTGTGTGTGTGTGTGTGTGTGTGTGTGTGTGTGTGTGTGTGTGTGTGTGTGTGTGTGTGTGTGTGTGTGTGTGTGTGTGTGTGTGCGTGCGTTGGCAGTCTACATATTTGTATGGATCCTTTTCAGGGAGTCTTTCTATAAAGAATTAAATGAAATACTGAGAATCCCTCATGAAGAGCTGGACTAGTCCAAAACCTGCATGCTTTTCACCCTTCTCTTTTCATAACTAGGGTTATACAGGTGGCAGCCATTAGCAATTCCTCCTTTGCTGTACACCACCTACTCCACCAGTTTGCCGGATTCTGCCCGGCAATTTGAAAGGAAGGGAGAGGTTAGTCCAATAAATGTAAAATATTTTATATTTGTCATCATGCAGCTGAAAAAAGGCTGCTATTCATTATTATAATTTAGAAAATAGATTTTATTTCTGAAATCTTGTATTTTTAATTTCGGTCCACTTTACGTTTGGGCATTTGTCTATGCAGAACAATATTATAAGAAACTGAAAGGTTGGAGGTAAGACATACTTTATGCCATCTTCCTCATAGGTCAAAACACACTGACAGAGTCTTGGGCTACACTGTAACAAGTGAATCCATAATACAGAGGCTGGGACTTTTTTATGATTTATTTTAGTTTAGGGGCAGATCATACTGACGTTTGTCACTTGTCGTTAAAGCACTGCCCGTTCAAGTGAATGAGCAGCACCTGTACCGTTGTTTGCTGTCATTTGCTCGAAGGTAGAGTTCCAAGACAGATTTTCCCATTATTTCAGCTAACCCTGGAAGCAACATTCTGTTTCCATTGTCATTTAATGCTGCCTTTGCATGGCCCCCTGCAGGGTAAAAAATGCCAGAAGCTGCTGAAAGCTGCCAGAAGATGTCAAATGCTTTTCTGAGGTGCTTGCTGAAAAGCATTTGACCGACAAGTCAGCAAAAGCTCATGTGTACCTGCCCTAGGATAGAATAAGGATCCTGGCAAGCAATTTTCAGGTTCAACCTTCCATGTGAAAGAAGGCTTAGGTCAGGGGTGCCCAATAGGTCGATCGCGATCTACCGGTAGATCGCGACCGCCTAATCGGTAGATCGCGGCCTCTTGGCCGCGTCCCATTGAATTTAGCAGCCAGCAGCTGTATATCGCAGTTTCTGCTGCTGGCCGCTGGAGGAGAGAGCCTGGCCAATCAGGGGAGGGGAGGGGAGGAGAGAGCCTGGCCAATCAGGGGAGGGGAGGAGAGAGCCTGGCCAATCAGGGGAGGAGAGGCGCACAGCCAATCAGGGGAGGAGAGGTGCGCAGCCAATCAGGAGAGGAGAGGCGCGCAGCCAATCAGGAGAGGAGATGCGCGCAGCCATCCAGGAGAGGAGAGGTGCGCAGCCAATCTGGTGGAGAGGCGGAAAACTTCCGAGTTCTGACTCCACTCACGCTGCCCACCGGAGCCAGGCCTGAAGACCTGGATGCCACCGGCCCTATATCCAGGTAACCTATACTGAAGGGACCTATACCCAGCTAACCTATACTGAAGGGACCTGTACCCGGCTAACCTATACTGAAGGGACCTATACCCTGCTAACCTATACTGAAGGGACCTATACCCTGCTAACCTATACTGAAGGGACCTATACCCGGCTAAACTATACTGAAGGGGCCTATACCCGGCTAAACTATACTGAAGGGACCTATACCCGGCTAGCCTATACTGAAGGGACCTATACCCGGCTAACCTATACTGAAGGGACCTATACCCTGCTAACCTATACTGAAGGGACCTATACCCTGCTAACCTATACTGAAGGGACCTATACCCGGCTAAACTATACTGAAGGGACCTATACCCGGCTAAATTATACTGAAGGGACCTATACCCGGCTAGCCTATACTGAAGGGACCTATACCTAACTACATTTCCGGGGGGGGGGGGGGGGAAGGTGCATTTGAAACACCGGTAGATCTCCTGGCCTCGGCGAATTTTAAAGTAGCTCGCGAGCCGAAAAAGTGTGGGCACCCCTGGCTTAGGTAATACAGCAGCAACTTATGTTAACCTCCTTGCCGGTTATCCCGAACTCAGTTCGGGGTAACCTGCGCAGGAGGATTGCTCAGGCCCCGCTGGGCCGATTTGCATAATTTTTTTTTGTTACAAGCAGCTAGCACTTTGCTAGCTGCTTGTAACTTCCGATCGCCGCTGCTCACCGCCGATCCGCTGCAATCCGCCGCGCCGAGCCACTCCCCCCCCCGCCCCAGACCCCTGCGCTGCCTGGCCAATCAGTGCCAGGCAGCGTTGAGGGGCGGATCGGGATTCCCTATGATGTCCCGATGTCCATGACGTTGGTGATGTCATCCCGCCCCATCGCCATGGCGACCGGGGAAGCCCTGCAGGAAATCCCGTTCTCAACGGGATTTCCAGCATACTCTGATCACCGAAGGCGATCGGAGTGGGTGGGGGGATGCCGCCGCTCAGCGGCTATCATGTAGCGAGCCCTCGGCTCGCTACATGATTTAAAAAAAAAAAAAAACTCCTGCGCTGCCTCCTTGCCGGAGGAATTGAACTGGCAAGGAGGTTAAAGGGTAAAAAAATGTATCCAACAGCTGTTTAAAGAAAATGACTTTGTATTGGGCCACATCTTTCATCCATCACAAGAAAAAGAAGAAGAAGAAAAATAGCAAATCAGGATCACGTACTCCCACATTAGCACATATTTTTCAAGACAGGTAAAGTGAAGGCTGGAGAAGAATTGGTGCAACTGCCAGAACAACCTATTAGAATCTTCTGTCGCTCAGCAGCTGAAGCCTGATTGCTCTGAACAGCTGCTTCCCTTTTGCTCCAGCTTTGTTTTTTTCAAACTCTTTTGATATTTCTAGCTCTCTGATTTATTCCTCATATTTTCACCTATATTGAAACTTAATTTCACTGTAGGCAAAAACAGATATGATCTCTGCAATCAAATGCTAATAAAGACATATCTCTAACTCTGATTATTTCCAAAAAGACACATACAAATGTGTACTGATCATGATTCGTTTTATTAAAAATAAATAAATACATTATTGAAATGGGAGCTACTTTTCCTCAATCTCCCATCAGTAGCAATCAAAATCAAAAGTTGTGCCTATTAACATGGATGCAATCACACATCTAAGTTGGGCTAATTCTGTTTGATCTGTCTCATGTGAACCCACTGACATAGTTACTTTTAATCTGAAGAGACAATTAGAGCTTCCTCGGAAAAAAAAAAAATCTGCTCATGGTATATATTAAAAAGAATCACCAGTGAGAAATTTGAATAGTTTACAATAAAATAATGATGGTGAGATCATATAAAATCTGCCTAATGAATATTTGCTGAACTCATTTGGAAACCTGTTGGAAAACATTTGGATTCATGCTTTCGCTTCACCTTCACAGTCTTTGTAGAGATAACTATGTGCTGTCATTAATAAATACTGTATATGAGAATTGCCTAAAGCCTAAATCTGGAAGCGTAAATATTTCACCCACCACCTTCCCTATTCCAATGATACAAATTAAATGTGCTTGTGTACTAGTCATTAGCAGTTTAGCTTGTTGTAAGTTTAGCTGCTCAAGACCACTGATTTCATGCCCTGGATTTAGACCCAGAACATCAGTGATGAGCAAAAATGCAGATATTCTTTTCAAATAAATTTTCACAAAAATAATATAAAATTTAACTTTTGAGTGAAAATGCCATTGAAAAAAATGTTGTAATAAGTTTGTGATTTTCTGCATTTTTTTGCAAATTGTTGTGCTAAAATAAACGATTTTCCCGCTTTTTCACAAATGTTTTCATAAAAAATAACATTTTTTGTGTTTTTCACAAATTTTCACATTGGAAAGCAAAATTTGTTTTGTTTGACCATAATGCATTTTTGCAAGTATTTTCGCAAAATTGAAAATAGCACTTTCGATGTGAAAACAACTTTGGTGAAAATTTGCTAGCAACACTGCAGAACATGTCCCCTTGCCAACTTTATAGAGGAGAATGGGGAACTACATCACTAGTTTATTATCTCTGGCACCACCGGCAGCATTCGGAATTCGTCATGTGATCAGCAATGTAGAATTGTAGCACAAACAGGTAGTATATTTTATAAGATTAGTACAAGAGAAAGCTAAGGGTTGGTGGAATATTTATATGTTGTTTTTTTATTTTCTGGACATACAGTATAGACACATTTAAATATCTATAATAATTTTCTTAACAAATATCTTTTCTGACCTGTAATTAACAAGCTGACACATCATTGCATTCCAGCGGTTCTGGAGGTGTGTTTAGCTTCTAATGGTACAATGGTTAATTTGCATATATTCAGCAGTGTTGCACTGGGAGACATCTCAAGCTCACTCCAACCTGAATTATCGCAAATTCTTTCTGTTTTAAGAAAGCAAACTTTTGTTTTTCTTAACATCTTAGTAAGGGGGCTTTTAGGACCATTGTAGTCCCTTACACACTCCAATGAGTTCTGGGTCACCATGAGCTTGCTGGTTAGTCTGTGCCTCTTGGTGTTACAAGCCCTACTGCATAGAGCCAAATTAATCCATGCCATGCACTGATGAGGATGAAACAATCTGTATGCATGTTGGATTATTATGGCTCTGTACAAATTAACAAGCTGACACATCATTGCATTCCAGCAGTTCTGGAGGTGTGTTTAGCTTCTAATGGTACAATGGTTAATTTGCATATATTTAGCAGTGTAGCACTGGCAGACATCTCAAGCTCACTCCAACCTGAATTATCACAAATTCGTTCTGTTTTAAGAAAGCAAACTTTTGTTTTTCTTAACATCTTAGTAAGGGGGCTTTTAGGACTATTGTAGTCCCTTACACACTCCAATGAGTTCTGGGTCACCATGAGCTTGCTGGTTAGTCTGTGCCTCTTGGTGTTACAAGCCCTACTGCATAGAGCCAAATTAATCCATGCCATGCACTGATGAGGATCAAACAATCCGAAACAGTCTGTATGCATGTTGGATTATTATGGCTCTGTACAAATTAACAAGCTGACACATCATTGCATTCCAGCGGTTCTGGAGGTGTGTTTAGCTTCTAAGGGTACAATGGTTAATTTGCATATATTCAGCAGTGTTGCACTGGGAGACATCTCATGCTCACTCCAACCTGAATTATCACAAATTCTTTCTGTTTTAAGAAAGCAAACTTTTGTTTTTCTTAACATCTTAGTAAGGGGGCTTTTAGGACCATTGTAGTCCCTTACACACTCCAATGAGTTCTGGGTCACCATGAGCTTGCTGGTTAGTCTGACCTGTACTGGGAGAGTGAGGGAAATAATAAGAATTAGCTAGAATGTGAAGAATAAGTATAGCAGTGCTGAAAATCTGTCCCGTGCTGTCATTCTTTACTACATATTTTGCCCAGTAAGGAAGATTTTCCTTACTATACTAACAATGTATAAGGAATGATCGACAGTCAAAGAGTGAAGGGGCTGGGAACCTGTGTCAATAATCATTATAGATCTCCAGGAGTTTGGGTGGAAACTAAGGGTTTCAGTGGAGCTAATTCCTCAAAAACTAAAACCTGGCTTGAGAAAACGAAAAGAAAAACAATTTCTGTGAATGTTTTATCCTAGTTATTTGGATTTTTTTGCCCAGAATCCAGATATTGTGTCTTTCTATTTAATAATACACAATGAGTTTTTTGACAGATAGATGGCTTGATAGAAAAATAATTTCTGACAGGTCCGATATGATTTCGATACAGTATGTAAAGTAAAGAAATGTCCAGAGTTACTGCAATTGTTATATTGTTATGCAAATATCCTATGCAGGAAAAAATCAGTGAGGAATGGTTGTACATGCTGGGAACTTTTCTTTTTTTATTTGCATCTTTGCATTACTGGGTTTTTACTTCCTAAGATTTCTGACAATGTTGATGTTTTAGCTGTGTTGCTACTGATACAGCAATATATTTATTTTCAATTACTCATGTCCTCAAAGTTGTTTTTTTGGGATAATCTAAGCTCTCACTGAAATATTTTGTTTTTTCCAAGAATAGTTTAATTTTTTGGACATTTTATAGGGGAAATATACCATATTTCCCACCGTATAACACACACTTTTTTCCCCCTAGAAATGGGGAAAAAGTCCCTGCGTCTTATACGGCAAAGGCATGGAATCCACGACTTCTGTACATCCATCACCATGTCGGGGATTCCCTGCCTGTGTGCCCGCAGTATGCTCCTCACGTGCCTGCTTTCCCTCGGGTGTGTAGTGGCAGTAGCGGTAGCTGCTTGCTTTATCCGCCATGCTCGTGGGGATTGTGGACATCCTTCTTCACTGCGCATCTCCCTCTAGTGTTCGGCTTGCGTTGATGATGCAATTTATACAAGACGAACACTAGAGGGAGATGCGCAGAGAAGAAGGATATCTGCAATCCACGTGGGCATGGCGGATTAGGTAAGCAGCTACCATTACTGCTGCTACACACACAGGGAGCCAGGTGAGGGAGCGCAGGCACACAGGGGGCAGGAGAGGGAGCACAGGCATGCAGGGGAGCTGGGCACATGCTTGGACAGAAGCAGATGCAGGAGGGCACATTGGGGGCACATGGGGAGACATGGGAACACAGAAGGACACATGGGGGATACAGGAGGACACATGGGGAGTCAGGGAGAGACATGGGGAGACATGGAGGACACCATTTGGGGGAGAACATGTACAAGACGCTCCTGGAACATGAACACACCAGGTTTAGTATATTTTTTCCTCGGGTTTTTGCTCTTTTAACCTAGAAAATATGGTAGATGTTAATACAGAAAATACACATTTTTTAATTTCTCACCTTTCCTAATTTTCACATTACAAGTGCCACCGTTATAAAACACCTCAAAATATACTATTTGGCTCATCATTATTAAAATGATACCACATATGCCATATTTTATCACTAGTTGGGCATGTAATGTAACATTATTGTGATACTGTGTGTCTCTAGCTACTGGGTGTGATTGCAAGATACATTGCTAGACATCAGAATAGCAATGCATCTATACAGTGTTGGGTCCCCAAACTATCACCCTGATTACATCCAGTTGCTAAAGACTCTTAGCCTGGTGATAATAATATGTGATTCATGCAACAGCAGCCATTACAGATGTCCACAAATCTTAAGGCCATGTATAGGTGACACAAGGGGTTAACCACTTAAGAACCACAGCCTTACACTCCCCTAGTGACCAAGCAATTTTTACAATTCAGGACTGTACAGCTTTAAACGTATAGTGCACAGCCATACAACTTACCACTCAAATGAATTTTGCTTTCTTTCTTGTCCCTGCTCCTTAATAGGCCTTTCCTTGGGTGGTCTCTGATCGCTGCTGCAATAGGTAGATTTCTTTTTATTTTAATAAAAAGTGTTTTTGTTTTTAAAAATCATTATAATCCCACTTCCTTCTCCCTTCTCCCCCTATATTTTCCCTGGACAACAATCTGTCCACTTCCTCTCCTTTCATAGGCATCAGCCTATGAGAGGAATATGACTGTGAGCTGCTCGGAGGGACAGATAAGTGTCCAATGTACAGTGCTGCGCTAAATCGCTGTGCTGTACTGATGTAAACAAACTGATTTTCTATTTTTTTTAACTCTTAACAGCCTGCAAGCTGCGATCGCGGCTTGGCAGGCTGATTATGGAGCTTCGCTACGTCACCTAGCGGGAATGCGCATGTTTCAGCATGCACAATCCTCTGCAGAACACGCCCCCAGAACTTGACGCCACCGTGTGGCCACTGATTGGCGTTAGGTGGTCGTAAGGTGGTTAATTAGTTAGATAGAGGTTAAAACTTAAAAATGTGAAAAAAACACTTAATTTTTTAGTGTAAATTAATAATATTGTCTTTTTGCTGCAGCAGCAATCAGTGAGTTTTTAATGGGTGCATGCATCTGCATTAGTGTTGGGCGAACACCTAGATGTTCGGTTTCGTGAACGTTCGCCGAACATCGCCGCGATGTTCGGGTGTTCGCGCCGAACTCCGAACATAATGGAAGTCAATGGGGACCCGAACTTTCGTGCTTTGTAAAGCTTCCTTACATGCTACATACCCCAAATTCGCAGGGTATGTGCACCTTGGGAGTGGGTACAAGAGGAAAAAAAATATTTGAAAAAGAGCTTATAGTTTTTGAGAAAATTGATTGTAAAGTTTCAAAGGAACTACTATTCCCAGCAGACACAGAGTGGCAGTAAACACAATGCTATATAGTGTGGCTGAGCGAGGTACACAGAGTGGCAGTAAACAGAATGCTATATAGTGTGGCTGAGCGAGCGGTGTACTACTATTCCCAGCAGACACAGAGTGGCAGTAAACAGAATGCTATATGTGTGGCTGAGCGAGGTACACAGAGTGGCAGTAAACACAATGCTATATAGTGTGGCTGAGCGATCGGTGTACTACTATTCCCAGCAGACACAAAGTGGCAGTAAACACAATGCTATATAGTGTGGCTGAGCGAGGTACACAGAGTGGCAGTAAACACAATGCTATATAGTGTGGCTGAGCGAGCGGTGTACTACTATTCCCAGCAGACACAGAGTGGCAGTAAACAGAATGCTATATAGTGTGGCTGAGCGAGGTACACAGAGTGGCAGTAATCAGAATGCTATATAGTGTGGCTGAGCGAGCGGTGTACTACTATTCCCAGCAGCAACACAATGACTGGGGGGACCCTGGCTAGTGTGGCTGGAGCGCGAACTACCCTGCCTGCCTACCCAAAGCTAAACCCACAGACAAATGGCGGAGATATGACGTGGTTCGGGTATTTATTTACCCGAACCACGTGACCCGTTCGGCCAATCACAGCGCTAGCCGAACGTTCGGGGAACGTTCGGCCATGCGCTCTTAGTTCGGCCATGTGGCCGAACGGTTTGGCTGAACACCATCAGGTGTTCGGCCGAACTCGAACATCACCCGAACAGGGTGATGTTCTGCAGAACCCGAACAGTGGCGAACACTGTTCGCCCAACACTAATCTGCATGAGCAGTGACAATGAGGGTATGCGAAAGTATGCACGGGTGTGCACAGCAGTGCCTTTAATACAGGGCAAGACTTTCATGTCCTGGAATCTACAGGAGTACAAATTAGGCTGCACTGGAATCTCAAGTGGTTGTCAATAGTGGTTGAATCTCAACATGTGCAGTGTATTTACTGAATCAATTACTAATGAGTAAAACTTTTGTTTTTCATGAGAATGGGTAAAACTTCACAATTATTCTCATTCCACTAGAAATTCCTGTTTTATGTAAGCAGTGACACTCAAAAAAGTATACTTTTCCTGGAGCTTTGTTCCACCAACCACATAAAAGTATTATGATATGGATCTTGTATCTATAGTGATGCTTGAATTTATTAATTCATTTCAACTCTTGCTAGTTGTGGCTAAAGCTTGAATTAGGATATATTCAGGTTTTTTTTTTTTTTATAGTCATCTGTGTGTACCTTTTGGCAGCATTTTCTATACATCCTTTCCAAACAGGAAGCATAGTAGATTAGTTCAACAAAGACAGAAAACTAAATATTTTTATTTTTTATTTTTGTACAGTGGGAATCCTCTTTGTGTTTTTTTAATATTTTTGATTTGGCAAAATAATCATTTAAGGATAAACTTCACCGTACCGTACTGTATATGAATTGTTACTTGTTACATACTCAAACTATACTTTTTTTTTACTTAACACACTTTGGTCCATATGCAATTCACTTTTTTTCCTGCGTTTTCTCCTAGGTGATGTTTTTAAACTTCTCAGTAAAATGCCGTTTAAGACACCAGAAAGCAAGAAAATACTAAAAATAATTATGATAGTACCTTTTCTTTTACTTTTTGGTACTTTTTTAGTTGAAAAGTGCTAGAAAGGTATTTTAAATAGAAGATGAAAAATTATCTCCTAGGAGAAAATTCAGGTGGAAAAGTAAATTGCATATGGCCCCTTGTCTCACCTTGGGATTTCACAACTGTTTTCCGCATTGCTCGCTAGAGAATCCTACATCTGATCCTGCTCATTGTTTCAAATTGTTTTTCTTTTTCAGATAACACAGCCACAATTTTGGCATTAAGAAATGGATATAGCTTATCAGAGAACCCTGTATTTTACCTAAGCATTATAATAAGTGACAATGGAGTTCCTTCACTTAGCAGCACCAGCACTCTAACACTGCAAGTGTGTGACTGTGGCATGAATAACAACGTGGAATCTTGTATAAACAGAGGCTTTTTATGGAACTTCTTTAACTCTGGAGCATTCATTGCAATTTCTGTATTCACAACTTTACTTTTAGGTAATCAATGAAACCTTTTATTTTGTGAATGAAAATAATGTATTGATCTGTTAAATCACTTTAAACATAATTGTTTTCTATAGAAATGAGTTTCAAAGACATTACTTTTAAATGATAACATTGTAGAAGAAGAAAAGGAGAAAGAAAATTTTGGGACATTATTATTATTGTTATTGTTCATTTTATAGCAATTACACATTTTCTACAGCACTTTACAGAATATATAACAGAAATATCACATTGTAAACTGTATTTCAGTGCAGTTCGTAGTCGGATGCTACTATAATATTCTATGACTAGAGATGGCCCGTAAGGTTCGCACACGAACTTATTTGCGCAAACTTGTGGAACAACACCTGTTGCTGTTGTTCAGTGCACCTACCTACCTACGTGCCCGCACCTGTTCAGGGTACCTGTGTGTGTGACAGGCAGCTGCACATTTGTAATAACAATCACTGCATACCCACCTGTTGTTGCTCTTCAGTGTACCTACCTACGTGACCGCACGCAGTGTCAATGCACCTGTTCAGGGTACTTGTGTGTGTGACAGGCAGCTGCACATTTCTAATACCAATCACTGCATACCCACCTGTTGTTGTTCAGTGCACCTACCTACCTACCTTCCTACCTACCTACCTACCTACGTGAGCGCACACAGTGTTATATACCACCAGTCACTGCACCTGTTCATGGTACCTGTGTGTGTGACAGCTGCAAATTTGTAATACCAGTCATTGCATAATTGTTCACACTACCTGTGTGCCCGCACGCTGTGTAATATACCAGTCCGTGCATACCTGTTAACTGCACCTGTGGGACAGCTGCACATTGTATTGTAATACCAGTCACTGCATACCTTTCACTGCACCTGTGCAACTGCACATTGTATTAGTCAAGTCAGTGCATACCTTACACTCCATTGCCCCGATATGGCCAAAACAGGTAGAGGCAGAGGCAGGGGCAGCCCCAGAGGCAGGCCACCTGGCAGGTCTGTTCCAGGCTTGTCCCATCAACTCCCAAGATTGTCAGGACGTGGTTTACTATTTAACACAGAACACCTCTTCTTCCGCAGCCACCAGCGCTACTACAAGCACCACAACCGCTGCATTTGACACTTTGCAGGAGTTATTTGGTGGGGGATTAACTGATTCACAGGCATTATTGTTACAACAAGATGAAGGCACTAAGCAAGTTACACCACCTCATATGTCTGAGTTAGGCAACACTATGGACGTAGCGTGTGAGGAGGAAGATAATGAAGTACCTGCTGTTGGTGCAGTTTATGAGGTGCCTCAGGCAAGCAAAGCTGGGGAGGATGATTATGATGATACGGATGCCACGTGGGATCCTAAGAGACAAGATGACCAAGGGGACAGTTCAGAGGGGGAGCCAGAGAGGAGTAGGAGGAGACGAGTTGCCTAAAGAAGCAGGGGGAGCTCATCATCAGAAACAGCTGGTGGCAGTGTCCAGCACCATGTATCGCCACCTATGGACAGCCAGCCAACATGCCCTTCAACGTCAGCTGCTGATGCCACCATAGTGCCATCACCCCAGGGGGACTCAACGGTTTGCAAATTTTTTAGTGTGACTGCTGTAGATCAGAACAATGTCATCTGTTCTCTCTGCCTCCAATAATTGAGCCGTGGAAAGGCCAACAGCCACGTAGGGACAACTGCCTTATGAAGGCACATGGAAAAAAGGCACAAACTGCAATTGGAAGAGCACCAGAGGAAAAGCAGCACACAAAAGCAAAGCCACACTCCTTCTCCTCTTCCTCCTTTAGGTGCATCATCTTCAGCCGCTTTCTCCCTTGCACTTTCACAATCACAGCCACTCTCCTCCACTCCGCCTCTCACCTTGAGCGGTTCCTGCTCCTCTGCACACAGCAGCAGCCAGCCTGGCTTGGTGGAACTGTTAGCTCGTCAGCTGTTACCATACCAGCTGGTGGACTCTGAGGCCCTCTGAAAATTTGTGTCCATTGGGACACCGCAGTGGAAGATAGCAGGGGCAATTATTTCTCAAAAAAGGCAATACCCAAAATATACCGTGAAGTTTAAAGGCATGTGGTGTTATCTCTGGCACACAGTGTTGGGTCAAGGGTCCATCTGATCACGGATGCCTGGTCTGCCAAGTACGGTCAGGGCAGGTACATTACTTACACAGCCTATTGGGTCAACCTGGTGACCGCTGGCAAGCAGGGAGTATGTGGCTGTGTAGCAGACCTACTTGTGACACCTCCATGGCTTGCAGGCAGGCCTCCTGCCACCTCCTCTCCTTCTCCTCCTACTCCTCCTGCTACATCCTCTTTGCTGTCATCCTCCTCCTCCTCCTTGGCTCAGTGGCAGTTCCACTCTACTGGCGCTGCGATCTCCTCTCCAGCTACACAGCCCCAGCTCCCCAAGGCCTATGCTGCATGCCAGGTACGATGGTATCACGCCATCTTAGACATGTCTTGCCTGAAAGCGGAGAGTCACACTGGAGCAGCTCTCCTGGTTGCTATGAACAAACAGGTGGATCAGTGGCTGACCCCGCACCAACTGGAGATCGGCAACATGGTGTGTGACAATGGCAGCAATCTCATTTCGGCTTTGAATTTGGGAAAGTTGACACATGTACCCTGCATGACACATGCGCTGAATCTCATAATTCAGAGATTTGTGTCTAAGTACCCAGGCTTACAGGATATCCTGAAGCAGGCCAGGATGTTGTGTGGGCATTTCAGGTGGTCTTACATGGCCATGGCATGCTTTGCCGATATTCAGCGGAGAAACAACTTGCCAGTGAGGCGCTTGATTTGCGATAGCCCGACTCACTGGAATTCAACCCTCCTGATGATCGACCGCCTGCTACAACAGGAGTAAGCCGTCACCCAGTATCTCTACAACTACAGTAAAAGGACACACTCTGGGGAGATGGGGATGTTCTGGCCGAAGAACTGGACACACATACAAAATGCCTGCAGGCTCATGCGTCCATGTGAGGAGGTGACAAACATGGTGAGTCGCAGTGAAGGGGCTATCAGCGACTTGATCCCGTATGCTCTCTTCTTGGAATGTGCTGTGTGTAGAGTGGTGGATCAAGCTGTGGAGGAGCGTGAACAGGAACAGTTACAGGAGGAACAGTTATGGGATCAATTCTCATCAGAACCAGATGTTTCCTCAACACCTGCGGCAGCACAGAGGGGGGAGGAGGAGGAAGAGGCGTGTGAGGAAGAGGAGTCAGATGATGATGAGGAAGGTGTTTTTTTTTTTTTTTTTTGGAGGAGGCAGCGGCAGAAGAACAACCACAGCAGGCGTCGCAGTGGGCTTGTGCTGCTCAACGTTCCCATGGTATTGTTCGTGGCTGGGGGAGGAGGAGAACTTACCTGACGTCACTGAGGAAGAGCAAGAGGAGATGGATAGTATGTCTGGATCCAAATTTGAGCAGATGGTGTCTTTCATGCTGTCCAGCCTGTTGAGGGACCCCTGTATAAAAAAAAACTCAAGGGGAATGAGCTGTACTGGGTGGCCAGGCTACTGGACCCTCGGTATAGGCACAAAGTTACCAACTCACCTGAAGGCAGAAAGGATGCTGCACATGCAGAACAAGTTGGCAACTATGCTTTACAGTGCGTTTAAGGGTGATGTCACAGCACAACGGAATAAAGGTACCACTGCCAGTAATCCTTGTTCCATGTCCACGCAGGCAAGGACAGGACGTTTTAGCGATCTCATGGTGATGTCGGCCTTAGGTGTGAATGTAGACACTGTGAGCAACGATGAACCCTTGAACTACTGGGTGTGCAGACTTGACCTGTGGCCAGAGCTGTCACAATTTGCCATCCAACTTCTGTATTGCCCTGCCTCAAGCGTCCTGTCAGAAAGGACTTTCAGCGCAGCTGGAGGCATTGTCACTGAGAAGAGAAGTCGCCTAAGTCACAAAAGGGTTCAGTAGCTCACCTTTATCAAAATTAATGAGGCATGGATCCCGGAGGGCTACTGCACCCCGAAGACTAAGTCAGTCCCCACACACAGCATCTCTGCCTGCACGCCATGTGACTGCCTGCCCAAAGACTAAGTCGCTCCCCACACAGCATCTCTGCCTGCAGGCCACTTGACTGCCTTCTCCGCCATCACCAACACGGTCCAGGACTCCAGGCGGATTCCTGAATTTTTTTTAAGGCTGCTGCTAGCAGCGGCCGCTATAATAATTTTTCTGGTGTGTGTACATGCCTGCCTAATTTTTCTGGCTGACCGCCAGCTATATGAGTGTCTCGGGGGGGGGGCACAACCAAGATAATAAGGTTGTTGCTTCATTGTGGACAGACCAAATTCGATCAGCTGGACAGTCACTGTTCAGTCATTGAGATATGGGCTGGAAAACCGCCATGGCCTGCACCCTCGCACCAGTCCAGCACGGCCGTCACTACACAAACAGCTGTTTGTGGTGCGTTACACAGTGAGTTTGGTCTGTCAGTATGAAGCAGTACTCTAATTACACTCCCTGATTGATGTATACACATGAAATATGTTTTAAAGCACTTTAGGCCTCCAATTTAGCATGCAATTTGATTTCTGACCTTAAAACGCTGCTTTGCGTCAAGTCCAGATTTTTCCCCGGGACTTTTGGCGTGTATCCCACTCCGCCATGCCCTCCTCCAGGTGTTAGACCCCTTGAAACATCTTTTCCATCACTTTTGTGGCCAGCATAAATGTTTCTAGTTTTCAAAGTTCGCATCCCCATGAAGTCTATTGCAGTTCGTGAAAGTTCACGCAAACTGAACTTTTGCGGAAGGTTGCATTCAAGGTTTTCAAACCGAATATTGGAGGTTCGAGCCATCTCTATCTCGGACTAATTATTGAGGAAGCCAGCGAGCATACCAGTTATTTTGGGTATTGGCCTCAATTCACTAAGCTTATCTCCTGTCTTAAATAACATTTCTAAAGTTATCACCATGGTGATAAGGCATGTAGTATTCCGGAAACATTTTACCTCAGGCAAACCTAAAGTTTACTCTTCTGTCTCTAAGTTAAGGTGAGATCTCTAAAGTTAACTTTTCAATCCTTAAAATAACTCCAGAACTCTAAAGTTAAAGACATGCATGTGAAAATAACTACAGAGGAGGTAACTTAACTACAGAGGATGTAGCTTAACTACAGAGGAGGACACTTATGAAATGGAGAGATAAGATAGCTCTCTCACTGCGTGGAGGTAAGTTTTCTCTTGCCTTATTATCTCCAGCATGATCTTAGTGAATTGAGGCCACTGTGGGAGAATAACAACTATGCAAACACAATGAGAGCATGCAGTTACTATTCAACTGTCTCTTTGCTAAGATTTTAATTTGTACTCCACTTGAATCACTGGAGTTGAATTTGAATGCCATGTAAAGAGATATGTATACATTGTGAAAAAATTGTAAGCAGAGTGCCTTACCCAGCAATAACTCTGTCATTGGTCAACCATGCTTTCATTCAGAAGACTGCAGACAGGTCAGCCAGAGAGCACAGTCATGTTTAAACAGGCAATTTGGGCACAAACAGCAACATGGAAATTTGGGCACACCATAAGTGCCTATGAAAATACCAGGTGTAGCTGGAAATTTAGGCACGAGGGCTCCCAGAAAAGAGCAGCAGATCTTCTACAGTGTAGCAGAACTCTGCAGGAGAAAAATAGTGGTGGCAGAGTTCTGCTATAGTGCAGCAAAACTTTGCAGGAAATGTGGCGGGCATGCTGGGAATGGAAAAATAAATCCGGGCACCAACCTTTTTATACTTCCCTGTTTATTGTATAGATAGGAATGATCTATAATGTACACTACAGTTAGGGCTCGTTCAGACTATGCGCGCTGCCATGCGCATTTTGGCAGCGTGCATAGTGTGTGACACACAAGAATGGTAGAAGGGCATAGACAGCCCTTCTACCATTCCCATCATATGCGCTGCGTGATGCGCTGTCGCACTGCTGCATGCATTTTTGGGAATCGCATCGCTGTAGTGAATGGGATATGCAGCACATAGTAGCGCAAATGATCGCACGTGTTGCATTCCGATCGCACAGCCATCTGCACTAAATGATGTGAACAAGGCCTAAATGAAGCTGTGACTTGATGCAGATAGGTGGGCTGGGTGTAAGGACAGAGAAACGGTACACTACAGCTGTTTTACATCTCTAAAGATGTTTGTTCACATGTGTGTATTGAGGCCAAGAAAAGCATGTGAACTAACATTCTTAGGGCCCCACAACCGCTGTAGTGCCCTGTGTCTCTGTCCTCACTAGTGATGCGTGCAAACTTTGCATAGATGTAATTTTGCAATAGTAATGCAAAATCGTAATGCGAAATTCTGGTAAAAATCGCAATTAATTTTGTCTGTAATTGTAATTATTTGTAACTTCATATAGTTTTTTTGTAATTTTGTGCCAACTTTAGCAGTTAATAACAAAGCCCCTTTACATCCAACCATCATCATTAACCACTTCCCAACTGAGGGGTTTTACCCCCTGACCACCAGAGCAATTTTCACCTTTCAGCGCTCCTTCCATTCATTCGTCTATAATTTTATCATTACTTATCGCAATGAAATGAACTATATCTTGTTTTTTTCGCCACCAATTAGGCTTTCTTTAGGTGGGACATTATGCCAAGAATAATTTTATTCTAAATGTGTTTTAATGGGAAAATAGGAAAAAATGTGGGAAAAAATTTATTATTTTTCAGTTTTCGGCCTTTATAGTTTTTAAATAATGCATGCTACTGTAATTAAAACCCATTAAATGTATATGCCTATTTATCCCGGTTATAAAACCGTTTAAATTATGTCCCTATCACAATGTTTGCCGCCAATATTTTAGTTGGAAATAAAGGTGCATTTTTTTCAGTTTTGCGTCCATCCCTAATTACAAGCCCATAGTTTATAAAGTAACAGTGTTATACCCTCTTGACATAAATATTTAAAAAGTTCAGTCCCTAAGGTAACTATTGATGTATTTTTTTTAAATTGTAAATTTTTTTTTTTTTTAAATTACAAAAAAAAAAAAAATTGGGGAGTGTGGGAGGTAAGGAGTTAATTTTTTTGTGTAAAACAAGTTTATTTGTGTGTAAAAAATGGTTAGGGTGTAGTTTTACTATTTGGCCACAAGATGGCAACATTACAAATTAGTTTCAGGCGACCCTTCCGGACGCTTGCAGGAAGTAGAAAGAGGCTGGGACTTTGTTATTTTTCACAATGATCGCGCTGCTCAGCCGAGCGGCAGCAGATCATTGCGGGGCTTAGATCAACGAACGGGAATGGATTTTCCCGTTCGTTGATCTCTGGGCGAGCGGGCGGCGGCGTGTTTACTAGCGGCGGGCGGCGTGTTTACAAGCGGGAGCGCGGACAGCGGCGGGAGTGCGCAGAGTACGGATTTCTCCGTCCCTGGGGGTGAAAGGATGGAAAAAGGGGCGGAGAAATCCGTACGCGCGGGGGTAAAGTGGTTAATACTTATGTTAAGGGGAATAATGGGAGCAGGTTAAAAAAAAGTTTCAGAGTTCAAAAACCATTTTTCTTTGCAATTTTGGTGACAATAGCATGTATGAGGGCTTTGCTATTCACCTCCAAAGTTGGCACGAAACTAGGTGAAAATGCACATAAAATTACAAATGATTATATGAAATCAATTGAACTCACAAATCATAATTAAGTAAAGGCATAATTGCAAAACAGTATGCTAAATTTGTCATGATCATAATTAGCTACAATCATCACTGGACCTCACACCCACCCCACCTGTCTCCATCAAGTCACAGCTTCATGTACTGTATAGTATGTTATGGATCATTCCTATCTTTATAATAAACAACAGAGTATGCAAAGGTTAGGACCTTGGTCGGTGATTCTTTTGGCTGCATAGCATTTGTGACTATTGACTGTTATCTGTGAGAGCACAGCCTTTTGCTATTCTGGTCCAGACAACGCAGATCAGTTGAGACAACCAACTTGTGTGTCTGCTACCCCCCTGTCCTCCATTAAGCGTCCAAGTGCTGAGCTATTTCTATCTTTGTGCCTGCAATGAAGAAAATGTGCCTGTATCAATTGTTTGGACATCATATTTCCATTGTTATGCATTGGCATGGTAGAGGATTTGGGTGTAAATTACAGAAGCACTCCAGTCCAGTACAAATGGGCCTAAGTGATAGATCAGTTAAAAATTCAACATCACTGATATTGGTTTGTTTAAATACTCTACCACTCTGCATACTGCCACCTTATACAAAATTTAAGCAGTCTAATATTGATCCAGTGCAAAGCTATAGGTAAGGACACATCAATCATACACTGCTGCTACTCACTGGATTGCACAAAAGAACAGGTATGTGGGATGTCAGAGCCGGATTTACCATAAGGCACTGTAGGCATGTGCCTACAGGCGCATGGTGTTGGGAAGGCGGCTCACTCCACCAGTGCCTTCCTCCTTTCCTATGCAGAGTCCTGATGAGTGTAAATGAGAGCTTACTCACCCTCCTCTCAACATTCCACTGCTTAGATTTCCCTTCTGTCGGGGGCACCTCTAGCTACTTAGTACTGAGGTTCCTTTAACTAACTAATACTTGGGGTCACTTCTAGCTACTTAATACTGAAAGCACTTCTGGCTAGCTAACACTAAGGGGCTCCTGTAGCTACCTATGATGGGCAAGGGAAGTAAGGGAGAAGTGACAGCTGGGACATTCAACACACTTGTGATGTGGTTTAGTGGGTGTTTGTAGATTCATGGAGGGCAAGGTGTAGGGTGCCTACAGGCTCCTGTGAGGTAAATCTGGGCCTGTGGGATGTTATTACATCTGTATACTGATCTAAATATTGATTAAAAATATTCTGGTTCCTATAGATTTTCATTCAATTTGATGTTTTTATCAAATTCAACCTCATATCTTTCAAAATATCAAACAGTGTATAGCCAGCCTCAGTGAAGAGCTAGATAAACTTAACAAAAGTCACTTCCCAGCAGGAGGATCCACTTAGTGCATTTTTATAGCTTGAGCTCCAGGACTAAAAAAAAAACCAAAAAACAAAAACAAAAAAAAAAAACAAGAGAAACAACAGCATAATAATCTTTAAAGAAAAACATTTCTTTATTGCAGCTGATACAATCATATTCGGACTGGGCCGTCGGGGGCTCGAGATTTTGCCCTGTAGGCCTTTTAATTACACTGACGTCACGTGACGTCAGTGTCCCCGGGGGCCCCAAGCACTGCAGGTGGGGGGCACAGCGCAAGAAGGAAGAGCAGCGGTGGGCACAGAGCAGCGGGGAGGAGAGAGCAGTCCCCCCTCACCTGGAAGCACCGCTTCAATGCCCCGCCCTCCAGAACAGAATGTAGCAAAGGCAGCGGCAGTGAGCCAGGAACAACTTACTACTCCCTCATTCCAGCTCTGTGTGCCGCTGCTCTTGTCTGGTCTTCTCTGCTGTCCAATCACGCACTCACTGTGCAGCTTCCCCGCTGCACAGTGCTCGCTGCTCCCTCTTCCAGGCTACAGGGCAGGGGACATCTATAGACCTGGTTACTTAGTCTGGGACACTTATAGACCTGGCTAACTAAGCTGGGGACACCTATAAACCTGGCTGGCTACCTAGTCTGGGGACACCTATAGACCTGACTAACTACAGTATACTGAGGACTCCTATACACCTGACTAACTAAACTGGGGATCCATATAGACCTGGGCTGGCTACCTAAACTGGGTTGGGACACCTACCTGGATGCCTGAACTGGGGACACCTATAGACCTGGCTACCTAATCTGGGGACACCTATAGACCTGGCTAACTAAACTGGGGACACCTATAGACCAGACTAAACTGGGGGGACACCTATAGACCTGGCTAGCTAAACTGGGGACACCTATAGACCTGGCTACTTAATCTGGGGACACCTATAAACCTGGCTACATATACTGGGAATACATATAGACCTAGCTAACTATACTGGGGACACCTATAATTTGCTACCTATACTGGTGACACCTATAGCTAACTACCTATACTGGGAGCACCTATAACTTGCTACCTATACTGGAGACACCTATAACTTGCTACCTATATTGGGGGTACCTATAGCTAACTACCTATAATGGGGACACCTATAATTTGCTACCTATACTGGGAGTACCTATATCTGACTATCTATAAACTGGAGATATGTATAGCTGTATAACTATACTCGGGGCAACTATACTCAGGCTCTAGGCCCTTCATATAACACTTGCCTCAGGCCCTGCATACTCTAAGGCCATCCTGCATTGCTGGCAGTATCACCTAGCAAAGCACTCAGCCCTCCCCAGCCATAACTGGCTACCTAATACTGATATACAGTAAATGGGCACATGAAAAAGAAGGGACACCGAGAGCCCAATATAGTGTAGTAAGTTGGGTGATGGGTAAATGTAAAAGTATATGATAGATATACTCACAAGTCAGGGTTACCAATTAGGCAACCACTGTATAGGCAGGTGAAGAGATTAGGCCTGTCCTCACTCATGATTAAGATGTCGCTCTCTGTAGATTAGGAGAAGAAAGGGAATTCAACCTCTCCACTAGGGGTGGATGCTGATATTGTAAGGAGAACAGAGGCGCCAACAGAATAAAATATATCTAAAAACTTTAAAATTCCTCGGGAAATGGTGGTGGACTCATTTCCCCGAAGCATGTTGGGCACAGAGGTGCTTATCGTGACCTCAAGACTGCGCTGTATGTACTCATGTTCGTTATTGCCTGAAGAAGTGGGAATATACCCGTGAAACGCTTTGCGCTGTATGTTGGAGTATATAAATAAATTTGTTTGTACTAAAACCGACAGTATCATGTCTGCTTCAGGGAAATGAGTCCACCACCATTTCCCGAGGAATTTTAAAGTTTTTAGATATATTTTATTTTGTTGTGCGCCTCTGTTCTCCTTACAATATATGGGCACATGGCTACTTAATTCTGTTTTCTGGGGAACATTTCTACTTTTCTAATTTATGTATACAGGGCCCATTTGGCTACTGAATTATTTTATTTTGATGCACCTGCCTATGTATTTTGTTCATTGTAAGGCACCTGGCTACTTAATTATTTTATCTGGAGGTGTGTGACTACTTAATAATAATATTTTTATTTAGCGGCATTTGAATACTTGATTATTTTATCTAAAGTTTATCTGGTCAGACCCACTCCCTGTCAATAGCACCGCTACTTATTTTGTGTATTTTGGGGTCTGCCAATGACCCATCATGACCACGCCCATGTTCCAGTGCATGGTGACACTCATTTTTTTTGCTGTGTCCATCTCCCTGTTATGGACTGTCCTCAGAAGTGCTCACAATCTAATACTTACCATAATCTAATGACTCCTAACAACTGATGTATTTATATAGTGCAAAACTTCTGTAGTACATGCGTGAGTGAGCTCAAAAGAGACAGACGGGCATGTGGGGGAGGGGGGGGGGGGGCAGGCGGGCCCAGACTGAAACTTTCCTGGTGGGCCCTTAGTGTCTTGAAATAAATACGCAGTATGTCTACTTCCTGCTTTCATGGAACCAGACATAGAGGTAACATCCTGTGTTTACAATTAGCTGCTCTGCCGAGGCTGCCAGCTGATACAGCTGAGAGAGCAAATGACAGTTGTAATACAGGCTAAATGCTCTAAATACACACAGGGTGCATTTCTCTATGTTTTCCTTTTGTCCTGCCCTAGAGTTGAGGTCCACTTTAAAACCCTCTTGAACCATAGCTCCCAGAATGAAAGCATATACTCACTGTTTACTAGTATGATGTATGTTGAACTGACCTTCCATCATTTAATTAACATGTTTTGTAGGGAGCTGATGTTCACTGTAGATGTAAGGGTCACTGGTGTGGCAAACTTTATTCAGCTGGTCCTTATTTTACCTTCTAAATAGTTAAATTCTGTATATGAAGTAACAACTGGCAGGTGCAAGTGCAAGTATGTCAAAGAACCTAGTAGCAGCAACATTGCCAAATAAGGAATGAATATACCCTCTTCTGTCCCTGGCAGGTTTTTAAATTTGGCTGTAAATTTATTTTATCAATTCACAGCACTCAGCAGGTAAGTAAGGTAAAAGGCACTTTACTGGCGAATGAAAATTACAGCCTGCCAGCTTACACTGTGTGCATGTGAGTGTGCATGTGCGCGCACACAAAAATATACTGTCTATATTAAAATGGAGTACTTAGTTTTAGACTCTGACATTTCTGATGCAAACTTTATTTTATGTTTCTTTCTTTTTTTGAAAAAAGCATTAGCAGTGATCGTTCACATAAAGTGCAAGAAGAGTCCTATACATTTTTCTGAGAAAGGGGAAGACTTGAAAGAGAACATTGTCAAGTACGATGATGAAGGTGGAGGAGAAGAAGATACAGAAGCATATGATATTACAGGACTCCGTCATCAAACAGTCATGCGAGAAAATAAAAGGAAAAGAAATATAAGAACTGACATACAGAGCATGTATAGGTTGTCCTTAGGACTTGGACCTGACGTGGCTATTTTTAAAGAATTTCTTTCAGAGAAACTAGAAGAAGCAAATGCAGATCCGTGTGGTTTCGCACCTGATTCTCTGCATACCTATTCATATGAAGGCACAGGCTCAATATCAGGATCACTTAGCTCCTTGGAAACCTCTTCATGGGAGATGAATGTGTATTAGTCTATGATCAGGACTGGACTAACAAATATGTAAAATATTCTAAAAAGCATTACTTATGAAAAATGCTTTTTTGGAAATAAAACAAAGATCTTCCGGCATCTGTTTTTAGCATTACTGTTGCTTAAATATGCCTCTGTTTGGTTTAAAGGCTCTGCCTATAAAGTGTGCAATATAGTTGGTGCTCAGTAGGTGCTGAATTAAGACACTGTTAATAGGGAAGAATTCTGGTCTTTGGAGAGAAACTACATTTGAAACAAAATACATCCATTCTGAGAAGTGTTGTGCTATTTGATTAAAAAGGTGGAGACCATTTTATGTGACTTAGGAGACTCACATTCTTTAATTTACAGCTTTGTGGGGTCCTTTAATACTCTTCTTGTAGTTTCAGAATCACAAAGGTTCACTTATTTGACTTGCAGTAATGACATCACACATTGCTCTACATGTTCCATGTATCAGGTCTCTTTCACATCAGACAACGTGTGCAGGAGCCTCTCCTGCACGCGTTGAATAGCCTGCGGTGCGTTGTCGGGAATCTGCGGTGCAACGCAATCAGCCGCGGTAGCTATTAATTGAACCCGATGGGAAAACGGCAGCTCCCGGTGTTTCAACGCTCTCGGGTACGTCGAACCGCAACGCACCGAAACGCAGCATCGGGTATGAAAGGTGAAATGAAAGTCTATGGACTTTCATTTTACCTTGGTTAACGCAAAGAATTGCCTTTGCGTTGAAATGCAGGAAAAGGGCTCTGGTGTGAAAGAGCCCTCAGTATTTTGTCTTATCTTGAATTTTGGAGTACAATTCAGCAAAACAAAACAAAAAACAAAAAATAAATTAATTGCACATACATATATATGTAGTATATAAATACAGAGATCCTATGAATTAAAAGGTCAGTCTGTTTCCTTGTGTAGTTACAGACTACCCAGAAGTCTCATGGTGAACCAGAACTCATTGGAGTGGACCAAAAAGCCCTCTTACTAAAATGCTATGGAAAACAAAAGTTTGCTTTCTTAAAACTGAAATTATTTGCAATAATTCAGATTGGAGAAATTGGAGTTAGCTCCGCTGGAATGCAATGATGTGTCAGCTGCCACACTAATCCAACATGCATACAGGCTGTTTCGGATTGGTTGATCCTCATCTGATGAACCAATCCAATGTTTAGGTAATGTCCTTTGCTAAACTGACACAAATACAGGTGCCACTGATGTTCTGTGCACATCAAGACATGTACCAAACCATAATCACATATTTTGCAGCTGTGACTGGTCTCCAGAGTTTAGAAAAAAAACACCAGAATTTTTCCTTTGAAGCTTTAATGGAGATATGATTTAGGACTTTTGAAACAAATACATTTTAAACATTTCGTCCAGGCTGACTTTGAACTGAATTGAAGCATATTTAAAGCGTAACTGAAGTCAAAACTAAATAAAAAATGAAATACTTTAGTAGTGGGAAGCCTATGGATAGTCTAAAAGCTGTCCCTACTCCCTATCCTACTGCAGCCCACGGTTCCAGTGCCGGACCCCTCTTACCATATATACAAGAGCATTTTATGCTTCTCGTGTCCACATTTGGACTGGGCATGCTTAAGTAAGGTCCATGCATGTGCAGTAAAATTAAACCACTCATCCACAGCTTTTTTCTTCCATGCATGAGCCGGTCTGTTCTTGAGTGGCTCTGTTCTACTGGGTATGAACAGACCTTAATCACGCATGCTCAATGCAGATGCATTTATACACAACTGTGGACGTGGCTCCAAAAAGAAGAGTGTGGAGGAACTATGGGCTCGAAGAAGACCTGGGAAGTCTGGAAAGCCTCTGAACCATTCAATGTCTTCCCACTACTGAGGTAATGATGAAGATCTTACCCACTATCATCCCCATCACAGGATTACTTTAAGTAACTGAACTGTTAATATCCAACATCTAAAAATGAGTAATGTCTGTCAGAGTTATTTTGTTTTGTTTTGGGGTTTTGTTTCCTGGGTTTCTGCCAGTTGGACTTACTTTACACTTTTTAACACGTCTGGCAAACACTTTATATCACTTTCCTGGAAGAATCATCTGCAGGAATTTCATCATCATCGCCATCAAAATCCCCATCAGTTTTGGACTTGTAACATCACCTTTGAACTTCTCAGGACTCCTGCTGTGCCTTCTAAAATTGGCTGACTTTAAACATATTTTTCAGATTTATATTTCCATATCATGTCATTTTGTGAGAAGATTGATGCATTGTAATTATTCATTAATTGATACAAATGTTGTTGCAATTTGAAAGAAATTAGATAAATCACTTGCTGCCAATTTTGGTTGCCCCCTTTCAATTTGCATAAGAAATTGCATTTTTTTATGGAATCAAGTTGGAATTATTATTTTTCTCTGCAGGGGTGGCCCAGAGCTACAACGGGGGGAGGGATTACTTACCCTACCTCTGCTAAAGGGTCCTTCACCCAGAGGGGTAATCTTGATGGCCATATTTGTTATATGACCTCTAACAGAAGTATTTAAAGTTATGATAATTCATATTCTTTAATCATCTCTAGTGGCCATCCTGGGATTTGTTGCTTCCTAACAGGGGCATAACTAGGAATCACCGGGCCCCCCTGCAGAAATTCTGAGCAGGCCCCCCTTCCCCTCCCCCCCGGGCCCGCTCAGGGCTGCTTTGAGGGGCTGGAGGGGTTGCAGCATGAGGGGAGGACTTGGTAGCATGTCGATGCGGAAGTGAATTGAAGAGTCAGGACGCGGCTGCGGGCAGATTTTCAGATCGCACAGCACCGCTCCGCACAACATGCACGCATTGCAAACTCTTCCATTGACGTACATGTGTTTCAGCATACATGCGGTGTGATGCGGCTCTATAGCCTCATCGCACCACTCCTAGTGGAAATGGGCCCTTAGGGTTAGGCATCAGTAATGGTGGTGGGCCAGTTAAGGTTAGGCATTAGTGGGGGTTAGCTGGGGTTAGGCATTGGTGGTGGTCGGGTGGGGGCAGTTAGGGTTAATTATTGGTAGGGGAAGGGAAGGGTTGGGGAAATGAAGTATTGTTGCTTAAATTCATGAAACGACATGTTATGTAAGTTTATATTCATATTTTATTTAAAGATGCACACAATATTTCACAAGATGACAGCTATTACTTTAATCAACATTCATAGCTGAGGTATAACAGTTGACTTTTCTAAGTCTGCTCTGACAAGAACAGTAAAGCTGGAGGAAAGCTGAAAGCCTTGATTGAGTACCCTCACCAAAACCTAAAAAGCTATATTTTTCTCCAATCAAATAATCACAGTGCATTGCACAGTTGTGTATATGTATATTATCACATGGATATTGTAGCAAATATGTTAAAAATGGTTTAGTTTAAAATAGTTTAAAAAATAGCAAATAGTTTAAATAGCTTACATTTGGTTAACCTTTTCAGACACTTGGACAGGGGGAAGGCTAGCTCTTTATTTTACACCAAAAACAGTTATTGTATATAAATGTGCTAAGAAGATTTGCTTAATGCATGATGCTTTTCATTTAATTTATCATTGAATGTATAATTTTGATCCTGGGTCAATGAAAAAAAAATGAGTTTCATTAATTTGAAAGGAGTTGATGTGATTTATATGTTTTATTATGTGTATTTTATTATAAAAAACAATATGTTTAGCTATGATTACCAAAGTTTTATAAAGAATTTTGCAAAATGTTTTTTTGTTTTGTTTTTTTCACCTTACTAAGAAAAACATTTACCGTAATTAAAAAAATCATCATTTAGTATGACTTAGTTTACAGCTTCAATGAGTTAATCTCTTAACATTTATTAAAGGAATCATCAGCCAAATCTATTGTAAATCTGATTTACGTACCTGGGGCTTTCTCCAGCCCCTCGCAGCTGTCTGTCACACGGTGAGCGCTCCATACGCAGCCACCGGCCCGGGACCCCTGCATGGTGCAGAGGACAACCTTGTGGTCGTCCTTACTGTGCCTGCGTGAAGCGCCGCTGTCCATCAAGCCCTTGTTGTCAGCAGTGTACTGTGCAGGCACAGAACTACTGTGCCTGTGCAGTACGCCATGCACAACGTGGGCTTGATTGACAGCGGCACTTTACGTAGGTACAGTAAGGACAACCTCAAGGTTGTCCTCTGCACTGTGCGGCAACCCCGGGCCGGTGGCTGCGAACGGAGCTTTCACCGTGGGATAGACAGCTGCGAGGGGCTCGAGAAAGCCCCAGGTAAGTAAATCAGATTTACATTAGATTTGTCTGATGATTACTTTAAGGTTCTGTTATCCAAAAAGGTGATACACAGAGATGTCAAAGATATCTTAAGGTTAAAAAGCTCAAATATAGTTCCACCCCCGATATAACTGTTACCCATGCATATAAACTGTGAGGTATACATTTTCTCTACCGATAAAGTGTTTTAACTTTTCAAAAGTACAAGAATAAATTGCCCAGCTGTGTTAATTGCCCAGCTGTGTATATCACCTTAGAATATATGAAACAGTCCCAAGACTATAGGAGTTTTTTGGAACAGCAAAAATGTCCTTTATTCTTCAATAATATAAAGTCTTCTTGATTGCAGTCCACCATACAGATTGCAAAGATCCACCATACAGAATAAAAGCTGCCTGACACGTGTTTCACACCAAAAGCCGCATCCTCAGGAGATCAGCCTCAGGATGATCACCTGATATCTGTTTGGTGATGGTGGACAGCACACGCTATGCTTCTAACAGTTCAGATTGTGGTCTTCTAACCTTATGACTCCCTGATATCTATACAAGTGTGTGCCTCTGAGGAAGCGGCTTTTGGCCGTGAAACACGTGTCAGGCAGCTTTTATTCTGTATCTTTGCAATGGTTATTTGACATTTCACAACTGCAATCGAGAAGACTTTATATTATTGAAGTATAAAGGACATTTTGCTGCTCCAAAAAAAAAAAAAAAAACCCTATAGTCTTGGGACTGTTTTGTATATTCTAAGGTGATATACACAGCTGGGCAATTAACACAGCTGGGCAATTTATTCTTGTATTTTTGAAAAGTTACAACAATTTATCAGTGGAGAAAATGTATACCTCACAGTATATATATGCATAGGTAACATTTATATCGGGCCAGAGAGTTAAACATTAGATGAGCTATCTGTGAAGACTATCTCCATACTCAGTAAGCATAATTGCATCACTTTTATTAACATGAAGCTTATTAATGCAGTTGTAAATATTTGTAAGGTACATGCCTTAATGTTGTGTTGATAAAATGCCTGGATAAGTAAATGTTAAAATAGCATACTGTCAGAATCTGCTCTGCTGGCCTTGATTCCCTGGACAGTTTGGTTTCCTATGCAGGTTGCATAGTTCAGTCCAGGGAAAAGAGGCCTTTTTGTCAGTTTGCAGGATTCGGGAGGTTTACTGCTGTAGTGTCTGATTTGCATTTACGTATCTTGCAATCTGCTTGTCTGCTTCCTTTGAAGGTTTTCAGTATAAATGTCACTTCCTCCCAGAATTCCTCGCTTTTCATAGGTTCTGTTTGGTGAAGACTGACTTTAGAGCCTCAGCCTCTTTGTATCTTATTGCTGAATATTCTAGTGTAGTTAATTATTAGGGAGTGCACTTTGCCACAGTGGTAGCTGAGTGAATCGTTTAGTCTGTTTTAGTCTGCTAATCTTGGTGGAGGGCTGCTTCACTTCACTGCTGGGAATTGTGAGCACTAATTATATTACATTGCTGTTTGTATATTGTATTTTGCTGCTGCGATATCTGGTGGATTGTCTATTGTGGTTCATCTGATATTAAGCAGCAAGTGCCAGTTTTTAAAAGTACAGTTTTTTTTTCTTTTCCCTCTAGTTTGTTTTGCAGCAGGCAATTAGCTAGGGGGAGGGACTAGCTGCAACACAGGTGTTAAATTACACAGGAAGTGTAGGCCAAAGTCCTAATCTTGGTGGAGGGCTGCTTCACTTCACTGCTGGGAATTGTGAGCGCTAAGTATATTACATTGCTGTTTGTATATTGTTCTTTGCTGCTGCGATATCTGGTGGATTGTCTATTGTTTTCCATTTAGGTCCTGGACACTTGGCCCTTAAAACCAATGAAACATTGCAGCAACACAGCCAGTATCTGATACACCTGTGCTTTTCTACTAGGATGTCTTTTTCCATTTAGGTCCTGGACACTTGGCCTTTAAAACCAATGATATATTTCTCTCCAAGGTCATTTGTTTCAATGTTACCTGCTAGGAGTCGCTTCCCCCTTTTTTGCATTAAAGTATTTGATGGATTGCGCACTATCAATATTTTTTTAGGGGATCCCCTACATTTTTCCATCTGGCCTAGACATGGTGGCCCACCTGTGTGTTTTGGTCAATTTTAAATAGATTTACATATATGTGTGTTTGTATTTTGGTCATTAATAAAATTTGTACTTTTATATATAATTTATTTCCTCCTGCTTCCTTAGTCTTACATTGATCATATTGAGAAGTCTCAGACTTGTGGAGGATTATCTGTGATAGGAATTTTTAGGACCCATTTGTCTAAATTGGATTGTCTATTGTGGTTCAGCAAGTGTCAGTTTTTAAAAGTACAATTATTTTTTTCTTTTCCCTCTAGTTTGTTTTGCAGCAGGCAATTAGCTAGGGGGAGGGACTAGCTGCAACAGGAGGTATTTGGTCAGCTTCAGGACTCAGTACTGAGCTTGCTCAGTCTGTGGCTTGCTCACTAAGTGGCTTCGACACAAGTGGCATAGGCATTAAAAACTGGCGTTACAACACAGGCACAAAGTGGTGAGAGGAAGTAGGTAAGGACTTAAAAAAAAAAAAAAAACTTTCAACCAATATTGCGTTTTTTTGCATAGGTTAGAATGTACTAGGCACGTTGTGGTGTAGTCTTTAAATTTTGAGGACTCCACCCCAACTTCACTCACTCCACCTCCACTCCTCCGCCCCTAAGCCTATAAGGTCTTAAAACAGGAGGGGACCGAGGCTGCACTAAGCAATTATAAGGAGTGCAATACAAATTGTAAAAAAGAAATTAGGCAGGCAAAGATTGAAGCTGAAAAACAAATCGCTAAGGATATCAAATCTAACCCAAAAAAGTTTTACAAGTACATTAACTCTAAAAAAAGAAAGGTTGACTGTATAGGACTCCTAAAGGATGAGGGTGGGAACTCAATGGTGGATGACCAAGGTAAGGCAGAGTTATTAAATGCTTTCTTTGCTTCTGTCTTCACAAAAGAAACAACACTGTTGCAAACTACAGAGGCGGAAGAGTCTCAATCTTCTAACTGTAATATTAAATATTTAACACAGGAAGAAGTGAAGGCAAGACTAAATAAATTAAAAATAGACAAGGCACCTGGCCCGGATGGCATGCATCCTCGGATCCTAAGGGAATTAAGTTCAGTTATAGATAAACCCCTTTATCTTATCTTTTGTGACTCTCTTGCAACTGGCAGAGTCCCAGTGGATTGGCGTACAGCCCACGTTTTCCCATTATTTAAAGAGACTCCGTAACAAAAATTGCATCCTGTTTTTTATCATCCTACAAGTTCCAAAAGCTATTCTAATGTGTTCTGGCTTACTGCAGCACTTTGTACTATCACCATCTCTGTAATAAATCAATGTATCTTTCCCTTGTCAGACTTGTCAGCCTGTGTCTGGAAGGCTGCCAAGTTCTTCAGTGTTGTGGTTCTACTATGCACTCCCCCCTCAGGGGGGAAAGAAACACACAAATGATCTCTTGAGATTCAAAAGGAAGGCTGTATACAGCCTGCTTGTGTATGGATGTATTTTCTATGTGTGGACATACTCTACATCAACCTACTTCCTGTTTTGGTGGCCATTTTGTTTGTTTATAAACAAACTTTTTAAAACTGTTTTTAACCACTTTTAATGCGGCGGGGAGCGGCGAAATTGTGACAGAGGGGAATAGGAGATGTCCCCTAACGCACTGGTATGTTTACTTTTGTGCGATTTTAACAATACAGATTCTCTTTAAGAAGGGCAAAAAATCTGATCCAGGAAATTATAGACCTGTAAGCTTAACATCAGTTGTATGCAAACTATTTGAGGGGTTGCTAAGAGATACTATACATGACTTCATAGTAGAAAATAATCGTATTTCTTAGCATCAACATGGGTTTACTAAAGACATGTCCTGTTTGACTAACATGCTCAGCTTTTATGAGGTAGTGAATGCTAATATAGATATTAGGAATGCTGTAGATGTGATATACTTGGACTTTGCAAAGGCCTTCGACACTGTTCCCCACAAAAGTCTGGTGCAAAAGTTGAGGATGCAAGGACTGGGGAAGAGTCTGTGTTCATGGATAGGGAACTGGCTAATGGACAGAAAACAAAGAGTTGTGGTCAATGGATCGTACTCAAAATGGGAGACTGTTAGCAGTGGGGTCCCACAGGGGTCTGTTCTGGGTCCAGTGCTCTTCAATTTATTTATTAATGATCTAGTAGATGCAGTAGTGAGCAATGTTGCTATTTTTGCAGATGATACAAAATTGTGCAGAATCATCAACTCTCAGGAAGATAGTGTCATATTGCAACAGGATCTGGATAGGATGGCTATATGGGCACATACATGGCAGATGAAATTCAATGTTGACAAATGTAAAGTCATGCATTTTGGACGTACTAATGGTCTAGCACCATACAAAATAAATGGGATACAGTTGGGGACATCAAACTTGGAGAAGGACTTAGGAGTACTCATTGACAACAAGTTAAATAATCGTACTCAATGCCAAGCAGCTGCAGCTAAAGCTAACAAAATTTTGGGATGCATTAAAAGGGAAATAAAAACTCGAGATGCTAGCATAATATTGCCCCTGTTTAACTCTCTAGTAAGGCCACATCTGGAATATGGAATTCAGTTCTGGGCACCACATTACAAAAAAGATATTGCAGTTTTAGAGCAGGTGCAGAGACTAGTGTTGGGCGAACACCTAGATGTTCGGGTTCGCGAACGGTCGCCGAACATCGCCGCGATGTTCGGGTGTTCGACCCGAACTGCGAACACAATGGAAGTCAAGGGGGACCCGAACTTTCGTGCTTTGTAAAGCTTCCTTACATGCTACATACCCCAAATTTGCAGGGTATGTGCACATTGGGAGTGGGTACAAGAGGAAAAAAAATTTAGCAAAAAGAGCTTATAGTTTTTGAGAAAATCGATTTCAAAGTTTCAAAGGGAAAACTGTCTTTTAAATGCGGGAAATGTCTGTTTTCTTTGCACAGGTAACATGCTTTTTGTCGGCATGCAGTCATAAATGTAATACATATAAGAGGTTCCAGGAAAAGGAACCGGTAACGCTAACCCAGCAGCAGCACACGTGATGGAACAGGAGGAGGGTGGCGCAGGAGGAGAAGGCCACGCTTTGAGACACAACAACCCAGGCCTTGCATGAGGACAAGAAGCTTGCGGATAGCAATTTGCATTTTGTCGCCATGCAGTCATAAATGTAATACAGATGAGAGGTTCAATAAACAGGGACCGGAAACGCTAACCCATCACAGATGTTCATTGTTCATGTTACTTGGTTGGGGTCCGGGAGTGTTGCGTAGTCGTTGCCAATCCAGGATTGATTCATTTTAATTTGAGTCAGACGGTCTGCATTTTCTGTGGAGAGGCAGATACGCCGATCTGTGACGATGCCTCCGGAAGCACTGAAACAGCGTTCCGACATAACGCTGGCTGCCGGGCAAGCCAGCACCTCTATTGCGTACATTGCCAGTTTGTGCCAGGTGTCTAGCTTCGATACCCAATAGTTGAAGGGTGCAGATGGATTGTTCAACACAGCTATGCCATCTGACATGTAGTCCTTGACCATCTTCTCCAGGCGATCGGTGTTGGAGGTGGATCTGCACGCTTGCTGTTCTGTGTGCTGCTGCATGGGTGTCAGAAATTTTTTCCACTCCAAGGACACTGCCGATACCATTCCCTTTTGGGCACTAGCTGCGGCTTGTGTTGTTTGCTGCCCTCCTGGTCGTCCTGGGTTTGCGGAAGTCAGTCTGTCGGCGTACAACTGGCTAGAGGAGGGGGAGGATGTCAATCTCCTCTCTAAAGTCTCCACAAGGGCCTGCTGGTATTCTTCCATTTTGACCTGTCTGACTCTTTCTTCAAGCAGTTTTGGAACATTGTGTTTGTACCGTGGATCCAGAAGGGTATAAACCCAGTAATTGGTGTTGTCCAGGATGCGCACAATGCGTGGGTCGCGTTCAATGCAGTCCTAGGCCGAAGAGGTCATAGCCTAGGGTCACAAAAACCTGTTTATTTGGGCAATTTCAATGGTAGTGATGCTGACGTACATAAATCTCAGCCATTGCCGTTAGCAACGTCTGAATTTCACGAAATGTCTCATGCAGGTAGAAGACATATTGTTAGACTTGGATTCCAAAGATGGGGTCCCTACATCTCTGCAAACAAGAGTTACAGGGGTCCAAAATTGGTAAAATCCCCCATAGGCTTTCATTGCCTCCCTATTTCACTTTCCAAAATCTCACATCTTTTCAAAGGGCAATTGCTCAGCAGTGGCAAATTTTCTAGCATTGTAGGGACCCTTAGGGGGAACATGACTGGTGAGTTTCGGGCCCCTAGGCCGAAGAGGTCATAGCCTAGGGTCACAAAAACCTGTTTATTTGGGCTATTTCAATGGTAGTGATGGTGACGTACATAAATCTCAGCCATGGCCGTTAGCAACGTCTGAATTTCACGAAATGTCTCATGCAGGTAGAAGACATATTGTTAGACTTGGATTCCAAAGATGGGGTCCCTACATCTCTGCAAACCAGAGTTACAGGGGTCCAAATTTGGTAAAATCCCCCATAGGCTTTCATTGCCTCCCTATTTCACTTTCCAAAATCTCACATCTTTTCAAAGGGCAATTGCTCAGCAGTGGCAAATTTTCTAGCATTGTAGGGACCCTTAGGGGGAACATGACTGGTGAGTTTTGGGCCCTACCTAGGCCGAAGAGGTCATAGCCTAGGGTCACAAAAACCTGTTTATTTGGGCTATTTCAATGGTAGTGATGGTGACGTACATAAATCTCAGCCATGGCCGTTAGCAACGTCTGAATTTCACGAAATGTCTCATGCAGGTAGAAGACATATTGTTAGACTTGGATTCCAAAGATGGGGTCCCTACATCTCTGCAAACCAGAGTTACAGGGCTCCAAATTTGGTAAAATCCCCCATAGGCTTTCATTGCCTCCCTATTTCACTTTCCAAAATCTCACATCTTTTCAAAGGGCAATTGCTCAGCAGTGGCAAATTTCCTAGCATTGTAGGGACCCTTAGGGGAAACATGACTGGTGAGTTTCGGGCCCCTAGGCCGAAGAGGTCATAGACTAGGGTCACAAAAACCTGTTTATTTGGACTATTTCAATGGTAGTGATGGTGACGTACATAATTCTCAGCCATGGCCGTTAGCAACGTCTGAATCTCACGAAATGTCTCATGCAGGTAGAAGACATATTGTTAGACTTGGATTCCAAAGATGGGGTCTCTACATCTCTGCAAACCAGAGTTACAGGGCTCCAAAATTGGTAAAATCCCCCATAGGCTTTCATTGGGCCTACTATTTACCGTTCCAAAATCTCACACCATTTCAAAGGGCAATGGCTCAGCAGTGGCAAAACTCACCAGTCATGATCCCCCTAAGAGTCCCTACAATGCTAGAAAATTTGGTACTGCTGAGCCATTGCCCTTTGAAAAGATGTGAGATTTTGGAAAGTAAAATAGGGAGGCAAAGCAAGCCTATGGGGGATTTTACCAATTTTGCACCCCTGTAACTCTGGTTTGCAGAGATGTAGGGACCCCATCTTTGGAATCCAAGTCTAACAATATGTCTTCTACCTGCATGAGACATTTCGTGAAATTCAGACGTTGCTAACGGCCATGGCTGAGATTTATGTACGTCAGCATCACTACCATTGAAATTGCCCAAATAAACAGGTTTTTGTGACCCTAGGCTATGACCTCTTTGGCCTAGGGGCCCGAAACTCACCAGTCATGTTCCCCCTAAGGGTCCCAACAATGCTAGAAAATTTGCCACTGCTGAGCAATTGCCCTTTGAAAAGATGTGAGATTTTGGAAAGTGAAATAGGGAGGCAATGAAAGCCTATGGGGGATTTTACCAATTTTGCACCCCTGTAACTCTGGTTTGCAGAGATGTAGGGACCCCATCTTTGGAATCCAAGTCTAACAATATGTCTTCTACCTGCATGAGACATTTCGTGAAATTCAGACGTTGCTAACGGCCATGGCTGAGATTTATGTACGTCACCATCACTACCATTGAAATAGCTCAAATAAACAGGTTTTTGTGACCCTAGGCTATGACCTCTTCGGCCTAGGGGGCCGAAACTCACCAGTCATGTTCCCCCTAAGGGTCCCTACAATGCTAGAAAATTTGCCACTGCTGAGCAATTGCCCTTTGAAAAGATGTGAGATTTTGGAAAGTGAAATAGGGAGGCAATGAAAGCCTATGGGGGATTTTACCAATTTTGCACCCCTGTAACTCTGGTTTGCAGAGATGTAGGGACCCCATCTTTGGAATCCAAGTCTAACAATATGTCTTCTACCTGCATGAGACATTTCGTGAAATTCAGATGTTGCTAACGGCCATGGCTGAGATTTATGTACATCACCATCACTACCATTGAAATAGCTCAAATAAACAGGTTTTTGTGACCCTAGGCTATGACCTCTTCGGCCTAGGGGCCCGAAACTCACCAGTCATGTTCCCCCTAAGGGTCCCTACAATGCTAGAAAATTTGCCACTGCTGAGCAATTGCCCTTTGAAAAGATGTGAGATTTTGGAACTGTAAATAGGAGGCCCAATGAAAGCCTATGGGGGATTTTACCAAATTTGGAGCCCTGTAACTCTGGTTTGCAGAGATGTAGGGAACCCATCTTTGGAGCCCAAGTCTAACAATATGTCTTCTACCTGCATGAGACATTTCGTGAGATTCAGACGTTGCTAACGGCCATTGCTGCGATTTATGTACGTCAGACTCGCCACCAATGAAATTGCCCAAATAAACAGGTTTTTGTGACCCTAGGCTATGACCTCTTCGGCCTAGGGGCCCGAAACTCACAAGTCATATTCCCCCTAAGGGTCCCTACAATGCTAGAAAATTTGCCACTGCTGAGCAATTGCCCTTTGAAAAGATGTGAGATTTTGGAAAGTGAAATAGGGAGGCAATGAAAGCCTATGGGGGATTTTACCAATTTTGGACCCCTGTAGCTCTGGTTTGCAGAGATGTAGGGACTCCATCTTTGGAATCCAAGTCTAACAATATGTCTTCTACCTGCATGAGACATTTCGTGAAATTCAGACGTTGCTAACGGCCATGGCTGAGATTTATGTACGTCAGCATCACTACCATTGAAATTGCCCAAATAAACAGGTTTTTGGGACCCTAGGCTATGACCTCTTCGGCCTAGGACTGCATTGAATGTGACCCACGCATTGTGCGCATTCTAGACAACAACAATTACTGGGTTTATACCCTTCTGGATCCACGGTACAAACACAATGTTCCAAAACTGCTTGAAGAAAGAGTCAGACAGGTCAAAATGGAAGAATACCAGCAGGCCCTTGTGGAGACTTTAGAGAGGAGATTGACATCCTCCCCCTCCTCTAGCCAGTTGTACGCCGACAGACTGACTTCCGCAAACCCAGGACGACCAGGAGGGCAGCAAACAACACAAGCCGCAGCTAGTGCCCAAAAGGGAATGGTATCGGCAGTGTCCTTGGAGTGGGAAAATTTTCTGACACCCATGCAGCAGCACACAGAACAGCAAGCGTGCAGATCCACCTCCAACACCGATCGCCTGGAGAAGATGGTCAAGGACTACATGTCAGATGGCATAGCTGTGTTGAACAATCCATCTGCACCCTTCAACTATTGGGTATCGAAGCTAGACACCTGGCACAAACTGGCAATGTACGCAATAGAGGTGCTGGCTTGCCCGGCAGCCAGCGTTATGTCGGAACGCTGTTTCAGTGCTGCCGGAGGCATCGTCACAGATCGGCGTATCCGCCTCTCCACAGAAAATGCAGACTGTCTGACTCAAATTAAAATGAATCAATCCTGGATTGGAAACGACTACGCAACACTCCCGGACCCCAACCAAGTAACATGAACAATGAACATCTGTGATGGGTTAGCGTTTCCGGTCCCTGTTTATTTAACCTCTCATCTGTGTTACATTTATGACTGCATGGCGACAAAATGCAAATTGCTATCCGCACGCTTCTTGTCCTCATGCAAGGCCTGGGTTGTTGTGTCTCAAAGCGTGGCCTTCTCCTCCTGCACCACCCTCCTCCTGTTCCATCACGTGTGCTGCTGCTGGGTTAGCGTTACCGGTCCCTTTTCCTGGAACCTCTTATATGTATTACATTTATGACTGCATGCCGACAAAAAGCATGTTACCTGTGCAAAGAAAACAGACATTTCCCGCATTTAAAAGACAGTTTTCCCTTTGAAACTTTAAAATCGATTTTCTCAAAAACTATAAGCTCTTTTTGCTAATTTTTTTTCCCTCTTGTACCCACTCCCAATGTGCACATACCCTGTAAATTTGGGGTATGTAGCATGTAAGGAGGCTTTACAAAGCACGAAAGTTCGGGTCCCCATTGACTTCCATTATGTTCGGAGTTCGGCTCGAACACCCGAACATCGTGGCCATGTTCGGCCCGAACCTGAACATCTAGATGTTCGCCCAACACTACACGTGACCCTTTCGCCGAATCACAGCGCTAGCCAAACGTTCGGGTAACGTTCGGCCATGCGCTCTTAGTTCGGCCATACGGCCGAACAGTTTGGCCGAACACCATCAGGTGTTCGGCCGAACTCGAACATCACCCGAACAGGGTGATGTTCTGCAGAACCCGAACAGTGGCGAACACTGTTCGCCCAACACTAGCAGAGACGAGCAACAAAAATGATACGTGGGATGGAAGGTCTCACTTATCAAGAAAGGTTAGATAAACTGGGTTTATTTAGTCTAGAGAAAAGACGCCTTAGAGGGGATCTAATTAACATGTATAAATACATCAGAGGGCAATATAATAGCTTGGCGGATGAGCTTTTTGTCCCTAGGCCTTCTCAAAGGACTAGAGGACATGATCTGCGCATGGAGGAAAAACGTTTTAGCCATTTATTTAGGAAAGGGTTCTTTACAGTTAGAGTGATTAAGATGTGGAATGCATTGCCACAGGAAGTCGTTATGGCAAACTCTATACCTGCATTTAAAGGGGCTTAGATGCTTTCCTTGCGTTGAAAGACATCCATGGCTACAATTACTAGGTAATGCCGAATGATGTTGATCCAGGGATTTTATCTGATTGCCATCTGGAGTCGGGAAGGAATTTTTCCCTTTAGGGGCTAATTGGACCATGCCTTGTAAGGGTTTTTTCGCCTTCATCTGGATCAACAGGGATATGTGAGGGAGCAGGCTGGTGTTGTATTTTATACTGGTTGAACTCGATGGACGTATGTCTTTTTTCAACCAAAATAACTATGTAACTATGTAACTATGTTTTGTCTGTAGCAAACGCTTGCTGTTGTCTGGTGTTAGGCAACCGATTAGCAAGCATTCTCGGTATCTGTCTTTGTTTTTCGTGTTCATTGGTTAGTCAGGATTGGTACATTTTGTCACTGTTGCGCTTAACGTGCGGTGACCGTGCTATTAACGCACTTGTCACTGTGACTGCGTTACCATTACTGCGGTACTTTGGACTGGTCCAATAATGAGTATTATGCTGGAGAAGACCGTTGTAGTGGGCACAACTCTGAAGGTCTCAGGTTCTTTGGACTTGACCTGGGGGACTGGGTGTATCATGCCAAGGCTCTCGGTGGGCATTGTTCTGGTAGTCGCGGTGCATGCCGGTTAGTCTACCCCGGCCGTTCTGAATCATCTTTTTGATTGTTTTGCGGCGAGGGGAGTCTTCTGTTTTGAAAGGCGTCTGGAAGCCGTCTTTAACCACTTTTAAAAGTTCAGTCCCTAAGGTAACTATTTATGTTTGTTTTTTTATTGTATTTTTTTTTTTTTAATTACCCAAAAAAAAATTGGGGAGTGTGGGAGGTAATGAGTTAATTTAATTGTGTAAAACTAATGTATTTGTATATGTAAAATGCTTTAGGATATAGTTTTACTGTACAGTGAGCCTTTGTTCATGCGACCTGTAAGCGTCCGGAAGGACGCTTACAGGAAGCACTATGAGGCTGGGAAAATCACAATGATCGCGCTGTTTCTCATAGAAGCAGCACATCATTGCGTGGGCCAAGATCAACGAACGGGAATGGATTTTCCCATTCATTGATCTCCGGGCGAGCGGGCAGCGGCGTGCACGAGCTGCGGAAGCGCGCGCACGAGCGGCGGGAGCATGAGAGGTACGGATTTCTCCGTCCCTTGGTTTTATAAGGATGGAAAAAGGGACGGAGAAATCCGTACCACGGGGGGTAAAGTGGTTAAAGGGGGGGGGGGGGGTAATGTCAGAATCCGCTCTGCTGTCCTTGATTCTCTGGACAGTTTGGTTTCCTATGCAGGTTGCATAGTTCAGTCCAGAGAAAATAGGTCTTTTTGTCAGTTTGCAGGATTCGGGAGGTTTACTGCTGTAGTGTCTGATTTGCATTCACTTATCTTGCAATCTGCTTGTCTGCTTCCTTTGAAGGTTTTCAGTATAAATGTCACTTCCTCCCAGAATTCCTCGCTAGTCATAGGTTCTGTTTGGTGAAGACTGACTTTAGAGCCTCAGTCCCTTTGTATCTTATTGCTGAATATTCTAGTGTAGTTAATTATTGGGGAGTGCACTTTGCACTCCTACTAGTGCTGTCAGCTTTGTGTATTATTTGTACTGTCTTGTTTGTCTTGTCCTGTACTTGCGATTACACTGTCCCCAGTGGTGGCTGATAGTGAATCGTTTAGTCTGTTTTGTCTGGAGCAAACGCTTGATGTTGTCTGGTGTTAGGCAACCGATTAGCAAGCATTCTCGGTATCTGTTTGTCTTTGTTTTTCATGTTCATTTGTTAGTCAGGATTGGTAAGTTTTGTCACTTTTGCGCTTAACGTGCGGTGACCGTGCTATTAACACATTTGTCACTGTGATTGCGTTACCATTACTGCGGTACTTTGGACTGGTCCAATAATGAGTATTATGCTGGAGAAGACCGTTGTAGTGGGCACAACTCTGAAGGTCTCAGGTTCTTTGGACTTGACCTGGGGGACTGGGTGTATTATGCCAAGGCTCTCAGTGGGCATTGTTCTGGTAGTCGCGGTGCTCATGGGTGTCACTTTGGAACTTGTTGTACTGGTGGGCATGGCTTTTGGGGTGCTGGGGCTGATTGTTTCTATCATGGTTTAGTCAGTTCAGGAAGCATGCCGGTTAGTCTACCCCGGCCGTTCTGAATAATCTTTTTGATTGTTTTGCGGCGAGGGGAGTCTTCTGTTTTGAAAGGCATCTGGAAGCCGTCTTTAACCACTTCCCCACTGAGGGGATTTAGCCCTGAAACACCAGAGCAATTTTCACCTTTCAGCGCTCCTCCCATTCATTCGTTTATAACTTTATTATTACTTATCGCAATGAATTGAACTATATCTTTTTTTCGCCACCAATTAGGCTTTCTTTAGGTGGGACATTATGCCAAGAATTATTTTATTCTAAATGTGTTTTAATGGGAAAATAGGAAGAAATGTGGGAAAAAAATCATTATTTTTCAGTTTTTGGCCATTATAGTTTTTATATAATGCATGCTACTGTAATTAAAACCCATGAAATGTATTTGCTCATTTGTCCCGGTTATAAAAACATTTAAATTATGTCCCTATCACAATGTTTGGCGCCAAAATTTTATTTGGAAATAAAGGTGCATGTTTGCATCCATCCCTAATTACAAGCCCATAGTTTATAAAGTAACAGTGTTATACCCTCTTGACATAAATATTTTAAAAGTTCAGTCCCTAAGGTAACTATTTATGTTTGTTTTTTTATTGTATTTTTTTTTTTTTAATTACCCCAAAAAAAAATTGGGGAGTGTGGGAGGTAATGAGTTAATTTTATTGTGTAAAACTAATGTATTTGTATATGTAAAATGCTTTAGAGTATAGTTTTACTGTACAGTGAGTCTTTGTTCATGCGACCTGTAAGCGTCCGGAAGGACGCTTACAGGAAGCACTATGAGGCTGGGAAAATCACAATGATCGCGCTGTTTCTCATAGAAGCAGCAGATCATTGCGTGGGCCAAGATCAACGAACGGAAATGGATTTTCACGTTCATTGATCTCCGGGCGAGCGGGCAGCGGCGTGCACGAGCGGCGGGAGCACGAGAGGTACGGATTTCTCTGTCCCTTGGTTTTATAAGGATGGAAAAAGGGACGGAGAAATCCATACCGCGGGGGGTAAAGTGGTTAAGGGGGGGGGGGGGGTAATGTCAGAATCCGCTCTGCTGTCCTTGATTCTCTGGAAAGTTTGGTTTCCTATGCAGGTTGCTAAGTTCAGTCCAGGGAAAAGAGGTCTTTTTGTCAGTTTGCAGGATTCGGGAGGTTTACTGCTGTAGTGTCTGATTTGCATTCACTTATCTTGCAATCTGCTTGTCTGCTTCCTTTGAAGGTTTTCAGTATAAATGTCACTTCCTCCCAGAATTCCTCGCTAGTCATAGGTTCTGTTTGGTGAAGACTGACTTTAGAGCCTCAGCCTCTTTGGTATCTTATTGCTGAATATTCTAGTTTAGTTAATTATTGGGGAGTGCACTTTGCACTCCTACTAGTGCTGTCAGCTTTGTGTATTATTTGTACTGTCTTGTTTGTCTTGTCCTGTACTTGCGATTACACTGTCTCCAGTGGTGGCTGATAGTGAATCGTTTAGTCTGTTTTGTCTGGAGCAAACGCTTGCTGTTGTCTGGTGTTAGGCAACCGATTAGCAAGCATTCTCGGTATCTGTTTGTCTTTGTTTTTCATGTTCATTTGGTAGTCAGGATTGGTACGTTTTGTTACTGTTGCGCTTAACATGCAGTGACCGTGCTAATAACGCGCTTGTCACTGTTGCGCATAACATGCGGTGACCATGTTTAGTTAGTTCATTTGTTATTTTCCTTAGCGTTTGGATTGTGGTTATTTGCTGTGTATTCCTTTACTCTATTCTTGCTTTGTCTTTGATCAGTCTTGTGTTTCTGACAGCAATCGCCTCTCTTGCTATTGGCTTTCTCACTCTAGTCTGTTCGCTTGTGATATGTCTACCGTCGCTGGGTGGCGACTAGATTGATAGACATTCATACAGTCCGTCTCTGTTCTTGCTCTCTTTTGAGTTGCTACCTTGTTTGTATTGCTCTGTGTTGCTTCATCGTGCAATTTCTATCTGGCATTTGTGGATGTACAGAGGACTTGTTCCTCTATGCTCCGCAGCTCCACCTGCTGGTTGGAATTTCCCTCTACAAATATATACTGGGTACTCTGCTTCTGTGATTGTGGGGGATTTCCATCTGCTTCAGCGCACTTGGAGTGCGCTGACTGTGGAAATCGCCCACAGATCTTTACACATACCTTGTTGCAAACACGTAATGTTTAAAAAAGTACAGGTAGTCCCCAACTTACCAACGCCAGACTTACGAATGACCCGCCAATACGAACAGCATGGATTCTGTGTTTCCATGGGAACAAGTAAAAAAAAATGTTCAAATTGGTCTTGTAGCTTTTAAGAAAATCAATTTTTAAAAAATTCTAAGAAAAAATGGCTTTTAAACTTGTATAAGCAGGTACAGAGGGCAGAGGTGACACAGAGGGGGACACTGGAGGCACAGGGGGGCACAGAGGAGGTACTGGGGAGTGGGGGCAGAGATGGCACAATGTTCCAACTTAAGAACAGATTCAGGTTAAGAACGAACCAACAGTCCCATCTCGTTTGTTAACTAGGGACTACCTGTACTGCAAAAAAAAAAGAAGTATTTTTTTTAATATTGTATATTAGGGCACGCATTAGCACTAGTGCTAGGAGCACTTTATTTCTTCATAAGATTTTCTCTCCGCTTTAAAATCATTCCAACAGTTCTGAGGTCTGGTAATGCAGAAACTGATAACTGAACCATTTATTTGCATGGGAGTTGCTACTAACTCTTCAAATTATACACTAACAACCAGTGCTGATCGGATACCCCTTTTCAAAATCCGAATTGAATTCGGATTCGGATCCTCAGAAATCCGATCCAGATCGGATATCCGAATTCAAACTTTTGGAATCCGAATCCGATTCGGATATCCGGACCCAATATCGGAGATATCCGCCCGGATTTGGATATCCGTATAGAAAACCAGAAGTGGCCTTTAAATTGCTTCTAAAACGTTATTTAGGGTACATGAGGTATGTAGCATCATGTTTTTTTTTTAAGGGAAACACTATTTGATGATGTGGGGACTTAAAGAGACTCTGTAACAAATTTTGCAGCCTTAGTTCTTCTATCCTATAAGTTCCTATGCCTGTTCTAATCTGCTCTGGCTTACTGCAGTCTTTCCTAACTGCACTGTCTCTGTAATAAATCAATGTATCTTTCCTCTGTCCTGTTTGTCGGGCTAAAGCTTGATTGTGTGGAATGTGCAGGGCTGCTTGTGATTGGTAGAAGTGATACACACCCTCTGCAGGCCCCCTGCATACTCTGAATGACTCACACACTATGCTTAGCTGAGCCTATTAGAAGCTGGTTAGTTTGTTTGTAAACACTGCCTAAAACTGTTAATTACAAGCCAGGATTGCAGCAGAGAGTGGCAGAAAAAGCACAGAGGGGCACAGGAGAAAATAATGAATAGAATGGCATGCTTTTTATTGTAAGAATATTAGAGTACAGATTCTCTTTAAAATCCCAAAAACAAAAAAAAATGCCTGTCAATTAACATCAGGACTAGGTTCCAGACAGCGGTCGTGCAGCCCACATTGTGTCCAAAGTCCAACCGCACATCTGGGACATAACAGTTTTCAGCCCAGACACCTCCCAAAAATTATGCAGAAATTGTGTTTTAGGTTAAATATAGGTGGTATCAGCCCAGCAGCTGTGGCCTGTGGCACTCTGGCGGTGGGAGCAGCAAAGGCAGCAGGAGCAGGGCAATGCAGCAGCAGCAGGTGTAATGTCTGCCAGGAGCATGCCAGACGTGATACTTGGCACGTGGCACTTGGCACGTGGCACTTGGCACTTGGAACGTGGGACTTGGCATGTGGCACTTGGCACGTAGAACTTGGCACATGGCACGTGTCAAGTGCCACGTGCCAAGTGCCATGCACCAAGTGCCATGCACCAAGTGCCACGCACCAAGTGTCACGTGCCAAGTGCCACGTGCTACATGCCAAGTGCCATGTACCAAGTGCCATGTGCCATGTGCCACATGCCAGTGCCAAGTGCCATGTGCCAAGTGCCACGTGCCGAGTGACAGTCAGACAGCAGAGGAGAAGACACTAGTGTACACTAACTGTCACACTGGCACTGCTCAGCAGCACAGCAGTTATGTAGTAAGCTAACACAATAGTACTACTACTCTAACAACTAACTAGCACTGAGTGCTGTACTACTAACTACACAATAACACAGTAATTCTATTCCCTAACCTATACTGTAACTAAGGCTAATAGCAGGCCAGCAGCTGGCCTGGTCTGTGCATAGCACATACGCAGACACATAGCAGCTGCTGCAGCAAGCCTGCAGCACACACTCTGACTGTCACTGAATGAAATCAAGCTAGCTACCTAATAAACAATAGAACAATAGTGTAGTGATAGTGAAGGTGTTAATCACTGAACAGCATTAGGTTTATCACTGTATACAGCACTTGCTAGGCCAGCAGCATTGGAACATGTCTCTCAGTGAGCAGTCACACAAGCAAGGACAAGATTTCTCATCATGGCACCCCTCCTTAATGTACAGAGGGGGCTGGACAGGGTTCCCTTCTGTGATTGGGTGCTAGGGCTTCGGCTGGGAGCCCTCTGATTGGCTCAATGATGTCATGGACATCATCTCCATGGTTACAGTACCCGGATTCGGATATCCGAACTTAGTATCTGACGGATTCCGGATTTTCAGATTGATATCCGCAATAACTCAGATAGTGCTATTCAGATTTGGCCCAGGTATCCGGAATTTGAATCCGATTCGGATAGTGGAAAAAGTTCGGATTACCTGGGTAACTCGGGTATCCGAATATTGGATGAGCAGCACTGCTAACAACCTCCCTGTTGTTAGGAAGTTCTACAGGCAGTGGAATTGTTAAAGTCTAAAGCAGTGTGTGTTTTTAGTCTTGACACCTCACACATCTCACAAAAACATTTGCCTTTATCAGATTGTCTCCCCCTCCCAGCAGGAATCGTAGCCAGAGTCCAGAAGCAGGAAATACTGCAGATAGCCAGATATTGTGTAACATAACAATCTTACAGTCAAAAGTAGTGTTTATACATCTACCTAACTGCTAGTTATATATAGAATGTCTGGCCTTTTCTTACATTTCATCCAATAAGCTTATTCTTCTTTCATGCGGTTAAGAGTTGATAGCATCCTCCCCATGCAGGAAATTATACCATCCATTAGCATGTGGTTTTGCAGACTTCAGAACTGATGGGATGATTTTAAGCATAGAGAGAGCTTTGTGACAAACTAAAATGCTCCTAGTAATAGTGGTTGAACAAGCTTCAGAGAGGCAGTAAAGGATAGGGGGGCCTGGCAAGCTATGGTCCATGGGGTCACAGAAGAAGATGATGAAAAGAGAGATTCCAGAGGACCAGAGAGTGAGTGCAGGTCTAGAATGTGACACAGTTTCTGTGGAAGTGTGTATATACCTGAGCTGTTATGGCAGAAAAAGAGGAAATACCACCTGATACCTGGAATAATACCACCTGATATGCCAAGTTGATAAATGGTATTGGCTGCCAAGTGACATATAATTTCAAGTGACATTGTATAACTTATTTCATATGCCTATGACTTAAAATGTACCTTAAATAAAAGAAAGACAAGCATTTACATTAACCTTGGGCTTTCTCCAGCCCCCTGTAGGATGTGGGCTCCCTCATCATCCTCTCTGGTCCACTCTGTTGCCCTGCAGTAAGCTCTGTTAAATTCCCCTTTCACCCTCAGTTATACTCCACTGTGTTTGCTTGCATGGTCACGGTCCCGATCGTGCTCATATGGTCACATGAGCAGTAGTCAACAACTACAGGAGCTGGCTGCGAGACAATGGAGTGGCCCAGGGAGGATGGTGAGGGAGCCCACAGCCTACAGAGAGTTGGAGGAAGCCCTAGGTAAGTATAAATGCTTGTCTTTCTGTTATGTCAGGTTACTTTTAATAAAAATAACAGCAAAAAAAGAGTATTCCATTTGCCAATAAGAGTCTAAAAATTCTATCTCTCAAATTCTTCTCACAATTCAAAATACTTAAAGGGAACCTTAACTGTGGGCGAAAAAAAAATCACTTACCTGAGGCTTTCCCAAGCCTCCTGCAGCCGTCCTGTGCCCGTGCCGGTCCTTCAGTGCCCTCCGGTCTCCCTCCACGGCTAAGTTTTGTTTTCGGCCGACTGCCAGTCATCCTCCGGCCAAGCGTCTTCTTTTTCCGCATTCACCGTCGTAAAGAGCCGTAAAGTGCGTCCGCATGATGCAAGACGCATCATGTGGACGCGCTTTATGGCTCTTTACGACGGGGAATGCGGAAGAAAAGGACGCTTGGCCAGAGGACGGCTGGCAGTCGGCCTAAAACGAAACTTAGCCGCGGAGGGAGACCGGAGGGCACCGAAGGACCGGCGCGGGCACAGGACGGCTGCAGGAGGCTTGGGAAAGCCTCAGGTAATTGAATTTTTTTTTTCGCCCACAGTTAAGATTCCTGTTAAAGGACATTCGAGTTGAAAATAAACTGATGAGAAAATCAATTTTATCTATCCTCCTTCTCCTAAAAATGACCTTTTTTAGAAATCCCATAGTTTTATTTTACATTTATATCTAGTTTTTAGGTTTTTACTGTTTCAACATCAGAGCTGGGACAAGGTCCTTCAGCACCCAAGGCTGAGACAGCACCCCTCCATCCCTCCCACCCCAGCCATCACCCACTGATTGCTATTAGACTAAGAGGCGGCCCAGGACCCTCAACCTTAATCTCTAGTTATCTGGCTTGCAGTCACTGCTATGTATGCCCTTTTCTTATTTCTTTCTGCTTAACACACAATTGGGAATGACAGCTGAATGAATTGTGTGCCCCCTCCTACACTGCGCTCTGAGGCTGGAGCCTCTTCAGCCTCTGGCTCGGCCCGGCCCTGTTCATCATCCCGGCCCCAAGCAACTGCTTCTTTTGCGAGGTCAGTAATCCGGCACTGGGCAGAAACCTAGCATTGCAGGAAATGCTAGCATTTTTGCCGCTAATGTAAGTCACATGTGAAAAAAAGCATACAGTATATGTGCATTTTACATTAGGTGCTAGCATTTTTGCTGCTAATGAACGTCAGATGTGAAAAAAAGCATACAGTATATGTGCATTTTACATTAGGTGTTTCTTTCTTATTTCTTTCTGCTTAACATACAATTGGGAATGACAGCTGAATGAATTGTGTGCCCCCTCCTACACTGCGCCCTGAGGCTGGAGCCTCTTCAGCCTCTGGCTCGGCCCGGCCCTGTTCATCGTCCCGGGCCCCAAGCAACTGCTTTTTTTGCGAGGTCGGTAATCCGGCACTGGGCAGAAAGCTAGGATTGCAGGAAATGCTAGCATTTTTGCCGCTAATGAAAGTCACATGTGAAAAAAAAGCATACAGTATATGTGCATTTTACATTAGGTGTTTTTAAAAAAATGCACAACTTGCTGCATAACTTTCAAAAACGCATGTAAAAAACCCACATAATGTTTCTCAATGGAGATACAGAGGAATGTGTTTCACATGCCTGTTTGATCCATCTTTAAAAATAAGTTTCTGTATTTAACCTCCTCAGTAGAAATTCACAGCTCAGAGCAGTAATTCTGAGCTGGATCCATGGGAGGTGAATAATGTGCAGGGCTGCCGCAGATCTATCTAGCAGTATGATTTTTATGAACTAAAAGCATGTGAAAAAATTGATTAGGGAAATTAATAAAAAAAAATACAATCACAAAACGCACAAAAAAATGCATGGAAATGTATTAACCTCTTGCCGATTGCTCCTTGCGGGAATGTGGCAACAGCCCCAGGACCACTGCACGCCGATTGGTGTGAATTGTCATCAATAGGGCTAGCAGGAGATCAGGCACATTGATGCGCGCATTTCCACTTGGAAGGCGTCTCCCAGTGGCGATCGCTGCTCGGAGACTGTTAGACGGTGAAACCGTCGCTGTACTGGGGCAGCGCTGTACTGGGAACAACTGTGTGACACGGCTGCCCCCCTGGGGGAGACAGGAGTGATCCGCTGTCATAGGCTGCCGCTGGGAGGGAGGGAGGGACCTGGAAAAAATAAATAAAAAATGTAAAATGTAATAATATAAATAAATAAATATTTATATTAAAAAATAAACAACCTGAGAGTGATCAGACTCCACCAACAGAAATCTCTGTTGGTGTGGAGAAAAGGCGGGGGGGGGGGGGGGGCGGGGGATTAACTTGTGTGCCTTAAAGCTGCAGTGGCCCATTTAGAGAAAAATGGCCTGGTCTTTAGGGAGTTTAACACTGTGGTCCTGAAGTGGTTAAAGGTGCAAGCTCATACAAAAATGCAGCAAAAAGCAAAAACGCACAGTGCAAAAAATAAATTGTTTTATGTACTGCCTAGTAGTTTACCCCCAGCCTGAATGTTGATGCTTATCACTAGTTATCAACATGTTATATGCGGCTTGGCGCACCCTAGGCAGTGCAGAAGACCATGCGTTTTCTGCACTGCATGTTTTTATATTTTTGGTTGCTTTTTTTTTTTTTTTTTGCATTTGCTTTTTTTATGTGCTTCACTTTTGCAGTTTTTATCAATTTCCTTAATCAATGGAGTTAAATGCATCAACATATTTTTAAGAAACGCATCAGAAAGGCATGTAAAAACACTTTCCTCTTTGTCTCCATTGAGATACATTATGTGCATTTTACATGCATTTTTTAAAAACTATGCAGCAAGTTCTGCGTTTTCAAAAACGCACAATGTAAAGCACACATATATGCGTTTTCACATGTGGCCCATAGACTGTCATTAGAAAGCAAAGATGCTAGCATTTTTCGCAATTAAAAATTTTTTTCCTAGTGTGTTCCTAGCCTTAGGGATTTTAATTGTAGGATGATAATGAGTGTAGAGAATCAGTTTACAAGAACTGCAAAAGCAGTGATAAAAGCTTTAAAGCACATTATTCAGGCACAGATCAGCCCACATCGCAGCATATTTATTACCTGTATAACCAAAGGGGAGCAACTTGCATTGTATGTACTGAGGCTGACATGCTTTAATGCTTAACAAAATAAACAAAATATACGGTATAATGCATCAGTGATCCATGCACCAATTTAAGATATTCCAAGCACACTTAAGTACAGTAACACTTTCTGTAAGTCAACCCCATTAAAAGGAAGTAGCGTAGAGCTTGATACTTCCAACACTCTTTTGTGCCAGGGCACTGTAGATAATTATTCTGCATGGTTGCACTCAGAATGATTTTTTTTATTATACTGTAACTTGACCCTGGAACTTGGCAGAACCATGCTACTTTAATTATTAATAGCCAAAAGCTCTTTTCTTGATGAATCATCCCCTTAAAAAATGAAGCTAATAAAGTGATTTTTTTAAAAGTAGAACTGCCAGATAAAAGGTTAATTTTACTTTTTATTTATGGATGTCATGTACATTTTAAAAAAGAACAATGTTCACCTGGAATCTTTAATTGGTTTTATAAAACTAAAAGTAAGTGTAAAATGTTGTAGTGTAAAAAAATGTGGAATTGTTTCCATCAGTCTGAAGACTGATTTTTTTTTTTTTTTTTTGCGGGACTTATTTGTTCACCAAGTTAAGTCTTAAACTGCTTGTTGTATGCCTGTAGGAGTCAACAGAGTATGATGATTTCATCATCTCACCCCACCTACTCTTACCGTAAAGACAATCTATTTTTACTTTTTTTTTCAGGCAGTGTAGATTAATTTTAATGATTTATCTTTATTTAAATTAAAGATTGTGTTTAACATGGGTTGATATATATCCTAATTTTCAACCAATGAACCTAAAATTCTGGTTAGTCTTTACAGCTTCTGAACCCTTGATATAAAGAATGAGTTATCTGTTTCTACTTTAAAACTGCATTATGTTTTACAAAGTCAAACACATAACAGAAAAGCATCTAAAAATATAAAAGGAGATCTGAAGAAATGAAAATGATACCTTGCGGGTAAATTACTTGTATATAAACAACCTTCTTATATTATTCAGATAGATATTATAATATAAAGAAACAGTCATTGCTATTGTATTTTGTAAAAAAAAAAAAAAGAAAAAAAAAACAATTAACACACCACTACCTAGGAATTAGTTTTGCTTATGTAAAGTGTGACTCCAGGCAATAGAAACAACTATTATTAGAGGGAATTAAATATAATTATCTTTTTCCTTGGAGTCTATGAGATGACAGGCCCCTCCATGCTCAGATAGAAGACTGCTCTCTACTGCTGAGCTGACAGCTGACAGGTTCCTCACTGAGGCACCGGGGACATTCCAGAAACTGTTCCATCTACCGTAATGTAAAGCAAACTAAATGCAGCAGTTTCTGAAAGTAGAGGTTGCTTGCATGACCTCTACAGTGTCTCAGAGAAGGAGTGATTGTGAGCAGCCTGCAAGGAGTGACATAGACTACTAGGAAAGAGGTAAGTACACCTTAACCACTTGAGGACCGCGGTGTTAAACCTCCCTAAAGACCAGGCCATTTTTCATAAATTAGGCCACTGCAGCTTAGGAGCTCGCTGCAGGACCACATAACTCAACACACCAGTGACCCCCCCCCCCCCCCATTTTCTCCCCACCAGCAGAGCTCTCTGTTGGTGGAGTCTGATCACTCCCCCAATGTTTATTTTTTTTTCTTTGCAAATATTTTTCTCATTTTTTTAAATAAAAATGCCTATTTTTTTCCACTCCCTTCCTCCCTCTCCCTGTCAGCCTATCACCGCTGATCACTTCTGTGTCCCCCAGGGCCTTAGATCGCAGCACTGTACAGGTATATTAGACGGCGGTTTCACCGTCTAACAGTCTCCAAGCGGCGTACGTACTCTTCTGCTAGCCCCATAGAAGGCCATTCACGTCAATCGGCGTGGAGCAGTGCTGGGGCTGCCGCAGCATTCACGCCAATTAACGTGGAGCGGTCAGCAAGAAGTTCATTGCAGGGATGAGTAGACAGAATTCCTAAACTTGATTTCCCTGCAATTTGACTAATGTTTGCTTGGTGAAAATTTTCCAAAATTGCAACCAAAATTTACATTTTTTTTCATGTGTATCAAAGTTTATGGGACTGATTTTCATGGTTGATTGCAAAGCTCCCATACTTTGTAGACAATTTGGGCACCAGGGGTTTGTTTTAAGTATTTGGAGTGGGGGGGGGGGGGGGTTAGGTACTAGGAGGGTGAGTTTAGTTTAAAAAATGGTGCCGGGCTAGTGTATAGTAAAATATTGGTAATCTAAATGACCAATACGTTTACTAGCAGCACCACCCAACAGCTAACTCATGTGGGACACCATCACATGTGGTTCTAGACTCTTTGCTTATTTTCATATGTGGCAAACAATCCTAATTATAATGTATTTCTCTGAAATTTATAAAATAGCATGAAAATCATATCTAAAAGTAAAGATCAATTGAAGAAAAAAACAAATGAAAATGCTGCATGCAGCATATTCGTGATTTTAGAAAAGTCGCATTGCTGCAATGCAATGTGAATGCTCCCATAGTAATATGCTGCACTAGCACTTTGCCAATGCTGCATCCAGTTATCATCAAGCAAGCTAGCCCTGGCTCTGCCTTCTAGAGGTAGAAGACAGAACTACAGGACTAACTACGTCAATAGTATCCCTAGCTATTTTTAATAAAATCTCTATGAAAATATGTGCGCACTCTTCCCCACATAACAATGATGGAACAGGATTGTTTTACCCATAATGCCCTTTAAGAAGTATTTAGCATTCAAAGAGCTAGCACATACACTTTAGCTTTAGGAGTACACTGAATAAAAAACTATGAGTACATTATGTTTGTTTTAATAGAAAACTCACAGATAAAGTGCCAGGGTTGACTGACTCCCATCAAACACAGGTATCCAGCTGCAGTATGGACACAGTTCTGGCTCACCCTCACAAAGTCCTCCCAGCATTGCTGTAGCTCATCTGCACTACTGAGCCCAACGAATGGTAAGCCCGTTTCCTCACAAACTTTTATTAGGACCAGGAAAAGAGGAATGCATAGTCTATTGTACTTTACTAGATCCAAAGACCACCAAGACTGTAAGTAGAGTGTATAAGGAGGACATTGTTGTTATACTACTATTTAGATGCAAGCCAGGAACTTTATATGCGATGCACTGACTATACGTTGTTCCATATTGCTCTATATTTACCTCATCTTGTTCCTTTGTGTACATTTTTTTTCTAATTCCTCGTAGCCACAATTTTCTACACATGTAGTCTATTGACAGGGCTGATCTCCACTGGGAAAGACAGACAAATCCATTACACTCTAGCAACAGTATATAGGAGTGTATTATAAGTTTTACTGTATTATATTGGACATTTTCCCCAGCACTTTGCAGAGTATACTAAAAAATGCATGTCTCTCAATGCAGATTGTAATCTAACTAGTGACCTAAGCCCATTTGAAAATGGGCTCTAGGTCTGTCATCACCGCGCGTGCACCTGCCTGCCTGCCTGCCTGCCGCGTGCGCACACACGTACCCACCGCACGCGCATCCGCTTGCCCTGTGTCCTGTCCCAACGGCTGTCAGTGCTTGACATGTGCAGTAACACAAAAGCACTGACACACGGACAGGACGCAGGGACACTTGCTAATTATTAGGTAGGATGCCTCTGCATAATCAGGTAACTGTCTGGGTCAGTTTGGAGAGACATCAGTTAGTCTACCAGTATGTTTTTGGGAAGAAACTGGAGTTCTCAGAGGAAACCCATGAAAACACATGGAGAACATTGAAACTCCATGCAGGCAGGGTCAGGGCAGTGAATTAAACATGGGACTCCAGTGATGTAAGGTGATAGTGCTAGCCAATTAGCCCCCATGTTGGCCTGTATAGTGTTATTGCTTTCCACCCATTCTGGTATTTTCTGAATACAATTTGTTATCATAAAAAACTCTGAAATTCAATAAAAATAATTGACCATGTGTAAAGGAACCACATGTTAAATGTGCATCTAATGTCACATAATCAATCCCCTTTCATAGAAGCCACACTGCAGAGTCCAGCTAAGAACTATCATTATGCCCCAGTGGGCAACCTGAACTGGAACCCCAACCTACCTTATCTCATCTCTTACTCCCCCTCCTTCCTCACCATCCTCCACAACCCTAATTCTCCTTCTCTCTTACACCTCGCCTTCTGACTTCTCTTCCCCTCAACACTTATGGACTTTAGCTCAAAAATGGTTCTGGAGGAAGAGGTCACCTTTATGATATACATGTAACAACATGTCAACACTAATATACTGTATGATGAGACACATATCATGGAAATTCCTCTGCAACTGTAAAATGTGACTGTTGTATATATTTTTTGATACTGATATGGATATTACTGTAATTGCTTGACTACTGTTTATGCCTCTATCCTGTTTATAAACAGATAATTAAAAAACAAAACAAAAAAACAAAACCCAAACAGACATTATGTATCAGACTTAGAAGCAATTTAAGCAAAAACACAAGATAAAAAATATTCCTGGGAAAAAGCACAGATTTTATGCTTCTACAAAGCATTCTTAATCAAGCTGTTACATACAAATAACTCTGATTTATCCATGTTACAAAATGGAAAAAAGAGAGAAAGACTTGTATGCCAGCATTTATCAGCACAGCTACTGGCAGCATTATTGTCATTAAGTAAATCTGAAGAATTTGGGTAGGGAAGGTTAGTGGGAATATTTCTGGGATCTGCTATGGATAAGTTAGCCTTATAGCCTTAAGTCACAATTGGAGCAAGAAGAAGAATAGAGATACTGTTATATGAGGGGGTTAGAGGTTAAACTAAGGCATTGGGAGAAGGGAGCCAGTTAAAGTAAAGTATAAGGAAAAGGGTCAAAGTTTAGTAAATAGTTTACGATTAGGTGCTAAGTAGTAGTGGCAATGAAGTAGTGGCAATGAAGGAATTACAGTTCCTTGTAGGTGTAAAAGAGCAGGGAGGTTAAATGTAATCATAGGTTGAACTTAAAGGAGTTCTCGGGCTCTTACTGCGCAGGCGCAGTACAAAGTTTTCTTTGTACTCAGTAAGCCTTCGAGTGGTAGTGAGCACACGCGCGACCACAGCTGCGCAACCGCAATTGGATAAGATTCCGCGATGGACCGAGGCCGGCGGTAGGGAACCTCGGATCATTGGAGGACGGCGTGGGACTTTACAGCTGCATGGGGCCGGTAGAAGCCCCTGGTTAGTGTCTTGGAATGGAGAGAGAGACACAGTACCTGGCACCAAATGTAGCAGGGCAGATACACCGGCGATGGGAACCAGAGCGTGCACGTCCAGAACGCAGTTTGAAATCCAATATGGTAGAAAGTAGAGGAGGAGGCACCGCTTCTTTAAAAATCCCTTTATTCCGGTGGGGGAAAATGCAGGTACATAGCAGTGGGGGTAACAGATGCCTCTGTTACCCCCACTGCTATGTACCTGCATTTTCCCCCACCGGAATAAAGGGATTTTTAAAGAAGCGGTGCCTCCTCCTCTACTTTCTACCATAGAAGGTTAGTGTCTGTTTTTATTTTCAATCCCCCCATAGAACCCCTTTAAAATAGAATTTTGCCTTCTTAAAACAGATTTGCAATTATCCAGCTTGGAATGAGCTTTTGAGGTATCCCACACTGCATCACTGCTGAATGTGCAAACCATCCCTTTGTTTTTGGAGCCTTTAAACTTGTACCCGCAGCAGGGAGATTAGCTCACCCTTGTCGCCACCTATAGCAATTCTGAGGTAGACAAGAAATACTGACTCACAACACATTTCTGCTATTATTTAAGCTCTTAAATGCCATCACATCTCCCTCTGATTTCTGCTGTGCTGCCCTTTCCTGACAGCATGTGTACAGGACAAGATTCATGTAAGGTGACAAGGGTAGGCTGGGAAGTAGAATCTTGTCGTGCAGGCACATCTCATAGTCAGCTCAGCAAGAAAAAAAAGCAGGGGTGCAGCTGATAGGCAATGATTTATATGATGTGTGCATAGGCTGCACTGGCTACCCTATCTTTCTGGTGGTCTTACTGAACACTTGGGCATGCAGCAGGCACAATTTCTTGACAATTCAACATTGGTTCCTAGGCCCACGTCCTTGTAACGTTACTCATGATACACATGGGCTGACATTTGTGCAATTATTATTTCACTAGTAAAAAGGCCCGCCCATTAAAAAACGAGCGCTAGGTCACGGCCGCTACCCCCCGCAATGCGCGTACATACGCGTCCCGCTTGCTCGTTTCCCACCACTGTCTAAAGTATATGCACACAGGGTGCTGCTTGCTGGGCAGTTGGAAAAAGCTGTTATTTCCCACAATGCAATGAGAACCTCTGTGAACCACACACAGCAAACCGGCCCTGTGTCCTAACTGCCCTGGCTGGGCATATGCTGAGTACAAAAAAGCCAGGGACACACAACCATTCAGTTGATGACGCAGGGACACTTGCATTTTAGTGTATAGGATTATTTCATTCATAATTGACTCTCATTGGATTTTTATTCTACACTGATGAACAAACAATGAGTTAATAAACTAAGCTTGCCTTACAAGCAAGACATGAAGGAAAGGCTACTCTTGCTTGACTATGGTGCTGTATTGTACATTACTTACTTTATACAGCTACAACAGCTGTTATTTTCCTGATTCACACAACTTAATTTGAGGAACTAGTGCATTCATTACAAAAATAACACATGCAATCCTTTGTTTTCATTAGAATTTGTGTTAAAAACAATTACAAGACATGTTAGCATTGCTGTAATGGGGTAAAACATCTGTTAGTTCCATACCATGTAAATTGGCAATAAGAGAAATGCAACATATAAAACAAATAAGAAGTAATTAACAACATAAAAAGATGATTATTGGCAATACTTTATCAATGCAATAAAGGGATTGTGCAAGGAACCCTGTCATTTCGGGCTGGTAATACATTCATTTTTGAATATCTTGTACATTTGATGGAGTAACCAAGCAGCTCAGGTGACCTAAAACCACAAGGACACTGTTTTGCCCCTTTCATTAAATAATCTTATTTAATATCTACTTTAATAATATATAGTAGACGTTTTATATCAACCTCAGACACAGTAAGTGCTTTGCAGAAGGTGCTCGCATTACAAGTCATAATGAATAAGAATATTTGCAGATTGTTCAGCAGTCTTGAGGCTGCATTCACAGTGGTCAGTTGCATAATGCAAGTGTTATAATGCAGGTAAACTGCAATGAAGACTGGACATAGACGATAAGACAAAGCCTGAATGCAGGGAGTTAGAATAAAGTGATCCATTACAACACAGCACTGCGAACATTGTGAACCTAGCTTTGAGGCTGTATTCACACTTAGATGCGTTGTATTGGGTTGAGTTGCATTGCATCCCATTGAAAAAGGCATGTTGCGACGCAACTCAACATAACCCAACGCAACTCAACACAACTCATCTAAGTGTAAATCTGGCCTAAATGTTTTTAAAGTACATAGGTAAATGTGGTACTATGGCAATTTATTCCCAAACCCCAAAATATTACACTTCAGTTGGATTGAATGTGTTGAAGGAGATAAGGAGTGAAGAAAACTGGGCGATTGTTTAGTGCTCCAAGCTCATTAGGAGCCCCACAAGTTAGGAACTGTAGAGGTCACAAGTTTACTTTCAGTACAATATAGGAATAAAAGGGGCCCCACATTCATTTTTCCCCAGGGCCCCATCCTCTATAATAAAACCCCTGTGTCTCTGCGTCCTGTCCCTGTGTGTCTGTGTGTCCGTGCTTCCAGACCTGACAATAGGATAACAGAGGCGCCAACAGGATAAAAAACACTAAAAGAACTTAAAAACCCATCTTGGTAATAGAGGAGGTAGTGGTGGACTTACCTCCTCCAAGCAGAACATACGACTGTGGAATTTCAGTCAAAACAATTTTATTGGATACTCCAAATAAAGTGGCACTTTATTTGGAGTATCCAATAAAATTGTTTTGACTGAAAATCCACAGTAGTATGTTCTGCTTGGAGGAGGTAAGTCCACCACTACCTCCTCTATTACCAAGATGGGTTTTTAAGTTCTGTTAGTGTTTTTTATCCTGTTGGCGCCTCTGTTATCTTATTATCTACATCATGTCCACCCTTGGTGTAGGCAGGGTTGTACCCTTCCTTCTTCTACTACAGAGAGCGACTTTTTAATCCTGAGTGGGGTCAGGACAATCTCCCCACCTGCTTTGACAGTGGTTGCCTACCTGGCAACCCTGGTTTGTGAGTATTAAATTAATATTATTACTCTTCCAATTATACATTACCAGTACATACTACACTATATTGGGCTCTTGGTGTTCTCTCTTTTTCTCTTCCAGACCTGACAGTTTGATTTATGTGAACCTCATTGCATTGTGAGAAATAACAGCTTTTTTTCAACTGCCAAGCAAGCAACGTCTCCCTGTGTGCATATTCTGCGGACAGTGGTGGAGAATGAGCAAGTGGGACACGTCTGTGTGCACATTGCGGGTGGTATCGGCCCTGGCCTAGCGCCCGTTTTTTAATAGGCGGGCTTTTTTTTACTAGTTTTATATAAAGTACATAGATATACCGTACATACTGTATACTGTAGTACATACATTTACCGTAGTATATTACTAATCTTCACTTCCACCTCTCGCACATACAAAAATACACACATGTATACACACATCTCATTAGGGCTCATTGATTTTTTTGTCTTATCTGCAAAATGAACCTGGCTGTAAGACATTGTTTCCACTACAAAACAAAAAAGGGTACAGGAAATATGCAATCATCACACAGTCATTTTTCCTGTGCATTTGCTACACATTTTTTGCGCTATTGCAAAATCCCATTCAGTTTTACTGAATGGTGAAGAAATCCAATCACAAACAGTGTGAATCACATAAGCTAGTGGAAATGATGGGCCGCAATTCAATTTGACCATGTTGGCATTCTTGCAGTTGGCAAACCGCTTGCATGCAGGTAATTGAACTGAAATACATGCAGTGTGAAAGGGCTCTAATTTGTAACATCACTGCAGCCCCTTCCTTCATTTGCCCTAGTATTGCATGGAGCTATATTCCCTACTAGATTCTAGAATGGAATCACTGAATAAAATCATGCAGTCTTATAATGAATAAACCTTTTATGTTAAAACTATAGTTCAGACACATGTATGTTTTTATGGCATATTGTAACGATTGGTGTCAGCAACACAGATTTTTTCTGATTATTGGTGATCTGCAGTATCACCAATAATACAGATGCTATACCTGATTATGTGATGATCTGCAGAATCACCAATAATACTAGTATAGCTAGACACAGGACACGTAATGTGGTATTGTGTTTGGTGCAACAGTAATAGGAGAAGTTATCTCCCGAGAAACGGGAGATACAGACACTACTGCAGCCAAGGATTCCCTGAGGAGCAGGGAATCAGACTGTACTGCAGCCAGTGGACCCTGGAGGGGCCGGGACCACTGACTGTGCTGCAAGATGATCTCCTGAGGAGAAGGAAATACAGATTGTACTGCAGCCAAGAATTCCCTGTGGAGCAGGGAATTCAGATTGAACTGCAGCCAGTGGAAACCTGAGGAGCAGGGACCACTGACTGGACTGCAAGGGAGATAACTGGTGGAATGAGAGATTATGATTGTACTGCAGCCATGGATTCCCTGAGGAGCAGGGAATCAGACTGTACTGAAGCTGAGGATTCCCTGAGGAGCAGGGAATCAGACTGTACTGCAGCCAGTGGACCCCTGAGGGGCAGGGACCACTGACTGTGCTGCAAGATGATCTCCTGAGGAGCAGGTGATCATAAGACCATAAGACTGAGCTTGCAGCTAATAAACACCTGAGGAGCAAGTGTCACAGACAGTACAGTAAGGCTGATCACCTGAGGGTTAGGTGACAGCCAGAAAGGTCAGACAAGCAAGGTCAGCAACATACGGACAGATAAAGTACAGAGACGGAAGACTGATTCGGTATCCAGGTACAGGCAGTGTCGGCAACAGTTTAGCAGATAGGTGGAAGTGCCGAATCAGTAAGCAGGAGAGTGGTCAGGAAAGCCAGAGATCATAACAGGTAAACAGTAATATATAACAATCCTAGGCTAGGTGTGGAGTCCTTGGTACCAACACCTGGGAACTAGACTAACAGATGAACAATAGTAATATCCTAGTCTAGGTGTGGAGTCCTTGGTTCCAACACCTGGGAACTAGACTAACAGGTGAACAGTAGTAATCTCCTAGTCTAGGTGTGGAGTCCTTGGTTTCAACACCTGGGAACTAGACTAACAGATGGTACACAAGTCTACAATACAATAATGCTTTAAGGCTATCAACAGAATCTGACTAAGTGTGAATTGCCAGCTCCGGCTGGTTCTAACACTGTAAGATCTGACTATGCTCTGAGCGCTCACAAGTAAGCATTTGCAACAGCAGACAACTTGCAACTGACAGGCAAGTCCTATAAATACTCAGAGTGCTCCACAGCGTCGCCCCAGTCACTCAGCCAATCTAGAGCATAGCTGAAGCCGATCAGCTGACTCCCCTTCTACTAGCATAAAGGTCCTGTCGCCTAGCTCTTAATATGTGTGCACTAGAAGGACTAGGCGAACCAGCAGCATGTTGCTGCGCGGCAGAAGCCACCGGCTGGAACGCGGAGATAGCTGCCATGCCGCTTGCCTATGCAGCGGCATCTCCGCTATTCATTACACATATTATGTGAAATATATCATAATATGCAATGCACAAAATCATCCCTTAAATTAAAATCTGTAGAGGAAAAAGTTCCAAATTTGGATACTTACCTAGGTAGAGGGATGCCTCTGAATAATCCAGAGGCATCTCCCATTACACTCCTCCTTGCCGTTCCTGTGTTGGGTCCAGCCAAAAACTGTCAACAAGTGCTTGTTGAGGGCTTGAGCATGCGCAGTTACATGAACTTGCTTGAGCTTCAGAGGAAAAATCTGAGCCCGATTGGGTCCATAACACTGTGCAGACACAAGCCACCTGCGCAGTAGCACAGACCAGATCAGGTTTGGCCTTTACCACTGAAGCCCAAGTGGGTCCATAATGCTGAACAGACACAGTACACCTGTGTTTTAGGGATCCAAGTGCTGGATCACCCTGGCAGAGGAGGAAGGGAGGGAGCCTCTGGAGGATCCAGAGGTGTTCCCCTACTTAGGTAAGTATCTAAGTTGTGTATATGCAAACCTCACACCCCAATTGCAAAGTCCTCTCCATATCATATAAAAACTATATCAGTAGGCATTGGTAAGGGGGTGGGCTTTCTTAGGCCTTCTTACTCCTTCTTCCTAGTCACTCAGTCTGCATGGTGAAGTGAGGAACTGGTAAGGTGGTGATTTTTTTTTATAATAAAATGTTTTTAAAATATTAGTAAGGTACTTACCACTATTTGAGGCCACTAGAGTTTATTATGTTGTTTCTCTGACAAAAAAAAACATGTTTAAAAAGTTGTATCACCAACAGCTATTAGCTGGCAATCACTGCAGCAATCCCCTGGAGCTTAAAGCTCTGTTACAATGGTAAAGAATCACACCATGCATTGCATATGTGCCCACCCGTTGGCATGGGTGTGACCCTTTTAAATGAGTAAACCTACAATGGGTGTTTTTTTGTTGTTGTATTTTTACCAATTTCTGAGCAATGCTGCATACTGCATAGTGTAGCATTGGTAAATGAGCTCCAAAGCATTCATTGTCTGCCATTGTGTTATTTCACAAAGAAAACAGAAGACTACAGATATTAATGCAGGTACAATCAGATGTCTATGTCTGCCTTTACCGGTAATTATATTAAATATTCACAATAATTATTTAATAACGACGTGCTTCATACTGTTTGACATATGAGTCGTACACTGCAAATCTCCCAACCTCACTTCAGATGTTTAAATGGCAGTAATTACTGTAAACAGTCTTGTTAATCTCCTGAGTTTCCAGTTGATATTTTCTTACTCATAACATACTTGGAATTTAGCATATATTAAGGCACATCAAGCTGTACTGTTTATGTAATACTTTTTAATTGACTTCTGTTGTTCTGTCATAACTGAATGCTGGCTAGGGATTTTACAGAGATGGTATAAGTACATAATTTGAAGTTCACTGTTTTACAGGTGTTATTATTATTAACTTAAAGGGCACACATATTATAAAGCATTTTACAAAAACAACAAAGCAATACATATCACTATCTGTCCCTCATCAGGGCTTACAGTCTAATGTCCCTTCCACAGTCTTAAGGTTACCATACATCTAGCGATTTTGGCAGACAGTCGACCAAGAGACAGATTTCTCTCTGATCCAATCTAATCAGAGAGCCTGGCTTATTAAAATACATTTTCATTTAGCTCATGTGGATGTTACTTTGACATATATGCCACCAACCTAAGGATTTTTGCAGATCACATACACCCTTTCATTACACTGGTGTGCCTTGATGACAAAGGACACCAGGAGGTTTTACCAACTTTTTGCCAGATGCCACGTGACAGCTTTAAAGGCTTTGGTGAATCAAAAGATGTTTTGATAGTGCAATTGAATCCTACATAGGTTTAGATCAGGGGTGTCCAAATATTTTAGATCAAGGGCCATATCACCATTCTTCAGAGTGCTAGGAGACCAAACTAGCAAAATGAAACACATTTTTTGCTGATTGCTTTTAGCCTGTGACATTTTGTCAAATAAAACAATTCCGTGGAAACAACCCATATACTGTGTGCAGTTAGCACAGTGGTAGCTACTGAAGGGAGGTGCTGGATAGGAAGGTCCTGGAAGGAGACCTTACATGAGGATTTGCATGAGTGTGCAGAAGTTCATTTTGACTTTGCTGATTTTCTTGCCACACCCCTTCCAGCAAACTCCCTATTACATCTGCAAGTGTTAAATGTCCTAGCTTGAGGTGAGGAGCCTGGACTTTGTAGTTTTTTTCTGTGTAAGTAAAGACTGTAATAATAGACATATCAGCATGTGGATGATTGCTTCACTGCCACTCTGCATCAAAGCCATGCACTTGAGTGGTTGCTGTATATTTATAGGCAAACGATGTTGAAAAACACAAGAGTCCCAAACACTTCGAGCGCTGTGATAAAGTCTGAATAATGTAGTTGGGCTGACCTCATGGGTTTGCAAAAATAGAGAAAATAAGAAAGAGGCACCTGATGGGAGCTACTTACTTCTACAGAAGAATCGGGGCCCTGCTGCTGACATTTGGGGCATATGCCCTGAATGTTTTTGCCTAGTGATACCACTGCTTCAAAGTATATTTAAACTGTGCGCATGTAACTAGACTGTGATCCTTTTTTCTTTCCCCTCATCTTAAGGGTTAAGAATAAAGGAAAACAATTTACAGTTGTAGTGTCTGTATTCAGACCCAGTCATACTTAAGTGTAACGCTCATTGATAACTAATTACAAGCCATATAACTCTTGCCTGGCAGCGAACAAATTTTGGGTACAGAGAATCGATAAAAAGGTCAATAGTTTATACATAGTGATGGTCATGTCTAGCAGAACTCATGGAGGAACATGTGATTTGTTTGATCAGCTGATAGATTTGCAAAGCTCTGATTTGCTGTAATTATATCCTGCTTTAGCACATGATCATGACTAGCAAATCAGAGAATTACACATCTAACACCGGACCAAACTGATCATGTCCTTCTCCATGAGTTCTCCTAGACATAACCATCACTCTTATTGTGGCTCTGGAAAGCTGAAAATATAATTAAGCTATGTGGGATCCTAAAAAGCCATATTTTGGTGTAGGAGGAAAGATACAATTGTTTATCTCATCAGTTGCTTTAAGATATTTTTTAAAGCTCATATTCAGCCAAAAAGATAAATAAGCCTAGATTGCCTTTAAATTCCTCACCGTTGACGATTACCAGTTAAACTAATGTAAAAAATGCACTCACCACCTTTTATTGTAGTTAGAATTTCAGTTATTCTGATGCTTCTGGGTTGTCTTTTGTATCTCGGACCTCTCTTTCTCTCAAGTGCCCCAAGCTATTGTGAGCTTTAGGAGAAAATGGATGCTATATCAATGGACTGATAGTAACTGCCACATATACTTATCCAATCCCAGTCCTAAAAGAAACTGAATTTAGCCCATGAATACGATAAATAAAGCATTTTTAAGTTAAGAATACTCTTTAACTATTTCAGCCCGCGGGGATTTTTCACCTTCCATTCATTCGCTAATAACTTTATCACTACTTATCACAATTTATTGATCTATATCTTGCCACGGGGAGGCTTTCAAATGCCCCCATACAACCGGGGGGCTAAGCCCTCTCACTGCCTGGAACCCACACAGCGGCACCCCGGAGGGGGAGGCTGGGAAGTGCAAGCAACCCCCCCAGCATGGCCAGCACCAGGAAGAGCCACCCGCACCCATCTCCCAAAATTAAAAACAGGCACTTACCTTAACGTCTATTGTGTTCTGCTGCATGTGCATGACCTGGGTGCAACACATAAGAAAGGAGTGAAGCATGCCCCCCCAAGCTTGTAGGGCTCAGGGGTAGCTCTCATGCAACACTCCAGATGGGGGGGGGGGCGGCGGGTTGGGAGGAGAGGCACAAACAGCCTGCTCCAGGGCTCTCACCTCCTAGAACAAGCCATTCCCCACCCGCCTCCAAAGGATAGAAATGCAATACTGATTACAACAAAGAGAAAATGTGTGCATCAACCAAGTAGAACCTGATAAATCTGGCTTTGCAAATTTGGCCTATTGGCTAATCAAGAGACATTGCTCATGCAAATATGCATTTGCTTTCGCATGCCAAAATATGCAGGGTCTAAAACGAATACCGCAAAGCGGTTGCCCTGTGGGAATAAGTTCATGCTACATTAGCACTATCCAGGAGAGCCACGGGGAGGATTCTTTGTAGGCATTCTCAAGCTCTACAAATGTGTGGCACAATAAAAGAGAGTGTCCATAAGCTAGCAAACATGATGCAAGGTACTAGACCCATGCAGTGTGCTCAGAAAAGCTGACAATGAGTGTCATCAGTACAACTCCATGTTCCATGGTCAGATTAGATTGTAAGCCTTTGACAGTGTCCTCCCTTCCCTAGTGTATTCTACATGATCATGTGCTACTTTCTTACCTAACCAGCACAAAATCATATGATCATGTATTTAATACCCTGTTTGCCTTGTATAGCTTTGTGCTATGTTGTATAACCTTGTTATGTCTGTTATCCTTTGTATCATTGTATGTATTTATTGTTCAGCACTGCGTAAATATATTTATAAATACTATAAATAAAATAAATAATAATAATAATTGTTTGCTTTTTTATTACTTCTTTTAGAAAGTCATCTAAACAGGTTATGGATCATCACTTTTGTTAATTATGTAAATTCACTCACATGAGATGAAACCTCATACACACATATTCATTCCCTTGGGTGACAGTTTGGGGCCAAGTGCTGTACAGTTGTGTTGCTAGCCTACAGGCTTGGGATGTGTATGTTGCTATGGAGGGGAGATAAGTTACAAAAGTTACAAAGTGCATGATGAAAATGCTTGTGGTGGGTGGGATGAGGAAGTGAACTATGTGCTAGGGAGTCAGTAAGGTTATAGAACCAGCATGTGGGATTTTAAGGTGATGTTTATGGGCCCTTTACACATGCTAGATTCTGGGCCTTAACTAGTGTTGGGCGAACAGTGTTCGCCACTGTTCGGGTTCTGCAGAACATCACCCTGTTCGGGTGATGTTCGAGTTCGGCCGAACACCTGATGGTGCTCGGCCAAACTGTTCGGCCGCATGGCCGAACTAAGAGCGCATGGCCGAACGTTCCACGAACGTTCGGCTAGCGCTGTGATTGGCCGAACGGGTCACGTGGTTCGGACCCGAACGCGCTCTGATTGGCCGAATGGTCACGTGGTTCGGGTAAATAAATACCCGAACCACGTCATATCTCCGCCATTTCTCTGTGGGTTTAGCTTTGGGTAGGCAGGCAGGGTAGTTCGCTCTCCAGCCACGCTAGCCAGGGTCCCCCCCAGTCATTGTGTGTCGCTGCTGGGAACAGTAGTACACCGCTCGCTCAGCCACACTATATATAGCATTGTTTACTGCCTCTGTGTACCTCGCTCAGCCACACTATATATAGCATTGTTTACTGCCACTCTGTGTACACCGCTCAGCCAGACTATATAGCATTGTGTGTACTGCCACTGTGTACCTCGCTCAGCCACGCTATATATAGCATTGTGTTTACTGCCACTCTGTGTACACCGCTCAGCCAGACTATATAGCATTGTGTTTACTGCCACTCTGTGTACACGGCTCAGCCAGACTATATAGCATTGTGTGTACTGCCACTCTGTGTACACGGCTCAGCCAGACTATATAGCATTGTGTGTACTGCCACTCTGTGTACACGGCTCAGCCAGACTATATAGCATTGTGTGTACTGCCACTCTGTGTACACGGCTCAGCCAGACTATATAGCATTGTGTGTACTGCCACTCTGTGTACACCGCTCAGCCAGACTATATAGCATTGTGTGTACTGCCACTCTGTGTACACGGCTCAGCCAGACTATATAGCATTGTGTGTACTGCCACTCTGTGTACACGGCTCAGCCAGACTATATAGCATTGTGTGTACTGCCACTCTGTGTACACGGCTCAGCCAGACTATATAGCATTGTGTGTACTGCCACTCTGTGTACACCGCTCAGCCAGACTATATAGCATTGTGTGTACTGCCACTCTGTGTACACCGCTCAGCCAGACTATATAGCATTGTGTTTACTGCCACTCTGTGTACACCGCTCAGCCACACTATATAGCATTGTTTACTGCCACTCTGTGTACACCGCTCAGCCAGACTATATAGCATTGTTTACTGCCACTCTGTGTACACCGCTCAGCCAGACTATATAGCATTGTGTGTACTGCCACTCTGTGTACACCGCTCAGCCAGACTATATAGCATTGTGTTTACTGCCACTCTGTGTACACCGCTCAGCCACACTATATAGCATTGCGTACTCTGCCAGTCAGTGTGTATATTGCTGGGATCAGTAATACTCCACTCACCGCCAACCACTATATGAGCTCACCATGAGTTCCTCAGAGACCTCCGCTGTGAGCAGCACTCCCAACAACAGCAACAGCCAATGCCCCACGCAAGCTATAACATCCACCCCAGCAGCCAGTGGTCAGCAGCAGCCCTCCCCGGAGGAGAACGTTGTGTCCATCGGTCCGTCGCCAGAGCGATTAATGAGGGCTGCCATTGAGGAGATGATGGGGCCTGATGTGGAGGAGGAGGAGGTCTGGCTCAGGCCAGCATCCCAAGTTAATGTTGAGGACGATGAGGGGTCTGTGTCTGGGGATGTTGGGGTGGCAGAGGTGGTGGGTGGGTCAGACTCAGGAGAAGAGTTGTATGATGAGGATGATGATCGGGACCATCTGTATGTGTCTCAGAGTCCGACCCCGGAAAACATGTTGTATCGTGTGTTTAGGTACTAAAATCTGCGTTCCCAGTAGTGTTGGGCGAACAGTGTTCGCCACTGTTCGGGTTCTTCAGAACATCACCCCGTTCGGGGTGACTATATAGCAGACTATATAGCATTGTGTTTACTGCCACTCTGTGTACACGGCTCAGCCACACTATATAGCATTGTGTTTACTGCCACTCTGTGTCTGCTGGGAACAGTAGTACACCGCTCACCCGCCACTGTATAGCATTGTGCTCTGTGTCACTGCTGGCAATAGTGGTACACCGCTCACCCACCACTGTATAGCATTTCTGTACTGCCACTGTACTGCTGCCAGTCAGCGTGTACTTTAAGGATAAGTGAAATGAGGAAGAAATCCGGTGAAAGAGGGAGGGGCAAGGGAAGAGGTGTTTTCCCTGACGGTTCACGTACAGGCCACAGGGGAGCACCCAAGAAAACCCACTCAATACCGCCCATGTTGTCCAGGACAACCACCCTCACAGATCCAAAAGAACAGGACCAGATAATTACTTGGATGACCTCTCAAGCGTCCAGCAGTGGGTTAAGCAGCACCAGCACATCACGCACGAGGTCCGAGTCCTCAGCCAGTTACAAGGATCCATTGGGCACAAAGCTGACACAACCGGAGCGACACCACGCACACAACTGCCAGATAACCAGACGACGTTGGAGTGAGCTGCGCAGAGGTTGTTCTGGGGAGCTCTACTCCACGGCGGCGGCCCCCCACAATGACATATGACGAGTTTGAGGAGATGGAAGAGGAGGGTATGGACAATGTGGACATAGACCCAGATTTTTTTTGTGAACGAGAACATCGCCGTCGTAGCAGCAGCACAGATGAGTCTGTTGAAGAACCCACTGCTGCACGAGTTTGCCTTGTGCCACAAGGTAGGCGGCGCGCAATTTCAGGCACCGCAAGCGTGGAAGATCAAGTTAGAGGCAAAAGAGGCGCAAACAGAAATCGCCAGCAAGGCAGGTGCTCCAAAGTCTGGGCTTTCTTTGAAGACTGCACTGAGGATGTTACCATGGCGATTTGCAAGGTGTGCAAGACCCGCCTGAGCAGGGGGAAAAGTATTAACAACCTCTCCACCACCAGCATGAGCCGCCACATGCTATCCAAACATCCCACTCTGTGGGCAAACGCGGCAGGACAGGGTACCACCAGCAACACTGCCTCCCTTGGGTTCACCAGACTCACCACCAGACCCGCCTCAGCAGCAGCAGTAGCCCAGCCATTGCGTGGTTCACAACATTCACAAACATCAGACGACGCTGACACTGTCACTTTCCGGAGTAGTGCTCTTGAGGTCTCCCAGTGTTCATCAAACACAACAACCAACAGCCCTTCGGTGTGCAGCCCTACGGTTCAGTTGTCTGTCTCGGAGATGTTTGAGCGCAAGAGGAAATTGCCAGCAAATGACCCCCGGGCCGTGGCAGTAACAGCCAGCATAGCCAAGCTTCTGGCCTGCGAAATGCTGCCATATCGAGTGGTGGAGACAAACAGCTTCAAGGGCATGATGTCAGTGGCCATCCCACGTTACGTGGTTCCCAGCCGCTACCACTTTGCGCGCTCTGCAGTGCCTGAGTTGCATGAGCACGTGGTCAGCAAAATAACCTGAAGCTTGAAGAATGCCGTTGCCTGCAAGGTTCACCTCACCACTGACACCTGGACGAGTGCGTTCGGCCAGGGTCGATACATCTCCCTTACCGCGCACTGGGTGAACCTTGTGGAGCCTGGCAGCGATTCCTCACCTGCTACGGCGCGGGTGTTGCCCACGCCGCAAACAGCTGCACCGCCGTCCCTCCCACTGGATAACAACAGCAGCACCTACCTCTCTGACTCCTTCTTCTCCAACGCATCTCAAAGCTGTACCTCATCCGGAAACGCTAACCCAGCACCAGCAGCAGTAGGATCGTGGAAGCAGTGCAGCACAGCTGTTGGCATGCGTCAGCAAGCGTTGCTGAAGCTGATCTGCCTTGGGGATAAGCAGCACACAGGGGAGGAAATTTGGAGGGGAATAAAGGAACAGACGGATTTGTGGCTGGCACCGCTGGACCTGAAACCGGGCATGAAGCTAGACACCTGGCACGAACTGGCAATGTACGCAATAGAGGTGCTGGCTTGCCCGGCAGCCAGCGTTATGTCGGAACGCTGTTTCAGTCACAGATTTCGTCACAAATCGGCGTATCCGCCTCTCCACAGAAAATGCAGACCTTCTGACTCAAATTAAAATGAATCAATCCTGGATTGGAAACGACTACGCAACACTCCAGGACCCCAACCAAGTAACATGACCAATGAACATCTGGGATGGTTTAGCGTTTCCGGTCCCTGTTTATTGAACCTCTCATCTGTATTACATTTATGACTGCATGGCGGCAAAAAGCATTGCTGCTATATCCGCACGCTTTTTGTCCTCATGCAAGGCCTGTGTTGTTGTGTCTCAAAAAGCATGGCCTTCTCCTCCTGCGCCTGCTCCTGTTCCATCACGTGTGCTGCTGCTGCTGGGTTAGCGTTGCCGGTCCCTGTTTATGGAACCTCTTATCTTTATTACATTTATGACTGCATGGCGGTACAAAGCATGCTATCCGCACGCTTCTTGTCCTCATGCAAGGCCTGGGTTGTTGTGTCTCAAAAAGCGTGGCCTTCTCCTCCTGCGCCTCCTCCTGTTCCATCATGTGTGCTGCTGCTGCTGCTGCTGGGTTAGCGTTGCTGGTCCCTGTTTATGGAACCTCTTATCTTTATTACATTTATGACTGCATGGCGGTACAAAGCATGCTATCCGCACGCTTCTTGTCCTCATGCAAGGCCTGGGTTGTTGTGTCTCAAAAAGCGTGGCCTTCTCCTCCTGCGCCTCCTCCTGTTCCATCACGTGTGCTGCTGCTGCTGGGTTAGCGTTGCCGGTCCCTGTTTATGGAACCTCTTATCTTTATTACATTTATGACTGCATGGCGGTAAAAAGCATGCTATCCGCACGCTTCTTGTCCTCATGCAAGGCCTGGGTTGTTGTGTCTCACAAAGCGTGGCCTTCTCCTCCTGCGCCTCCTCCTGCTCCATCACGTCTGCTGCTGCTGGGTTAGCGTTGCCGCGTGGTCCCTGTTTATTGAACCACTTATCTTTATTACATTTATGACTGCATGGCGGTAAAAAGCATGCTATCCGCACACTTCTTGTCCTCATGCAAGGCCTGGGTTGTTGTGTCTCAAAGCGTGGCCTTCTCCTCCTGCGCCTCCTCCTGTTCCATCACGTCTGCTGCTGGGTTAGCGTTGCCGGCGCGTGGTCCCTGTTTATTGAACCTCTTATCTTTATTACATTTATGACTGCATGGCGGTAAAAAGCATGCTATCCGCACGCTTCTTGTCCTCATGCAAGGCCCGGGTTGTTGTGTCTCACAAAGCGTGGCCTTCTCCTCCTGCGTCTCCTCCTCCTGTTCCATCACGTGTGCTGCTGCTGGTGCTGGGTTAGCATTACCGGTCCCTTTTCCTGGAACCTCTTCTCTGTATTACATGTATGACTGCATGGCGACAAAAAGCATGTTACCTGTGCAAAGAAACATGACATTTTCCACATTTAAAAGACAGTTTTTCCTTTGAAATTTTACAATCAATTTTCTCAAAAACTATAAGCTCTTTTTCAAATATTTTTTTTCCTCTTGTACCCACTCCCAAGGTGCACATACCCTGCAAATTTGGGGTATGTAGCATGTAAGGAAGCTTTAAAAAGCACGAAAGTTCGGGTCCCCATTGACTTCCATTATGTTCGGAGTTCGGCGCGAACACCCGAACATTGCGGCGATGTTCGGCGAACGTTCGCGAACCCGAACATCTAGGTGTTCGCCCAACACTAGCCTTAACATCCAATTTAGCATCTAGAGTTTAATCCGGCATGTGTACCTAGCTTAAAGAGGAACTCCAGTGAAAATAATGTAATAAAAAAGTGCTTCATTTTTACAATAATTGTGTATAAATTATTTAGTCAGTGTTTGCCCATTGTAAAATCTTTTAAATCCCTGATTTACATTCTGACATTTATTACATGGTGACATTTTTACTGTTGACAGGGGATGTAGCTGCTGCATGTTTTTTTTGGCAGTTGAAAACAGCTGTAAACAGCTATTTCCCACAATGCAGCAAGGTTCCCAAACAGGAAACTGCCAGGAGTACCTACTCAAGAGTTTCTTGCGGGAGGGGTTTCACCACAATATCAGTCATACAGCACCCCCTGATGGTCTGTTTGTGAAAAAGGAATCGATTTCTCATGTAAAAGGGGGTATCCGCTACTGATTGGGATAAAGTTCAATTCTTGGTCGGAGTTTCTCTTTAAGAACGATCCCAGGGCTACCAAAGAGCTTAGTCTAGAAGTGACTTGTGTGATTTGTTCTATTCAGGGATCACTGAAGAGCAGTACGGTGGCGTGCATGAAAAAGGGTGCCATGAAAAAAGGGCCCGGCTGGATAACGAAATGGCGCCAGTGGATAATGAAATCTGATAACGATAAACATCATTGTCAAACTTGGTTAACGATAAATACTGTTGTAAAAACAGATGGGAAATAATAATATGAAAAGATATTAAAGTCAGAAATCGTTACGTAATTCAACAATACAGCTTAACCCAACCCTACTCTCACACAGAACCCTCCCCTGGTGGTGCCTAAAACTAACCACTCCCCTAGTGGCACCTAACCCTAACAACCCCCCCGGTGGTGCCTAACCCTAACCAACCCCTTGGTGGTGCTTAACCCACCCAGTGGTGCCTAACCCTAACCACCCCTCTGGGGGTGCCTAACCCAAACCACTCCCCCTGGTGTTGCCTAAAACTACTCGCTGCCCAGGTGGTGACTAACCCTAACCACTCCCCCTGGTGATGCCTAATCTTAACCACTCCCTCTGCAGAAACACCCTATTACACATAGAAACGATAACATCTTTGATAACGTAAAATCTCTACATACAAACAAAAAAATATGATAAAAACTATAATGTTGCAAGCTTCTAAAATGATAACATACGTAAAAAACTTGAATGTTCTAATGTTGTTAAAGGATACCCAAAGTGGCATGTGACATGATGAGATAGACATGTGTATGTACAGTGCCTAGCACACAAATAACTATGCTGTGTTCCTTTTTTCCTTTCTCTGCCTGAAAGAGTTAAATATCAGGTATGTAAGTGGCTGACTCAGTCCTGACTCAGACAAGAAGTGACTACAGTGTGACCCTCACTGTTAAGAAATTCCAACTATAAAATACTTTTCTAGCAGAAAATGGTTATTTGTGTACTAGGCACTGTACATACAGTACACATGTGTATCTCATCATGTCACAGCATGGGCAGCACGGTGGCATAGTGGTTAGCGCTCTTGCCTTGCAGCGCTGGGTCCCCGGTTTGAATCCCAGCCAGGTCAACATCTGCAAGGAGTTTGTATGTTCTCACGGTGTCTGTGTGGGTTTCCTCCCACACTCCAAAAACATACAGATAAGTTAATTGGCTTCTCCCCTAAATTTGCCCTAGACTACAATGCATACACTGCACAATATAGGCATATGTCTATGGTAGGCACTAGATTGTGAGCTCTTTTGAGGGACAGTTAGTGACAAGACTATATATGCTCTGTACAGCGCTGCGGAAGATGTTGGCGCTATATAAATACTAAATAATAATGTCACACGTCACTTCGGGTATCCTTTAAGGATATTTATAGCGGCACCCTTTTTCAGTTTTTTTCGCCGTATTAACGATAATTGCATTAGAGTCTATGGCGGCGCCCTTTTCATCCACCCTCAGCCAGCGCCCTTTTTTCCTGCTACCGCACAGTGGCATAGTGGTTAGCGCTCTCTGCTTGCAAAGATGGGTTTCTGGTTTAAATCCCAGCCAGGGCACTGTCTGCACAGAGTTTGTATGTTCTCCCTGTGTTTCCTCTAGGCACTCTGGCTTCCTATCACAGCCCAATAACATACAGATAAGTTGATGGGCTTCCCCCTAAAATTGGTCCTAGACTAGTGGCGTAGCTAAGGAGCTCTGGGCCCCGATGCATGTTTTGCATTGGGGCCCCCCATGCACTCTATACATAGCAATTGATATGGTGCACCAAAACCTGCCAATGGCAACTACAGTGTCAGAGGTGCAAGTAGGGGATGAGGAACAGTGTGTTAATTATTACCACTATTCAAAGTATCTATAGAAGTGATTATTACCAGCATAGGACCAACAGAGAGCTAATACTGTAGCTGAGGGAAGGCCCCTCTGGCCCAAGGGCCCCGATGCAGTCACAACCTCTGCACCCCCTATTGCTACGCCCCTGCCCTAGACTACGATACATACATTATACTATACATACAATAACATATGTCTATGGTAGGGATTAGATTGTGAGCCCCTCTGAGGGACATTACAATATACTCTCTACAGCACTGTGGAAGATGTTGGCGCTATATAAATACTAAATAATAGTAATAATAATAATAATAATTCATGGAGGAATCAGGTTTTTTTATCCTCTTTTTTTTTTTTACACCATTAAAAACGTGTACGTTATCATATTTTAAATTTTAGTGTTACTTTATGGTTTGATTTTTTTTATCTAATTTTTGATGCTTTGTAAAGTCTAGCTAGTTACTTCAAATCAATAACCATCAGCTATGTATGTATTAGCACCATCATTTCATAGCCTTGAATGTGGGCACAGAGAATTACATACATGCAGGTAGCAGACAGTGTGGCTAATAAAAAAAAAAAAAGAAAGTGTATTCAGAGAAACGAGAGACAATATCTACATCTAGCAGACAGTGAAAGGATGGAGGCATGCACCTGCATATACTGTATGTCCAGAAGACAAATAAGCACAGCGCTGTGTATACAATGTATTGCCTCATTAGCAGATGACCTTTCCATTCCTTGAGCATTTGGATGCTTACTTTATGAATGTGTCATGTACTTACATAAGCAGAGAAAATTAAAGCCTGCTCGATATACATGTTAGACTCATTATTAATAGTTGCAGATACTAGTCTGCAAACAGTTTCGTTGACAGTTAAAAACAGGATATTAAAAACTGGCATTTGAAAACTTCCAGAATTGCTATGGATGGTAATTTGCTGTAGAAATAAACGCACCTGTTCCTCTGATTTTCTACCTGACACATTTATGAGACTCCGACACATTTCTCGATGAACATGATTCTCTATTCCTCTATATTAGTTAGAAAGTATATTCCTATCACAATGATTTTCTTTTCTCTTATTTGCTGACTGACATTATATGCAGTCTCACAAAGCTGTCAGTAGGGATGAACGAGCATTATGATTTCGCATATGCGAATGCGTTCTCTATTTGCACTGCAATCGTTCGGAAACCGATCGTTCGCGGTGAGCCCCATTGACTTTAATGGCAGGCAAACTTTTAAAACCTTTAGGGCATCTCTACAGCCACAATTTCTTTAAAAAAGGCATACAAAGTTTACAAAAATCTCAACAGTGGCATAGCAGAAGGAGATAATGGGTAAAACATTCGCAAAAAAAACCCAAAACATACTGTATTTTTCACAGAGCCTTTTTTTTTATGTGTAAATGTTCAAATTCACACAATGGGCTTTATTCACTAAGACAAATAGCATGCCTTATCAGAGTCGATGTGCCTTATCAGAGTTAGCATACCTTATCAGAGTTGACACACCTTATTGGAGTTAGCACACCTTATCAGTGTAGCATAGAGAGCGCTGCAAACTTACACCTGCTAATTGGCAATGACAAAAGTTCCACTAATCCTGCCCTGAGCTCCTGCAGGTCCAATCATTTAAAAGGACATTATCCCCAAACTTTGATTGGCCCAATAGGCTGCCTGTCACTTGACAGGAAAACTAACAGTCAGCCTATTGGGCCAATCAAAGTGCGGGGATAATTTCCTTTAACGTGATTGGACTCGTAGGGGCTCAGGGCAGGCCGTGTGGAGCTCTCGTCGTTGCCAATTAGCAGGCATAAGTTCGTAGCGCTCGCTATGCTAATCTGGTAAGGTGTGTTAACTCTGATAAGGCGTGTTAACTCGGATAAGGCATGCTTTTTCTCTCAGTGAATCAAGCCCATTGTTTCTACATTTTGCAAATGGAGGTCTTTAGAAGGCTGTCATGGATATCTTCCTAAAAATAGTAATGTGCAGCCACTGTGTGAGATGCCTGAAAAATTGAGCATTTACCTGCCTAAGCAATGGAAATAGCATCCCCACTAGGTGAGGCCGGAAAAATTGATCAGTTGCCTGCATAAACATTTGAAAAAGCAGCCACACTAGGTGAGGCTTATTTTTAAATGGTACACTGACTATCACTGACAGAAATAGACAGTGAGGTGACATGGGTGTTGGTGCGACAGTGACACTCACACAATTGCCAGAAAAGAGGTATTGTCACAAATGTCCATGACACTTCATTTAATTTTTTTTTTAACAGCACAATGCCTGATATCACCGACAGTAACACACTGTAGTAATTTAAGGTGACACTGGTGTTGGTGTGACATTCACACAGTTACCAGCACAGAGGTATTGTCACAAATGTCTGTGACACTTTATTTATTCTCTAAATGGCACACCAACTGATATTACTGACAGTAACACACAGTAAGGTGAAATGGGTGTGTTGGTGTGACACTGTATGGGGGTCAGTGACAATCAATCACTTATGCACACAGTGACAGTGGGCTGTAATGGTGATGCAGTCAGCCACACACTACTGTGTATACAAGTCACAGGTGTTGTGTTGCTACAACACGCACCACAAAATGCAACAACAAATAATCAGTACAGCAGGGTCAATGCCAGTCCTGTGGTCAGGAAGAGTCCTCAAAAGGACTATTGTGGGGGTCCCTAGCTGGTGCACTACAAGTAGCAGAGCTTCTAGAAAGCAGCTACACAGCACTATATTACAATATAGCCTATCATCATCCCTGTATCTGTAGCAGCAACTCCTTTCCCTACACTGATTACAAGCAAAGTGAAAATGGTTACCGGGATTGGGCCTCTTACAGGGGAGGAAGTGGCCCATGTGGGTAAAATGTATAATTGGCCATTCTGTCCCTTATTAGTTTTGTTATTTGATATGTTTAATTAAAATAATTGTTTTTTAAAGGTATTTAAAAAAAAGTTGGTTATAATTTATAAAAATGGCAGATCTCTCAGACTTTCAAAGAGGCCAAATTGTTGGTGCTCGTATGGCAGGCGCTACTGTAACAGAAACTGCCCGAATGCTTGGCATTTCAAGAGGTACTGTCTCAAAAGTAACCACTGCCTTTGAAAGAGAAAGAAAAAGGTCCTCAGCAAAGCACAGTTGTGGCTGAAAGTCGAAGTTGTCTGAGAGAGACCGTCGGACTCTAAATCCAATTGTTAGAAAAGCTCACAAGACCACAGCTCCTAAAATCACTGCAGAGCTGAATGAACACCTACAGAACCCAATTTCCACAAAAAAATGTTTGTCAGGAGCTGCACAAATCTGGATTCCATAGAAGAACTGCAATTAGAAAACCTCTGCTCTCAAAGACAAATGTTTCAAAGTGTTTAGAGTGGTGTAGAAACCACCAGAATTGCTGCCTCGAGCAGTGGAAAAATTTGATTTTCTCTGACGAATCATCTTTTACCTTATTTCCGCCGTACGGCCGCGTGTACATTTGGAGACAGACGAAAGAAGCATTTCATCCAGACTGCCTTCTCCCAACCGTAAAACTAGGCGGGGGTTCTGTGATGATCTGGGGTGCTATTTCTTGGAAATCCGCTAGGCCAATGATTTTCCTTCATAGAAGAATTAACAGCCGACACTATTTAGGAATTGTGGGCGACCAGGTTCATCCTATGGTTCAAGAACTGTTTCCGGAGGGGAATGCCATCTTTCAAGATGATAATGTCCCAATCCATACAGCTAGAATTGTTAAAGAATGGCACAAGGAATATTCTAATAAAGTTGAATATGTCATCTGGCTACCACAATCCCCAGACCTCAAAATTATTGATTTATGGACATTATTAGAGATTCAAGTAAGAAGTCGATTTCTGCCGCCATCATCTCTAAAAGAACTGGAGGGTGTTTTAACTGAAGAATCGGCTAAAATTCCTTTGAAAGCAATTCACAATTTGTATGAGTCAATACCTCGGAGAAGTGAGGCTGTAATTGCCACAAAAGGTGGACCTGCACCATGTTAAAATATATTTTGTTGATTTTCAAGATGTTTCTATTATTATTGTCCAACCCCTGTACATAGGCGTCCTTGATTCCCTGAGCCATTTGTGGCTTACATTGTATTTAGGGTCCTGGACGGACATGGGCGGAAGTGCGTGTGGTTACAACAAGCAGTAGGCATGACCGCAACAGACAGTGGTTGTGGCCAATGAAAATTTCATATTAAAAGTGCCCGTGTTTACTCAAAAAAGTAATTAGGAAGTGTTCCCACTATCAACACACAATTCCCAGCATTCTCTCTCACCAAATATTGGTAGCTATTAGAAAGAAAGCTCCTCCGAGGATAGTCAGTATGATGACGTTTTACTCTGTAAAGTGCTGCAGAAGATCTCAGTGCTTTATAAATATATAATAAAAATATGGTAGGACTTTATATCTTGACCATGGTACAATTAGACTGAGAGCTCCTCAGAGGACAGTCAGTGATATGACTCTGTACTCTGTATAATGCTGCACAAGATGTCAGTGCAGTATATGTACATATTGACACACAATTTCAGTGTGGTATTGGCACATTTGATAGGAGCTGCCTAAGAGATCTGAGTAAGCACTCAGTATGGCCAATAATTAAAAAAAATAATTTCTGGCGCTAAGCAGTTTCCCCCAAAATACACATCATTTGGCAGCATTTCCCTAGAAGATATGCATGAATTTTGCCGTTTGGACCCAAAATAGACATAATTGGCCTCAATTCTGGTAGGGTTATCAAACACATTAACTCATGGGAGGTAATTTACCTCATGAGGTAATGACATTTAGCAATTCTGGTAGGTTTTAGTCATGTTTTACCTAACGAGGTAAATTATGAGGCAATAATAGCTATTCTCATGGAAATTAAGGGGCATGTTAGCACATAATTTACCGATCAGTTTAACCAGCTGAGCGGTCTGGACGAGCTCAGCTCGTCCAACACCGCCAGCGGCTGCCGCTCAGGCCCTGCTGGGCCGATTTTAATGAAATAAAAAGCAGCACACGCAGCCGGCACTTTGCCAGCCGCGTGTGCTGCCTGATCGCCGCCGCTCTGCGGCGATTCGCCGCGAGCAGCGGCGAAAGAGGGCCCCCCCAGCCGCCTGAGCCCAGCGTAGCCGGAACAAAAAGTTCCGGCCAGCGCTAAGGGCTGGATCGGAGGCGGCTGACGTCAGGACGTCGGCTGACGTCGATGACGTCACTCCGCTCGTCGCTATGGCGACGATATAAGCAAAACAAGGAAGGCCGCTCATTGCGGCCTTCCTTGTTTATTCTGGGCGCCGGAGGCGATCGGAAGATCGCCTCCGGAGCGCCCTCTAGTGGGCTTTCATGCAGCCAACTTTCAGTTGGCTGCATGAAATAGTTTTTTGTTTATTTAAAAAAAACCCTCCCGCAGCCACCCTGGCGATTTAATCAGAACGCCAGGGTGGTTAAGGCCTGCCTGTACCTGGAGGTAAAGTCAATTTGTATGCATTTTGCAGTTTTTAGTGGAGTTCCTATTGCTGTTTTAGTGTCGTTCCTATTCAGGCTGTGTAGTAGAAAAGAATAGCAGAAATAAAACTCCAAATATTTACTGGATTTTTTTTTATAGGGGATGCCTATAAATATACTTTTTATAGACTGCTAAATCAAATACACCTTCCCCCTCCAAAAAAAAAATCTTCCAAAGACTATCCTAACTTATGGAAGACAATTAAAGACTACTATTATTTATTTACTGCATGCTTACCACTGAAATACCTCATGTTTTACCTCACTTTATGCATTTACCTCATGTTTTACCTCATGTTTGGAAATGAAGAAACATCTTTCAGAATTGCTAAAATAAGAGGAAAATACCTCATGAGGTATTTTACCTACAAAAAAATATTTACCTCACAGAGCTACCAGAATTGAGGCCAATGTGGCAGCAATTCCCACAAAATACACATAATGAGGCAGAGTTTCTAAACAAAATAAAAAGGTAGGTAGCAGTGAAGCAGACTTAAAGAGACACTGAAGCGAAAAAAAAATTATGATATTATGATTTGTATGTGTAGTACAGCTAAGAAATAAAACATTAAGATCAGATACATCAGTCTAATTGTTTCCAGTACAGGAAGAGTTGAGAAACTCCAGTTGTTATCTCTATGCAAACAAGCCATTAAGCTCTCCAACTAAGTTAGTCGTGGAGAGGGCTGTTATCTGACTTTTATTATCTCAACTGTTCCTGGACTATTTACTTTTCCTCTGCTAGAGGAGAGGTCATTACTTCACAGACTGCTCTGAAAGAATCATTTTGAATGCTGAGTGTTGTGTAATCTGCACATATTATAGAATGATGCAATGTTAGAAAAAATATTTTCTTTGCTGCTAATCTTCTAGAAATTATTCATAGTACACAACCAATTCATTATATCATTTTTTTTTTCGCTTCAGTGTCTCTTTAAAGTAGAACTGAAATAATAAAAAACCCAAAGTGTTTCACTTACATGTGGCTTCTGCCAGCCCCTTGCAGCCTTTCTGTCCTGCGCCGGTCCTCCACGATTCTCCGTTCTTCTGCCGCCAGCTGCTTTTGGTACTATCGTACCGTTGAGTATCACAAGTAAACGGCAACTGCGCCTATGCAGTATGCAATCCGAGCCAGGCGTATCTTTCTAGTGATCTGTGCTATTAGTGCAGGACTGTATTGCGGAGAAAGATACGTGTGGCCAGGGGCGCAAAGGCGCAGTTGCCGAGTCCACCAAAACGAAAGCGGCTGGCGGATCGGAGAATCGTGGAGGACCGGCGCAGGACAGGAAGGCTGCAAGGGGCTGGCAGAAGGCCCAGGTAAGTGAAACTCTTGTTTTTTATTATTTCAGTTCCATTTTAAAATAGTCAATTTGCAGTAGAAAAATACTTTTATTTGAAACTCCAAAATGCAACGTGTTTCGTGGGTCTATAGTTGCTTTATCAGTCTATAACAGGTGCAACTGGGGGAAGTGAGCTGTCACTCTGGCACCAGAATTTCCCTAGCACCCCACCCCCCTTCTGCCCGCGTCTGCCAGCTCCCTGCATGGATTAATAATTTAAAAAAAATGTCCGCTTTGCTGACGCTGCCCCTTTCAAAGTGCTGCCTAGGGCAAGTGCCCACAGGTGCATTGCTGGGGATATGGCCCTGGCCACAAAGAGCCTTGTCAGGTCCCACTACATATGAACTTCTGTAGATAGAAATCAAACTGCAGTGATCATTCCTGTGTTGACTAAATATACTTTAGCGACTCCATAGGTTCATTAGGGCTAGGGGGTGTAGATACAGTTGCTGCATGCCTAGAAGAACAACTGCAAGGGATTCCAATAGGGCTCTCTGAAGCCGCATTTGATTCGAGAAGCTGGTAATGCAGTAGCAATACACTATGTAACATTACCAATGATTATGGCTTCTATTTTGAAACACACCTCTTATTCTCTCTTTGTGAAACACACCTCTTATTCTCTCTTCGTGAAACACACCTCTTATTCTCTCTTTGTGAAACACACCTCTTATACTCTCTTTGTGAAACACACCTCTTATTCTCTCTTTGTGAAACACACCTCCTATTCTCTCTTTGTGAAACACACCTCTTATACTCTCTTTGTGAAACACACCTCTTATTCTTTCTTTGTGAAACACACCTCTTATTCTCTCTTTGTGAAACACACCTCTTATTCTCTCTTTGTGAAACACACCTCTTATTCGCTCTTTGTGAAATAGGTTGAAATGACAGTTTCTCGCTTCCAGATTTTCTTGCTGTCCACTTTGTAGATCTCTGTAGAAGAATCTAAAATCTAGAGCGTGTTCCAAACAGACGGTCACTGTAACCCCTTTCAAAGTCTCAGTCAACCCTCATAGCTTTGTATATTTTACCTACAAAGTCTTGAAAACACAAGTATTTACGAAGATCAGTGAAACATGAGGAAACATGAAAAAATATATATATTTCTTAAAATGCAAAAGTGATTTTGTGTGAAAGCTACCTCGTCATCCTTACTTACACCTGATTGGAGGTTTAAATTGAACACAGGAAAACATACAGCACAGCTATTTATGTAAATTGCTGTTTAAGGTGCAGTTATACTTATACGATGAAAATCATATTTGCAGATCTTCATGGCAGTCAAGCAAATAGGAAATTTACATCTAATTAAGATTCTGGGGGCATGATGTTATGTTGACTATCACTTGCATTAAGAGCTGGAGATAGCTGCAGCAGCCAATAAGCAGATGAAAGCTCTTTTGCCTGATCTAATTAACAAAGGTAGTTCTGCAAAGATATATTTCCATGTGGACTAGTAAAGAAAAAACTTTAAAGACCCAAGAATGTTATTTCTTGATTCAGTTAGTGCAGTCAGATGTGTATGGCATGTATAACATCTGAAATGAACACAAAGTATTTCACCTACTTTACCCTGGTGATAGGACGTATTACTCAGATCAGGGCTTTCCCCAGGGACTTTTTTTGCACCAAATGAGTTTAACTTTTCTTTCTTATACGTTGTAATAAAATAATTATAAAAATTGGTGCAGTTTAATAGGGTGGTTGGATAGTGTAATGGTTAAGGGTTCTGCCTCTGACACAGAAGACCAGGGTTCAAATCTCAGCTCTGCCTGTTCAGTAAGCCAGCACCTATTCATCAGGAGACCTTTGGCAAGTCTCCCTAACACTGCTACTGCCTGTGGAGCGCATCCTAGTGGCTGCAGCTCTGGCACTTTGAGTCCACCAGGAGAGAAGCGCAATATAAGTGTTTGTCTTTGTCTTAGTGATGATCATAATAAGCTATTTATGATTACGCAAAATGTTGCATACTTTTTTGCAAATACAACTATACGTAAATATGATTCATAAATTCAATCGATTTTGTGTAATCATTCATATTTTTTCAGAAAAATTTCAGTATAAAAACTATTTTCCCTTACGTTTTAAAATCAAATTTCTCAAAAACTACAAGGTCTTTTGAAAAATTCTTTTTTGAGCAGTACCCACTCTTTGCCTTAAAATATGTAGCGATTTTGGAGGCATGTGTGGGACTTTGCCATGAACCGCTAAAGCCGGCACAAAATGATGTGGCTATTATGCGACATTACGAATGATTACAATTGCAGAAGAAATTAATTTTTCCCCAAATTTTGCATTACAATTTTGCCTCGTAACTGCAAATTTCTCAGCAAAATAACGTCTATGTGAAATTTGTGCTCATCACTACGGTTTAGCTCCTTGTTTCTCATGCAAACTGGTCTTGCCTGAACAGCTTAGCCAAAGCCACCAACATGGGGCCCACAAGGTCCATAAGCTTGAAGGAGGGAAACCTGTCCACTAGCCCAAAAAAGTATCCAGGTTATGAACCAGAAACTTATCCCCACCTCAGGTGCCCAGGAGGGGGTGGATGTAACTACCCCCATGCTTCCATGGCACATGGGAAGGAATGCTAAAAGTTAATTTTGTGTTTCCTGATACAGTCTCAAAGCAGCAAAAACACTATTTCAAAGTTTGACAGTGTTCTGTCCTTGAAACAGTGTCTGTAGGGAGAGGAGCTGTAGTCAGTGTAGGAGAGGAGATAGAGGGACAGTGAGAGGTAGGCTGTTTGTTTGAAATTGTGCTGTGTAACAGCTTCCTAGATGCTCTGCTACTCACTGCTCACTACTTAGGGATCCACCAATAGTCCTTTTGAGGACTCAACCAGATCACAAAAGTCCTTTTGAGGACTGACATTGACCCTGCTGTACTGATTTGTTGTTGTTTTTGGGATGTGATGTGTTGTAGCATCACAACACCCATACACAATAGTTTGTGGCTGTGTGATTGTTATAGCCCACCCTCACTGCACAAAGGTGATTGTCTGACATTTCTGACACCATCCCTGTGCTGGTCACAGCCTTCTGTGTGATCAATGCGTAGTGTTACTGTCAGGCCTGTCTGGTTGATGACTACAGTTCAGACCATATGCTCATATGACTGACCCAGAGCCCAGCCTGTAACACCTGCGCAAAACTCCTACCTAACACAATACTACATTACACCCTGCACATAGATGTATCATACAGTTTGACAGGTAGTAATCCACCAAACAGAACCTAATTATACTTGGCAACCAATGGGCACAGTAGTAATATAGTATAATGTAATAGTCACCTGAGGCATGATCAGGATACAAGGCAATAGTTGGCAACAGGAATCCAAGGTAGTGAGCGCATACCCAGCAACAAGCCAACGCTAATGCTATCATGGGCGATGACTGAGGGCGTTTACTGGGTTTAAATACAAGAGCTAACCAATCAACACAAACTGAATTGCAAACAAAACAATCATCATTCAACGTGTCAGCTGATCAGCTGACACACAGGGCACACGTGAGCTACTGTTTATATCTGCAGAGCATGTACTGGGAATGCGTCCTCCGCTTATCTAATGGCCTTTGAGGACAACCCTGCGTTCCACTGACGTCAGCGGCTCGCCGAGACCCGTAAATCCGAGCTGCAGCCTGGGTCTCTACATTACGCCGCTGTAAAAACACTGCAGACCTTACAGTTACAATGTCACATCAACATCCACTTGATCGTACTGTGCCATTGGTGTTCTCAGTGTGTTAAAAAAAAATAAAAATAAAGTGTCACAGAAATTGGTGACAATACCCCTTTCCTGCAGTGGAAATTGTCTGCTGTGTGATCAATGTGCAGTGTTACAGTGTCACATCAACATCCTTGTGACCATTCTGTGTAATCAGTGATCTCAGTGTGTCACAAAATTAAATAAATAATTTTTGACATGAACAACAAATAGTACTTTTAAACATGGATTGCTAACAGGCAACCAGTTTAACAAGCATGTGGAGAATTTAATCTCCACGTGGATCTGATGTCTTTCTTCAAATCTGGGAGGTTGCGCTCCAAAAAGAAAACAAAAAAAGAAACTAATGGACATGTTATCACAGGGGGTACCCCTGGTAGGATGGGTTTGGACTATAAGAAGTGGGAGGATGCACCTAGGCACTCCGAGTCTGTGCTGCTGTCCCCTAAGGCACTGTTATATTGACCTGGGGAATCAGGCGTGCCCTGCTAATTGCATTGTCTTTTTTTTTTTGGTGTTCAATCAACATATGTTTAAACCTTGGTAAGGAGGTAAGACTGTTTTGACTTATTCCATATACAGTCTGTCCTTTGCATTTTGGGGCTCTTCCTCCCGCTTCTTATAGGAACTGTACAGATCCATTTAAATGTTATTTAAATCAGATGTTTCACCAGTGTGGCCAAAGTAATATTGAGAGAAACAGAATAACTGAACCACTGCAAAAATACAATTTAAAGTGAAACTCTACTTTTCTGTACATGCTGCTAGATATAATGGCAAACATGATTTTACTTGCTGACCATGTTTGGGTGAATAGAGGGAATACCCACTCCACATTTCACTTTCAGTTAGTTTTAGCAATTCATAGCAGCAAATATTTTTGTTACTGCTTATTTCTAATTTGTAGTGAAAATTTAAGTTTACTTTAAAGTAAACTTGAGACAAAAAAAAGTTTTATAAATACCTGGGGCTTCCTCCAGCCGCCTTCAGGTTGATCAGTCCTTTGCCAACTTCCTCCGCCACCTGGATCCTCCTTTAGGTGGCACAGTAACTTCACGAGTTGGGCCTGGGAGAGATCTACACCTGTGCAGTACTACTAGGCAGGCGCAGAATGCTCTCGAATGCGGGAGCGCAATGGAGCAGGGCGTGTGGACGGACTGGACCTGCGCCAACTGGTGCCAACTGGCAAAATTACCGGGCTGCCTAGCGGAGGACCTAGGTGGTGGTGGAGGATGATGAGGGTCCAATCAGCCTGAACGGGGCTGGAAGGGGGCTACTCATCTCAGGTACCCTTTAAGTGAACTATAAGAAAACTGAAAGGGTACAAAATAATATTAAAAAAAAGAAACATTATTTAGTATGTAAGAATTATAGTGCTTATCACAACATTTTTGTATTTCCCTTCTTTCCTCTAAAATGTTTATATTAATGTGCCACATACAATTATTTTGCATTCAATGAATTTTTACTAGAAACATGTATGTATAAATAGCGGAGCTCCCACTGCGAGCCTCATGTGTTGCTTGTTAGCATTAATGGCCGAGCTAGAATAAAACATACCTGTTACTTTTAATGAACTATGTTTTTGCTTGTGGCACTGTACATTGGCCAATTTTAAATAGCTAGTTAAGAAGTATAGATTCCGTATTTTCCAAACATGAGAGAACTCCAGAGAGAAAACAAGTTTTAATTTGTGTGCATAGAATTACAGATGCTAACAGGGCTGTAGCGAGTAGTGCTGCTTAAAGTGAGTCTGAAGCAAATATGAAAAAACAAACAAACAGGTAATGGTTCGTACACACTTGCGACTATGGTCGTTTGAAACAGCAGCTTAACGATCGGTCTGCCGGCAATCGGGTACAGAACTTTACCAAACGATCATTAAGTACAACGATGAAAAAATCCAACAGGACAGATCATATTGAACGATGATCGTTACAAAACTATAGTGTGTACAGTTATCTCCCCAGCACGATTGTTACAAGGGCCAATGCGCCTACATTGGATTGTGCCCAGCTTCCGTACTTCCTGTGTAACACGGAACATAACGATTGTTACATTATAAATTTCAACCAAACTTTGTTTTAAAGTTAACTATCATATAGTCTTATCTATTGTATCCCCATGTTTGATTGTTGTTGTTTTTTTAAATTTTATATAAACATGTTTGCAACATTTCCCTCTGATCAGTCTTTTCTGCGAGATTGATCGTTAATGTGTGTATGATGATTGCTGCATCCCATCGTTGCATTCCAATCGTTCCAATATTGTTCATCTGTAAACAATTGTTATCGCAAGTGTGTACGTACCATAAGTGTCTGTTTTGTTTTTTTTTGTTTTTTTTTACAGATTCACTTCAGACTTGCTTTATATACACTTCTATTCAGTTGTAGAATGCAATGTGGCCAAACAGATAGAATCTTACAGATTTGACATTTCGGAATCTTAACCTGCATGTGACAAAAATATATATTTTGCCACTTCACTTCAATGTTGCAAAAACTATGATGGAGTCACTAAGTGCCAGTTTACACTGAATCTGTTGCTGTCAGCTGACAGTCCTTTTACACTTGGTGCAGTGCGATATGGAACAATTGCACCAAACCGCAACCGAAAAGTCACACCGCACGTTATAGAGCGACCCAGGAGAAAAAAAATAACATGGTATTTGAAGTGCACTTCTGTGATTACTGCGGAAGTCGTATGGTAACACACTGCAGCTTCTGTGTTAGCACCTCGCAGGCAGTGAGTCATGTTCTGTAGACTGCAATGGCCATTGAAATGAGCTGTGGTAGGGGAGAGTACTGAAATGCAACACAATGTGGTAAGGCTTGGTTCACACATAATAAAAAAGTTCCCCAATGCTGTCCTGTCTTAAAAGTTGGCATCAGTTTTGCATGTGTTTCTATGCCTTTGTTCAAGTAATTCAATCACATCCGCACCAGTGGAACTTGACGTGCCGTGATCACCCCTGGAGTCACAGGGATTCTATGTATCAGTTGGAAGGATCTGCACTGTCTTAAAAATAAGTATTTATTAAAGCTCTTTAAAAATCATCATAGACAGAGTATAAGTGCGTGCCGGGTCACCATTGATGCACGGCGTTTCGGATGCAATCCTTCTACAAAATGCAGAAATCACTATGTCAGAAACAAATGAATAAACATACATAGGACTGATCAAGCTTCAGGAAATTCCACCAAATAGGTCCATATCTAAATACACTAAAAGCACTTCCTTTATGCCCCAAGAGGTGTAAAACACATCTAATGGACTTACGAAGTCATTGTGCTATCTGGCGTTATGTATAAAGCGGAGTCAGCTAATCCAAAGCTCTGCAGACAAACTTCCACATTGCCCTCATGGCGGAACATTCCATCTACCTATCAGCGAGCTCCTGACAACGTCCGCTTCTAAGACTGAGCGGATTTCAACCAATCCCAGCGGCGACATAGTGGTTTCTGCACTGTTTACTAACACCAGGTTTACTGCCATTGGCTCCGGTTGTCATGAATATGTATGTATGCAAATTGTTAAGGCAGGTTGTAGTCTTCCATCATTATTATTATATTATCTTGTATATAATAGGCATGATATTTAATAAATACTTATTTTTAAGACTGTGTGGAGCCTTCCAACTGATCTATGCCTTTTTTCACACATAAATCAGTCAGTTTTGTATCAGTTCTGTATTTGTTTCTATGACCATGTTCATTCATAAAAGGTGTACATATCTGGTCTGGTCTGGTCCTGTCCTTTCCTGTCAGTTTTGTATCAGTTTTCTATGGCTGTGTTCACACATAAAAGGTGTACAGTTCCAATCTAGTCAGATAAAGCTGAAAGAAAACTGATGTAAAACTGACAGGACAGTACTAGAAATGTGCAGATTTATATGTGAACCAAGCCTAAGGCCCCGTTCACACTTGTGTTTTGGCATGCAAACGGACCGGACCCAGATCATATCAGGACCTGATCCGGATTGGAACCGTATGATTCCGATCCGGATCCGATCCGGATCCGGTCCGTTTGCATCAGGACTGCTTCAGGCTGCCATCCGGATCCATGGGGGAAAAAAAAACCAACAAAATACCTTAAATTTGTTGGGGTCTGCAGAAGGTGCACCTGGTGCACCTGTAGAATCAGGTCCTCCGCTGTAGGCCTCACCTCCACCTCCGACATACTGCCAAAATAGCTCCGGCATGTGTGTCACTGCTGCTCCACTCCAGATATGCTGGGCCCATGTGTCCCCATCCGAAATGGCCGCTATAAATCCGCATAGGAAGTGGGGTAGAACGTCCGGTGTTGTCTCCAGTGTGTTCTGTGCTTCCGCTTCCCATTGGTTTTCTATATCCGGATGGTGCAGTCAGGCTCCGGTCCGGGTGCGTGGGCCGGATGAGCCGGACCAAAAAATAGCACATGTTGGAAAAGTGTCCGGAGTCCGGATCCAGGCTGGCTCCGTACTGTACGGAACGTAGGCATGTGAACGTCCGCATAGCCTTTGCATTGCTATGCGGAACGTACGGTCCATTTGTACAGTGTACGGTCCGGATCCGATCAGGCGGATCTGGACAGGGAACGTTAATGTGAACCGGGCCTTAGTGTAAAAAGGACTGTAAAACTGAACTGACAACTGATGTGCAGACCATGTGAAGGTAATGCTCATGTTTCCCTTACGGCCCTTTTCCATTTGCGGAGTGATGCGAGTGCGGCTACCTCTCTGCATCGCATAACTTCTGCTACTTTTTCGGAATGGATATCCAAATGCAATACGAGTCAATGGAAATGCATTTTTTTCTTTTCATTTCAAATGCAACTTTTTGCATTCCAAATGCAAAAATTTGCAGATGAATGTAATGTTAATTGCATACAAAGTCATGTAAATTAACTTCTGGTTGAACTCGATGGACGTATGTATTTTTTCAATCCAAATAACGATGTAACCATGTAACAAAATTTTGCATAAAAAAAAGCCAACTAAATAAATGAATAAAGTAAAAAAAAAAAAAAAAAGCAGAGAAAGTGTAGTAAGGTTTCTGAAAAATAAATGTTTGTCTAGAGCTCTTTTTTAAGCATGATATATATATATATATATATATATACACATATATAATTACGCTATAAATAGTTCGTACTCAAAGTTAAAAAGTACAGAATCCATTGTATTAAGAGAATTCTGGCAGCTGCCGTAGATTTGACAGTTAATACTTCCAAAACACATTTTTAAAACTTTTCGTTAGATTTGCTATTAATCACTTTCTGGAACAGATATTTCATGTCAGAGCAGTACAAAAGCTAATTAGTGAAAGTCAGCGGTTTCTGAACAGAACATCTTCTGAGTCTTTTTTTGCCATCATACACAAGTGGGTTGTTACAGAACTGTTTTAGCATCTCAGCATCTCTTTACTAACAATTCTCCCATTGTTTCCACCTGACTCCAGGCAACTGCGCCATGGAGATCTCACTTAAAATGTATAAGAAGGAAGTATTTCTGCTGAAATCAGTATTTTTATTTACTTCAAACACTTCATCATATCAAAAATGGCAGGGAAACTGCTGCAAAAATGATTACTGATCAGTTTCCATTTATTCTTTATGCAGTATCTGGACATAAATGTTTTACCTTACTCTGGAGGAGATTTTGCAGAGCAGTGTAGTGTAGCGTAAGGAATCTGTGTTCAATCCCAGCATCCTATCATGTGCAGGCAAATGTTAAAGTTTATTTTCAGTCACAGATAGGAGACTTTGTAACTTTCAGGATGCCCAGGCTAAAACCCAATAGCTTATTCTTACACGTACTTGTTTCAATTAGGTTCTGCAATGTTTCTTTGAAAAGTGGTAGAAACCGAGCTTATGCTGTGTCCTTTGGCATCAAACTACAGCTTTCATAGCTCCTAAAGGAGCAGGTCAGGAAATCTGTCTCCCACTCCCCTCTGTAGATTTACTTTGAGCAGAAAGATAAGCCTGACTGAGCTGGCTCCCATGAGCCATCCTCAAACTCTCTCCCATACAGATGGAAGAAGCAGCAAGTCCATGAGGCTAGGGCTCATGGAAGCAATACAATTTCCTCCTATTCCCACTAAATGCAATATATAACATTATGATGAGTAAATAACACATACATAATTACATTATATATATATATATATAGATAGATAGATGGATAGATAGATAGATAGATAGATAGATAGATAGATAGATAGATAGATATCGGGAAAAAAGGGAATATATATATATATATATATATATATATATATATATATATATATATATATATATATACTGTATATTTATTTAGCTTATACTAAAGCTTTGATCAAGCCCTGTAAGCATTGTTGTTGTTGTTGTAGTGCTAAAATAGGTTACAAATATCTGTCATGTGTGGGAGTACGTATCTTAAGTTGTTGATATACAGTATATCAGTGTGTATTATTTACCCTGTGCTTGATAAGAGAGCATGTGTGCCTGCATGCATGTGTTTGCAGTATGTGGAAGGTGGAAGGAGGTTGGGGTAGTTTGTTTATTTTTAAGGCCAGGGTCACACTTATTTGAATTGCCACATTTTAGAAAACACATGCAAAAAGGCACATAATCTTTGGGCGGCACAAAAAAAATGCATTTGCATGCGTTTTTGATGCATTTTCAAAGCGCTCAACAAGATAATTCTTTTTGCATACTGTATGCAGAACGCATGCCCAGCTAGCTCCTGGTGAACCAGAACTCCCAGGCGTATGTAAGGGGTTGAAAGAGAGTAAAAAGCCTCCTTACTAAAATGTAAAACAGAAGTTTGCCTTCTTAAAACAGAAGCTATTTGCAATTATTCTGGAGTGAGCTTTGAGGTGTCCCACAGTGCATCACTGCTGAATATGCAAATCATTACTTTGTTGTCCCTGGTAGCAATCAATGTGACACTACATTCTGCTCCTGCGGGTTTCCATAGCCCCATGTCACAGTACATTCTGTGACAGAACCTCTGAGATACACAGGGGCATGATCAGACCCCTACCATGTCTCTTGTTACTAATATAGAGCAAGAACCATACAAGTTACCTGTAGTCCATTACAAACAGCTACCGTAGATAACCTGAAGTGCCCATGAGATTTTGTGTTATCGCAATTTGCAGATTACAATCATCCCTAGTCTCTACCATACTCCAAGAACAGCTTTTGGGCAAGGGGCATCCACAGAAAATTTTCCAGGGTTAGGGCTGCAAAAAGTGGGGGACAAGCAGAAAAATGGGGGATGCAAATGGGGGAGAATACGTGCCATGCTGAAAAATGGCCATATCCATGGACCAGGTGGTGCCAATCTACATGAATTTAGCTATTGTGGGACATTAGACTTGGACTTTGGTGGGGATTAGATTGTGAGCGCCTCTGACACAGGTGCCCCCCAGTTTAGGTATTGACAGGGACCCACCACCATGTTTAGTGACAGGGATCCCCCTAGTTAAGGTGGTGACCAGTGCCCCCCAGTTTTAGGTAGTGACAGGGACCCCCATGTTTAGTGAGAGGGACTCCACCTAGTTTAGGTGGTGACAGGTGCCCACCAGTTTAGTGACAGGTGCCCCCCAGTTTTAGGTAGTGACAGGGACCGCTCACCCTCCTAGTGACAGGTGTCCCACCAGTTTTAGCTAGTGACAGGGCCCCCCATTCACCATCAGTTGCCCCCCCCCCCCCCGGTCATCCCCGCTGCCTATCAGTGCCAGCAGCCAGTGCCAGACCTCCAATCAGCCAGTGACCCATGTGAAGCGGGTGCATGGTACCCCCGTTGACACAGTGCTGCATATGCGGAAGTGACATATGACATCACTTCCACATATCAGTGCAGTGTACGGGAGGTCCTAGCGCCCGCTGCTCACTGGTCACCGGCTGATCGGTGGTTTGACGCTGTGGGTGACATCGGGGTGGGGGGGGAGGCGGCTGCCCTATTTTGCCCCTATGTCCAGACTCCCATGCCTTTGGATTAGAGTAAACAAGTTAACTCATCAGTATGTTATTGGTATGAACCAGAGGGCCCAGAGGATACCCATGCAAAAATGATGAGAGCATGCACACTCCATTTCAGCACTACAAAGCAAGAGTGCTCTTCACAATATACCACCATGCCGCTTATATGATGTACAGTTAGGAGAACTAAGGGAGACCACACCATTTACTTTTCACAATTAAAGTTTCACTTTGCACTGAATTTAATGCATTTCACCTGCCAAAATAATGTAAAAACAAAAGGTTTTGCATTTCCAAAATATTGGGTAAGTAAAAACTGTCCATTTTGCTCATCAGTGCCCTGTATGCCCAAGTAGCACACAATGTAAGAATCTAAAATACGGTATATTTTCTTTCTACAGTACTGTTATGGCAACATGCTTAGTCCTATACTTTGTTGGTAATGGTAAGAAGAAAATACTCCTGTCATAAACACATAGTCTAATTAACTGAACTGATGCCTAAGGTTATTCTCTTCATTTTTGTGACGCTAATGAATAGAATGCAGAAGGAGGGCTGTCAGGTGTTCTGCTCCTTTTTTCTGTATTGTTATCAGCTTTATTAGATATGCAACACCTGTGTGATCTTAGTATTATCATAAAATGTATACAGTTTACAGAGAATCTGCGCAACCACAATGACACCTAATCTCTCTTAAAGTCATAAAATAATAAGCAATGATATATATAGCTCTAGCAAATAAAGATAATACGTATTAGTCACACATTCAGTCTGTCCAGGTATATTTATAGACAACTTACCTTTTTTTAATGTACTTAGAATGGTAGATATGAGGCATCTTAAAGTGACCTTGTAAGCCCCATTATAAGAACTTATATGGACAACAAAATTGCATTGGAGCAATCTTACTCATTGACTGTAATGGCAGGCAAACTTCTAAAACCGTCAGGCTATTTCTGTATTCAGCACTGGGGATCAAGGGCCTAGCACAATCCTGGATCTACTCCTACCTGCCTGGAAGCTCCTTCACTGTCTCCTATTCCAATACTGACTCTCCACGCCTGTTTTCTGTTGGAGTACCACAAGGCTCTGTCCTTGGACCTCTACTCTTCTTCATTTACACTCATGGCCTGGGACAGATAATTAGCTATTTTGGTTTTCAATATCACCTTTAAGCCAATAACACCCAAATCTATTTTCTCTACACTACTATCTAAAGTCCCTGGCTGTCTATCTGCTGTATCTACATAACATAACAGGAACAAAAGGAGATGGTGATATTTTCACCATCTCTCCAGCCCCCATAGTCATCAATGTAGAAAACACCCCAATAACCTCAGCTCCTAAAGCTTGCTGTGTGTGTTGTTAACTGGTTAACTGTGGATTCTGAACTTCATTTAGACCACATGTTAACACATTAATAACTACATTCTGTTACTTCCTTTCCAAAAATATTTCCATAATTCATCCCTTCCTTTCACAGAAGTCAACCAAAATGCTTGCACATACTCTAATCATAACTTGTCTTGGCTACTATAACACCCTACTCTGTGGTCTACCAAAAAGCAGGCTGGTACCTCTGCAGCCTCTACTAAATTCTGCTGTCTCATCCACCTCTCCTCCCGCTTCTCTGAGGCAGCCCCTCTCTCTATTAGTTACCAGTCACCCAAATTATCCAGTTTAACCATCTTAGCGGTATGGACGAGCTCGGCTCGTCCATCACCGCCGATGGCTGCCGCTCAGGCCCTGCTGGGCCGATTTTGCTCAAATAAAGTGCAGCACACGCAGCCGGCACTTTGCCAGCCGCGTGTGCTGCCCGATCGCCGCTGCTCTGCGGCGATCCGCCGCGAGCAGCGGCGAAAGAGGGTCCCCCCAGCCGCCTGAGCCCTGCGCAGCCGGAACAAATAGTTCCGGCCAGCGCTAAGGGCTGGATCGGAGGCGGCTGACGTCAGGACGTCGGCTGACGTCCATGACGTCACTCCGCTCGTCGCCATGGTGACAGGAGAAGCCAAACACGGAAGGCTGCTCATTGCGGCCTTCTGTGTTACTTCTGGCTGCCGGAGGCGATCGGAAGAACGCCTCCGGAGCGCCATCTAGTGGGCTTTCATGCAGCCAACTTTCAGTTGGCTGCATGAAATAGTTTTTTTTTATTTAAAAAAAACCCTCCCGCAGCCGCCCTGGCGATCTTAATAGAACGCCAGGGTGGTTAAACTCCTCATGCTATCATGCAAAGCTATACAAAAGTTGTCATCTCCATACATCTCCTCATTAATCTGCAGATACTATCCCCCCCAGAAACTTCACTCCTTCCAGGAGACCCTTTTGTCCTCTAGCTTAGTCACCTCCTCTCACAACCGCATCCAGGGCTTCTCACAAACATTTCCTCTCCTCTGGGACTCTCGTCCACAGCCTGTTACACTGAGCCTAGAAACCTAAACACACTCTCAAATAACACATTTTCAGACAAGTCTATAATTTGTTTTAGGTTGTATGGGATGCTTATGGCTTCATCTGCTAACTCCTGTGTCTCCTTCCCTATTGTTTCCACCCAACTACCCTCTAGATTGTAAGCTCACAAGGGCAGGGACCTCCTCCTATTGTTTTTTATTTTGTAGGAATTTATCATATGTGTACCAATTCTAGTGATATCTGAAGCCACACATTAACTATGTATTTGTAGTTGTATTGCTGGATTGGCATGATCATACAGTGTCTTGAATTTTTCAAGAATATATGTTCCCCAATATTTGTTTTGCACTATGTATGGCGCTATATAAATAAATAAATAATAACAAAAATAATAAGCAATTAATAAGAAAAAAGAGATACTGGGGAGAGACATGACATCTACAGTTCTCCAGAGACACCTGTGAAACAAGACTGGTATGCTGGCACTTGTTGGGCAGACAAGAAAGTTGTTGGTGGAGCATGTTGGAACTTGCAGTGCACTATTGATATTGAAATTCTACTTGATGCATGGTTACATTACTGAACAACATGAGAGATACTGGATTTAATTATGTGGACATTAATAAAATGTATTTTTAAATCAGGTAAACATGTGCTTGTGTTTTCATATACTAAAGTACTTTTTCACAATGTTGGCATGTTTTGTCTTTAATTTTAATCTTTTGTAGAAGTAAGTTAGTTGCACTTATGTACCACTGTAGTAACAATAGGTATTGTACCGTGTAATAGCCATCAGTAAAAGCAAGAAGTTTCGAAGTACCACAAGAAGTACCACTATAGTTACTCACTTTGGAGAAAGCCATTATCCTGCTGCTTCCCTACTAACAAGGTCTTCCAGATTCCAACAGACGTTCCCTACTATTGCCCCACCTATGAGTATCTATATATATAATAGAGTAAGTGCCTCAACCTTCAAGCAAGAAGAAGAAGTAGCGCCCTGCCCCCAGGGCCGGTCCAAGCAAAAAGAAGGGGCTGGTCCAAGCAAGAAGAAGAAGTAGTGTCAAATCAAACCAAGGGCAAAGAGGGATAATTTGCATAATCAGTAGCAGTGCATTGTGGGTAACCACAAATGTTCACTTATAGCTGAATTATTGCAGATTTGCTTCTGTTTTAAGAAGGAAAATTACACCAAGCTTTGCTTTTTTTTTAGTAGGAGGGCTTTTTGGTCTCTTTTATCCTCCTATACATTCTTAGTAGTTTGGGTCACCCTGAGCTGCTTGGTTACTCTGCTGTACTGGTCCAAGCCCTATGTTATACAGCCTTATCAATCCTTGCCATGTACAGATGAGAACCAAAAGTCTGAAACAGGCTGTCACGTGGGTTTGATAGGTTGTGTAAAATTTAAAGCTATAGGCTTGCTATACAACAGTGGTTCTGGTTGCTTGCTTTGCTTACTAAGGGTGAAATGGAACTATTTGCATATTTAGTAGCAGTGCAGTAGTGTCAAATCAAACCAAGGGCAAAGAGGGATAATTTGCATAATCAGTAGCAGTGCATTGTGGGTAACCACAAATGTTCACTTATAGATGAATTATTGCATATTTCCTTCTGTTTTAGGAAGGCAAATTACACCAAGCTTTGCTTTTTTTAGTAGGAGGTCTTTTTGGTCCCTTTTATCTCCCTATACATTCCGAGTGGTTTGGGTCACCCTGAGCTGCTTGGTTACTCTGTTGTACTGGTCCAAGCCCTATCTCATACAGTTGTATTAATCCCTGCCATTTACTGATCAGGACCAAAAGTCTGAAACAGGCTGTCTACATGTGGGTTTGATATGACTGTGTAAAATGTAAAGCTGTATGCTTGCTATACACCAGCAGCTTTGGATGCTAGCTTGGCTTACCAAGGGGGAAGAGGAGTAATTTGCACATTTAGTAGTAGTGCATTGTGGGTAACCACAAATGTTCATTTATAGCTGAATTATTGCAGATTTACCTATGTTTTAAAAAGGCAAATTACACCAATACAGTGTGCAGCATTGCAGGAAGTGACAACAGTGGAACGCACGATGGAACACGGAAAAGGTGAGCCATCCCTGCCCGCTGCCTCTTACTAATAGTGGTGGCTGCTACTGTGCTTAAGCTGCAGGGGGAGTGCACATGGGGGACCCAGGTGAGGGGGGAGTTCCTGCTGAGCTTAAGCTGGAGGTAGAGCACACATGGGGGTACTCAGTTAAGGGAGTGGTCCAACCCCCCTCCTCCCGGCCGCTGTGCCCAATACCCCCTTCCTGCCCTCTTATGCGGCGTATGCTACGCCGCGGGTCGGCTAGTAAGCTTATAAAGATGCTCTTCTCCCTCAAAATTGGGACTTTTCAAAGCAAAAAAACTTTGTGTTTGCGGCTCCACTTTTTTTCCTTTTCAAATTACCCTTCCATTGTTCAAAGGCATTCAGGAATTCCTAGTTAGGGGTTTTTGAACACCACTGTTTAGTGCATGAATTGCCTGCTGTCAGTACGGTACTCTACAGCTGCTAAGTAAGACATTGTAAGTGTAACAAACAAGTTAACATGCTTGAATTGTTGAGCCTTATAACCCAAGTTTCAATAAATCAAGGGTCCTTCCATGTTGAATCTTTTTACTTTGTGGTTCACTTATTTTGTCCATAGGAGTATAGTTCTAGCTTCCCTCTAGTGTTGTTAATGTTGTTGTGCGCACATCACTTTATAATACATAGATGTGGATAGTTACCTCCACTACATCTTCATTACTACAGAACAGATGCTCATGTACTGTAGATGAACATTCTTCATGGTTCATTCCACATGTGTCCCATGTGTTCATTTTCTCCATTGTACCTTGTGTGTGCCGCAAGCACATTTAGCATATGTGACAAAATATGATTGCAAATGAACCAACATATGTCTCTAGCTCATCCAAGGCCCCTAATTACACATCCCAATAGAATCTTTAGGCCTATAGAGAATATATATTTTGAAAAAAATAGACGTAGAGACACGTATCAGTAAAAGCTGTTTACACAGTTTTTCAGATTTCTCTCAGAATGATGTTAAAATACAGGACATTCTCATGATTTGCATTTCTTATTCTACAACTATTGTAAAGTGTGTTCTCTTCTTGATTTCTCCAAGCGATATATGCCATTCTCATAAGGTAGTGTAAGCTAAAAAACAAGAATCGTATACAGTGCTGTAATTCTGTGTAGCAAAGACCAGCAAGGGCCATGCCTTCTCGCTTTAAAGTTTTGCTGAGGTTTGTCAACATTTCCGATAGCAACTCATTTCAAATGGCACTGGGGACCATTTACGTTCCTCAGATATCTGTAGCACATACTTTATGTTAAAGAGAACCTGAAAGGAAAAGGAAGGCTGATATGTTTTTTTTTTCCCATTTAAAAAATGCAAATTTCCTGGATGTCCTTCTGAATATCTGCCTCTATTGCTTTTAGCACTTTGCCCTGAACAAGAATGCCGATCAGGTGCTCTGACTCAAGTCTGACTAGATTAGCTGCATGCTTGTTTCAGGTGTTTGATTCAGACAATACTGATTCCAGAAAAAATTAGCAGGACTGTCAGGTGACTGAAGAAGCGGGAATTCACCCACAAAGTGCATCATCCTAAGGTAAGTAGAATTAATAAAATATACTTTGTTTTACCCAATTGATTATACATCTCTTTTTAAATATTTTATACTCTTGAGACAGCGAGTTTGCAACCTAGGTTTGTGAGTACCTCTGCCTTTATTATATTATCCACTTACTGCAATGTATTTCACCATACGGGGCTCTCAGCGTCTCTGCGTTTTGTCTTTTCTTCTCCAAAGATGATCTCTTGCCTCTAGATCTCTCCCTGCATTAATTATATCTTGTCTCTTCTCTTGTCTATCTCGTCTTATAATAAAGTCCAATACAGTTTGTAATTGAAGTACAAAGGATATAAAGACTGTATTACATATTTATTTGTCCTTAATTTGTTCTTTATTTGTAATTAAGTTTTAAACCCAATAGCTAGGAAATAACTTTGAAAAGAATTTTAAATGAAAGTCATCTTCCTTAAACTTCTATGTATAGTTAAACTAATTGGTCAATATTAGCATGCTATCTAGCATATTGTACTCTTTCACCCATCAGTAACTCATGTCATTTACAAATACGTAAAAGGAAGAACTGGACTTTATGTGACTATGTGTAAATGAGTCAATTATAGGCATGCTGCTGGATTTATAACGAGCAATGCCACAGTGCTGCTCCTTTCTCTTCCTACCAATGAAGAGTCATTAATGTTTATAAAATCAGTTAACAGACTAATGTACTGTAGAAGATGGTTAACATGCACTTGCTAATAGGGCTGCTTGTCTTACTACTGTACATGTATAAATGCCTTACTGCAACTTTTAATAATCTAACACAATAAAAGCACAGTTTTAAACTATTCATAACGAAATACCTGAAATAAAAGCATGCATAAGCGAATGTGGTTTAAGTAATAATGCAACTGCATGCTATCTGTTTTAAGTAAATTACTGAAATGGTCCTCCAAAATATTTGATTAAACATTATGAAACACTATGGAAAATATCTATGAACTCTGTTAAGTGGCTTTCAAATGTACTGTATTTTATTATTAATAGCTTGCACATGAAAGAAACAGCAGGGAGCACACATTTGAGCTATTTATCACAAAATAATTTGGCTTGAAAAACAAGAATCTCTAGATTATTAGCCTTAGTACTGTTACTTTTACAAACTGTAAAACTTATTTCAGCTTTAGCCACATGTTTTTTTCTTTAGCTTTGATTAGTGTGGAAACAATTAGAGCTTTTTTAGGGTGTTGGTCACTGTAGGAGTCACCATTCAGAATGCCATGCTCTGCCCCTGCCTTGCTGAGGAGGGAGACAGAGCAGGTGCTATGGAATAGCCGAAGCTTCCATTTTCAAGGCATTGTTAGCAACCTGAAAAGTGCTCCAAAAGACTTCTAATTTTGTTGAGCTGAAGGAATAATGATCTTCCTCTGGATTGACATAATCTGATGTGATCCTAGTTTAGACTGACATCTGGTCTGATAGAAACACAATTTACCTTCATTAGTCCATGTGGAGAATGTGCAGTGCACAAATCTTACAGCAAAGGTACAAATATGTCAGTGTTTCTGTCATGAGATGCCAATAGGAAGGCATTGTCAGATTCTTCCAGCAGTATATTGTATATCCAGCAGTTCTGTTATGTCACAAAGGAGAGGTAGGAAATTGTAATATCTGTTCTGTACTCACTTGTACAGTGAGCTTAAATTCCCTCTTGGCAGACCATGCTTGAGGCAACATTTTTTTACTTACAACATAACAATTGAAAGACAGTAGAACCATCATCTTACTGAAAATAATACAGTGAAAACCATACAGAAAGAATACAATGCACAGGCTTATTCAGAATCAAACATTAAAGCAGCTGTTTCTGCATTTAAAGTGACTCCGAGCTCAGACTAAAAATAAAATTTGAACTTACCCGGGGCTTTCTCCATCCCAGCCCTGGTCGGGACGTCCCACGCCGGCCTCCTGGCTCTTCTCCCGGCGGCTGTCCGCATAGCGCGTACAGGCCGGTCCCCCGGGCGACACTGGCTAGTGTCGGGCCTTCTCCTTCCTTATACGTCACGAATGACGTCACACGCCGGCCGCCGCGCGTCATGACGGCGGCCGGCGTGACAGCACGGCGCATGCGCGGTTTAATCGCACATGCGCCGTGCTGTCAGCCGGCCGCCGCGCGTCATTCGTGACGTATAAGGAAGGAGAAGGCCCGACACTCGCCAGTGTCGCCCGGGGGACCAGCCTGTACGTGCTATGCGAACAGCCGCCGGGAGAAGAGCCAGGAGGCCGGCGTGGGACGTCCCGACCAGGGCTGGGATGGAGAAAGCCCCGGGTAAGTTCAAATTTTATTTTTAGTCTGAGCTCGGAGTCCCTTTAAAACTAGTATTTTTGTTAATCAGAAATGCTGACCGAATGTTGTTAAACCTCCAGCTGAAAAGGTTGTCTGTGTGTACACTAGTTGTAATCTTTGCATATGTGTTTTACTGATGCAAAGTACTTCCTGGTGAATCTTATCTTGAGTACGCCTTAACCTCTTGACGACCACTCCACGCCAATTGGTTTGAACGCAGAGGCAGCCCCAGGACCACTCCACGCCAATTGGCGTGAATGGTTTCCTATGGGGCTTGCAGGAGAGTGCGCGTGCTGATGTGCACGCATCTCCGCTCTGATGACGGAGCTCTGCTCTGCGTTCAGTCTCCAAGCGGCGATCGCCGCTTAGAGACTGTTAGATGGTGAAACCGCAGTCTAATAACTATGTACAATGCTACGATCTAGGGCAGCGCTGTACAGGGGACAGCCTTGTGACACAGAAGCGATCCGCTGTGATAGGCTGATGCCTATCACAGTCGATCGCTGTGATAGTCTGACTGGAGGAGGGAAGAAAACATAATTAAAAAATAAATTTATAAGAAAAAGAATATAAATATTTACAAAAAATAACACTGGGGAGCTATCAGACCCCACCAACAGAGCTTTCTGGGGGGAGGGGGGGATCACTTGTGTGCTGACATTTGTGGCCCTGCAGCTAGGCTGCAGTAGCCTGTTTAGTAAAAGAATGGCCTAGTCACTAGGGGGGTTTAACACCATGGTCCTTAAGTGGTTAAACACACTTTCACAGTGTGTATGTTCCTACTGTATTTGTAGACATATGTGTGATCAATGTGTACTGACTGTTACCGTGTCACTACAACATCTGTGTGACTGCACTGTGTATTCTAGGTGATCTCTATGTGCAAAAAAAAAAAAAAAAGATTTGTGCCAACAATAACCCTTGGCTGGTCACCTGCTGTGTGATCAACATTCATTGTTACCATTTAACTTCTGTCTGCCTGTACTTTGTGCTGTAGGTCATCTCTGTGTGCCCCCACTCCCCCACCCCATATAATTGATTTGTGCTTATACCTTGTGGCTAACAAACATAACAGGCAAAGCCAGGCCAAAGTATAGAGGTACTAGAGGTTGCGGTGGTGCATCATCCTGTGGCTGGGGAATATGTGATCTTTTGCAAAACATGTTTCGGGCGTAGCCCTTCCTCAGGTGTGGAAGCCAACCTCACACCTGAGGAAGGGCTACACCCGAAACATGTTGTGAACCCTGTTGTGCTCTGTTTGCTGTGAATACAGCGTTTAAGAAGCCTTCTGAGTGTGGTCTCTATTTGTTCTACAGTTTGAGTTAGCAGGAGTGCTGTACCTGCTAGGGAACAGCATCGGCGTACAGGTCAAGAGTTTCTGACCTATGGAGTGGTGGTGAAAGTGTGAGTTCACAAAAATGCAAAAGAGGTGCTTGACTGGCTCACTCAGCATTTCACCTCTTTTACATCTTCTCCTGCCAATGTTCCCAAACCCTTCGCCTCATCCTCCACTGCTGTGGTCAACTACAACACCAAATCCACCACCACAGCAGCCCCTCTAAATGAATCAGATTGCTCAAAAGATCTATTTCCACAGGCATTGATGGACAAAAGTGAGTTGCAAGCATTGGCTTAGAATGAAGGAGAGAGCAAGGCACATACTCACAGGACAGTCCTCAGTTCACCACAAGGTGCGATGTACTTGCAGCTGCAGTGTGACCTTGAAACTGTAAATGGTTAGGGTAATAATGATGTGGTGATGGATGTGTTATAGGTGCCCACAAGAGTGGAACTGGAGTAGGGGCATTCAGAGACCAAGCCTCAGAGAGGGTGACAAAAGGGTAGGGAGCAGGAAAAGGTTTCAGGGGACAGGAGGCAACCAGCAGAGTGTGCTGCCACCTGGTGTCAGACAGACATCGCTCCTGGTCACATCTAGAGGTACCAGACCAGACACACAAGCATACTTACTATATAAATGCCTCTGTGTGTGTGCTTCTAAAAATTCAAAAGCCATCTGCATCCTGTGTCACTAACGAATTAGCTGTGGGAAGACCAGTACCCACGTAGGAACAACTTTGCTGAGAAGCAAAATCGGCCATGACTACTGGTCTCTAGACAACTACAGCGCCCAAGTGCAGCAAAATAGCAAGGAATGACACCAAATAAGGGCACAGTGTAAACACAAAAGGCACATGAGATCTTCCAGTAAAAAAATCAGAGCTTTATAGATTTATTTTATCATTTTTTTTAGCATTTATAGATTCTGTGTGAGGAGTGGAGGGTGGAGTTGAGGGTGAATGGGTGGTGGTGGGGGCATGTGAAAGAAGTTGGAAAACCTAGTATAGTATTTTCTTTTTTGTGCTGATTACAGCATTCTGACTGACCATACTTATTTACAGACAGTGGCGTAGCTAAGGAGCTGTGGGCCCCAGTGCTAGTTTTACATTGGGGCCCCCCAAGCATTCTATACATAACAATTGATACGGCGCACCAAAACCTGCCAAGATCAACCACAGTGTCAGAAGTGCAAGGAGGGGATAGGGAACAGTTTGTTAATGATCACTACTAATAAAAGCACCTATAGAAGTGATTATTACTAGCATAGGACCAATAGAGAGTTAATACTGTGGTTGAGGATGGGCCCCTCAGGGCCCCTCTGGCCCAAGGGCCCCAATACGGTACCTACCTCTGCACCCCCTATTGCTAAGCCACTGTTTACAGGGTAAGGTTGTGTTCCTACTAGCGTGGATGCAAAATGGACACGGATCCACTCTGCATCCATCGTCCGAAGCAGCTGCTGACCTGTACCACCGCCGGTTGCCCTGCAACTGAAAACAAACATGGAGGCCATCAGAACCATGGGGCTCTCCATAGGCTGCATTAGGCCATTTCTCCCTAGCAACAGGGAGAATTTTCATTGGTTCACCACGAAGACCAATGGGGATCCCCATGCTTCCTCCCTACATACAGGGACCAAGCAGCGGCGATTTGTGTAGGACAAATGCAGACGCATCCAACTGTCCTGGGACTGCACAAAAGTGTGGTCTGATTAGTACTGCAATGAATCCCACAGATCCGTTGCAGAGTGATACGTGTGAATAGCTTCTAACTTGTCGCCTTAAAGAACCAATGGGGAGCCTTGGTGCCAAAATTTAGAGATGCTTTTTCAGCTATAGAGTTTAGTATAGCTGAGAATGCATCCTACGCGGACTCATAGCGCCGGCTCCCGCTGTCTCCCCACCTGCCTTCACTTGTCACCCTCACCTAGCCTGGCACCTGGTACACCAATGGGTGCACCAGGTGCCAGGCTAGGTAAGGGTGACAGGTGAGGAGGCGGGGAGGACAGCTGGAGCCGGCGCTATGCACCCTATGTGGATGCATTCTCTGCTATACTAATTAGTATAGCTGCGTGGGGGGCGGAGGAAATCTTCAATCAAGATAAAGATCGCAAGGTTAGAGGATATTGGCGTAGGACACTTCCGAGGATGTTGGCATGGGAACTTTTTTAAAGGTACAGGTAAGTATTTCTGGTTAATTAAGAACATTAAAGGACTTTTTTTGTCATTGTGTTTTTATTTCATTTATCCCTTTCTGGAAATGGGTAAGAGGTACCTTTTACCCCTATACTCATTTCTCCTGGGAGGGGGGTGGGCATATGGGGTCCCTTTCTTAAAGAGGACTCCCAGATGCCACCATGAACCTCCCCCCAGGGAGTCGTTGCCCCCACCTCCTCCTGGGGAAGAGCCCCTTGTCCATGGATTGGACAAGGGCTTGGGGGGAGAGGGCAGGCTTGGCAGCTACTCTCCCCCAAGTCCCCCCATACCATGAAACATGCGGGCTGGTATAGCTCAGGTCCGCATTCTGGCTATCCCAGCCTGCATGGGGGACAAGGAGTTAAAGAGGCTTGGGAGGGGGGACTCAAAGTCATTTGTTTTCAGGTTTCCCACACTCAGCACATAAAAAAATATATATTTTTTCTAAATATTGTTTCCCGTTATCTTTTTAACATATCCTGAAAATTTGGTGTTGCTAGGATGTAAGTGGACTTTGCTATTAGCTGCTAAAGTCGGCTGGAATTGTTTCCCTAAGAACTGTCATTTAGATGTATACCATTTTCCTTTTACATTTTAAAATCGATTTTCTTAAAAAGTATAAGATCTTTTTGAAAAAATATTTATTCCTTTTTTTCCCACTGTTCTTCTTAACGTTCCCATGCAAATTTGGTGTTTCTGGCATTTAAGGAGGCTTTGCTATTAACCGCTAAAGTTGGCGGCGGTTGAAACATTTCCCACACTCAGAAGGAGATCTTTAAAATTGATTTTCTCAAAAACTATAAGGTCTTTTTGAAAAAACATTTTCCTCTTGTAGTCACTTCCCCCCCACCTACCCTGCAAATTTGGTGTTTCTACTTTGTAAGGGGGCTTTGCTATTAACTGATAAAGTCGGCGGCGGTTGAAACATTTCCCACACTTAGTACGAGATCTTTAAAATTGATTTTCTCAAGAACTATAAGGTCTTTTTGAAAATGTTTTTTCAACTTATACTCACTGTCCCTATTTACACACCCTGCAAATTTGGTGTTTATAGCTTGTAAGGGGGCTTAGCTATAAACCGTTAAAGTCAGCGCCATTAAAGTCTATGGGAAAAAATGCGAACACAAACTTTTTTGAAAAAAATTCACTTTTGCTGCGGACGCAAACAGCTGAAGTTCGCTCGAACTACCCGCCGGGCGAACTGTTCGGACCATCTCTAATATTGATACACTTCATATATCTTGTTTTTATTTATAGTGATATTTATTTATTGTGGTGTTTTAGCTGATTCTAAGGGATGCAGAGCTTTCAGTGTTTCTGTATGTACACCCTTTTGGGTTCTGTATATTTGCCCTGCCACAGTGAAAATAATGCCTTGTCATAGTGAAAATAAACTACTACTATAAACTAGTGAAAATAAATTACCCTGTTTTTATCCAAAACTTGTGTCATCTTTTGAGGCAAGCCACATCTTTATTCTCAAAACCAAGAATGCATTAAAATTTGAAGCATGGTGATCACTAGAGATGGCCCGAACGGTTTGCACGCGAACTTATTCGCGCAAACTTCGCTGATTCGCGTTCGCGGTTGAATTCGAACTTTATGCGAGTTCGACCCGCCCCCTATACTACATCATTAGGGTCAACTTTGACCCTCTACATCACAGTCAGCAGGCACAGCGTAGCCAATCAGGCTACACTCCCTCCTGGAGCCCTCCCCCTTATAAAACGCAGGCAACGTCAGCCATTTCACTCGCTCATGTGGCTGCAGTAATTAGAGAAGGAAGAGAACCTTGCTGCTGACATAGGGAAAGCTTAGTTAGGCTCTTGTGTTAGGCTTGTTAGGTTGCTCCTTCTTGCTGATCTTATTGCTAAAAAGCACTCCTCATCCTCCTCTTTTGAGAGCTAATGTTGTTCTTGTGATCTATTTTTTGTGTGCGAGTGTCCCACAGACACTTGTGTTGCATATACAAACAAACAAACAAACAAACACAGAACATTTATATCGCGCTTTTCTCCTGGTGGACTCAAAGTGCCAGAGCTGCAGCCACTAGGACGCGCTCTATAGGCAGTAGCAGTGTTAGGGAGACTTGCCCAAGATCTCCTACTGAATAGGTGCTGGCTTACTGAACAGGCAGAGCCGAGATTCGAACCCAGGTCTCCTGTGTCAGAGGCAGAGCCCTTAACCATTACAGCCTTGGTAATTCCTACTGTGCCATTCCTACCATGTGCATTCAGTGACTACCTGTGTGTGTGACAGCTGCACATTTGTAATACCAATCACTGCATACCCACCTGTTCAGTGCACCTATCTACCTACATGAGCGCACGCATTGTCACTGCACCTGTTCACGGTAGCTGTGTGTGTGTGTGACAGCTGCACATTTGTAATACCAATCAGTGCATACCCACCTGTTCAGTGAACCTACCTACCTACGTGAGCGCACATAGTGTCACTGCACCTGTTCACGGTACCTGTGTGTGTGGGACAGCTGCACATTTGTAATAGCAAACACTGCATACCCACCTGTTCAGTGCACCTACCTACCTACCTATGTGAGCACCCGCAGTGTCACTGCACCTGTTCACGGAACGTGTGTGTGTGTGTGTGTGTGTGACAGCTGCACATTTGTAATACCAATCACTGCATACCCACCTGTTCAGTGCACCTACCTACCTACTTGACCACACGCAGTGTCACCGCACCTGTTCATGGTACCTGTGTATGTGTGTGACAGCTGCACATTTGTAATACCAATCACTGCATACCCATCTGTTCAGTGCACCTACCTACCTACGTGAGCGCACGCAATATTATATACCACAAGTCACTGCAACTGTTCACGGTACCTGTGTGTAATGATCCGCTCAGCTGTCTGCACAGACAGACAGCTGTTTGACCATTCCTTAAGTCTGAGGGTTGCAGGTCTCTGGAAAAGAGACCTGTCTTTACTTTGCAAGTTCCAGACTTGCTCTGTCACTGAGGAATTTGCATACACTTGTCATGCAAATTGCTTAGCCGCCTCCTTTGAAGGCTTACAGTATAAATACCATGTTCTCCCAGGATCCTTTGCTGGTCATGATGGTTTGTTACTGCTAGAACACTCCTAGAGTGTCAGCCTTGCTATTGTTTGCTAAGATTATCTTAGAGTATTCCTGGGGACTGCACTAGGCATCCCTCTAGTGCAGTCAGTTTGTATTATCTGTATTGCCTGTTCTGTCTTGTCTTGTCCTTGCGATTGCACTGTCGTCAGCGCTTGGCGATGGTGAATCGTTTGGTCCATAAACTGGATCGCACTTGCCCTAGCGTTAGTGGCAGTGGATCTCTCTAGTCTATGTCTTGGAGTTTTACCGTAGCGGCGGTTGCTACTGGTTACTCCTTCTGTCTGTCTTGCCGTGTGGATCGCACTCGCTCTGGCGGAAAGAGCAGTGGATCCTGCTAGGCCTAGTCCTGTACTTGGATCACACTTGCTCTGGTGGAGAAGAGCAGTGAATCCTGCTAGCTCTGTTTTTGTACTTGGATCACACTTGCTCTGGTGGAAAAGAGCAGTGGATCCTGCTAGTTCTGTTTCTGCACTTGGATCACATTTGCTCTGGTGGAAAAGAGCAGTGAATCCTGCTAGCTCTGTTTCTGTTCTTGAATCACACTTGCTCTGGTGGAAAAGAGCAGTGGATCCTGCTAGCTCTGTTTCTGCACTTGGATCACACTTGCTCTGGTGGAAAAGAGCAGTGGATCCTGCTAGCTCTGTTTCTGCACTTGGATCACACTTGCTCTGGTGGAAAAGAGCAGTGGATCCTGCTAGTTCCATTTCTCTACTTGGTTCACACTTGCTCTGGTGGGAAAGAGCAGTGGATCTTTCCTGTCCTGTCCCTGAACCTGGATCGCACTCGCTCTGGCGGAAGAGCGGTGGATCTTATCTGACCTATTCCTGTTTTCCGTTTGTCTGTCTGTCTGGAGCAAACGCTTGCGGTTGTATGCGGTAAGGCAGCCGTTTAGCAAGTGTTCCTGTTGTTTGTTCATTTGTGTTCATTCGTTAGTCAGGGTGGCGTGCTTGTCTCTGTTGCACTTATCGTGCGGAGACCGCGCCGTAAACGCGCTTGTCACTGTTGCGCCTAACGCGCGGTGACTGCGTTTAGGTTTTGCGTTTGTTATTTTCACACTTTGGTCTTCGCTGTTGTATGTCGACCGTCGCCGGGCGGCGACTAGATTGTGAGACATACATACATTCTGTCTCTGTGCTCTCTCCCTTGAGAGAAAACTATCCTTCTCTGTATTGCCCCATTACGTACAATCCTTATCTGGCATCTGTGGTGGTGCAGAGGATCTGTTCCTCTGCACTCCACAGCTCCATCTGCCGGTTGGAATTCTTCTCTACGGGTGCATCCGCACCTTAGCTGGGTTCTCTTGTCCAAATGCTTGTGGAGGATTTCCGTGGTGTCGGCGTGCAGGTTGTGCGCTGACCATGGATATAATTCCACAATCGTTACACTGTGTGTGTGACAGCTGCAAATGTGTAATACCAGTCATTGCATAATTGTTCACAGTACCTGTGTGACTGCATGCTGTGTAATATACCAGTCCGTGCATACCTGTTAACTGCACCTGTGTGACAGCTGCACATTGTATTGTAATACCAGTCACTGCATACCTTTCATACCAGCTGGTGGACTCTGAGGCCTTCCGAAAATTTCTGGCCATTGGGACACCGCAGTGGAAGATACCAGGCCGCAATTATTTCTCCAAACAGGTGATACTCAAACTGTCCCGTACCGTAAGTTGAAAGGCAAGTGGTGTCATCTCTGGCACACAGCATTGTGTCAAGGGTCCATCTGACCACAGATGCCTGGTCTGCCAAGCACGGTCAGGGCAGGTACATTACTTACACAGCCCGTTGGGTCAACCTGGTGACCGCTGGCAAGCAGGGAGTACGTGACTGTGCAGCGGACCTACTTGTGACACCTCCATGGTTTGCAGGCTGGTCTGCTGCCACCTCCATTCCTCCTGCTACATCTTCTTTGCTGTCATCCTCCTCCTCCTCGGCTGAGTGGCAGTTCAACTCTACTGGTGCTGTGATCTCATCTCCAGCTACACAGCCCCAGCTCCCCAGGGCCTATGCTGCATGCCAGGTACGACATGTCTTGCCTCAAAGCGGAGAGTCACACTGGAGCGCCTCTCCTGGCTGCTCTTAACTAACAGGTGGATCAGTGGCTGACCCAACCCAACCCAACTGGAGATCGGCAACGCGGTGTGTGACAACGGCAGCAATCTCATTTCGGCTTTGAATTTGGGAAAGTTGACACATGTACCCTGCAGGGCACATGTGCTGAATCTCATAATTCAGAGGTTTGTGTCTAAGTACCCAGGCTTACAGAATGTCCTGAAGCTGTCCAGGAAGGTGTGCACTGGGCATTTCAGGCGGTCTTATATGGCCATGGTACTCTTTGACGATATTCAGCGGAGAAACAACTTGCCAGTGAGACGCTTGATTTGCGATAGCCTGACTCGATGGAATTCGACCCTCCTGATGTTCAACCGCCTGCTACAACAGGAGAAAGCCGTCAAACAGTATTTCTACAACTACAGTCAAAGGACATGCAGGCTCATGCGGCCGTTTGAGGAGGTGACAAACCTGGTGAGTCGCAGTGAAGGCGTCATCAGCGACTTGATCCCATATGCTTTATTCCCGGAGCATGCTATGCGTAGAGTGGTGGATCAAGCTGTGGAGGAGCGTGAAAAGGAACAGGAACCGGAGGAAGAGTTGTGGGATCGATTCTCATCAGAACAAGATGTTTCCTCAACACCTGTGGGAACACAGAGGGGGGGGGGGGGGAGAGTTGTGTGGGGAAGAGGAGTCAGATGATGATGAGGAAGGTGTTTTTTTTTTTTTGGAGGAGGCGTCGCAGGGGGTTGTGCTGCTCAACTTTCCCATGGTATTGCTCATGGCTGGGGGCAGGAGGAGAACTTATCTGACATCACTGAGGAAGAGCAAGAGGAGATGGATAGTACGTCTGCATCCAACTTTGTGCAGGTGGCGTCTTTCATGCTGTCCAGCCTTTTGAGGAGGGGGGGGCACACCCAAGATAATACGGTCATTGCTTCATTGTGGAAAGACCAAATTCGATCAGCTGGACAGTCGCTGTTGTTCTGTCATTGAGCTACCTCAGCTCGGTGATCATATGCGCTTGAAAACTGCCATGGCCTGCACTCTCGTCATGGTGTGCACCAGTCAAGCACAGCTGTCACTACACAAGCAGCTGTTTGCGGTGTGTTACACAGTGAGTTTGGTTTGTCAGTGTGAAGCAGTACTCTAATTACACTCCCTGATTGATGTATAAACTTGCAAGATGTTTTAAAGCACTTTAGGCCTCCAATTTAGCATGCAATGTGATTCCTGCCCTTAAAACGCTGCTTTGCATTAAATCCAGATTTTTCCACGGGACTTTTGGCATGTATCCCACTCCTCCATGCAAAAACTCAGATGTTAGACCCCTTGAAACTGCATAATTGTTTGTAGTTTTCAAAGTTCGCCTCCCCATTGAAGTCTATTGCGGTTCACGAACGTTCGCACAAACCAAACTCTTGGCGAAGGTTCGCGTTTGAGGTTCGCAAACCAAAAATCGGAGGTTCGAGCCATTTCTAGCGATCACTACACCATTAAATTCTATAAATATTTGGTTCATCTCTGTATAGGACGCCTAAAGGATGAGGGTGGGAACTCAATGGTGGATGACCAAGGTAAGGCAGAGTTATTAAATGCTTTCTTTGCTTCTGTCTTCACAAAGGAAACAGCACTGTTGCAAATTACAGAGGCAGAGGAGTCTCAATCTTCCAACTGTAATATTAAATATTTAATGCAGGAAGAAGTGAAGGCAAGACTAAATAAATTAAAAATAGACAAGGCACCTTGCCCCGGATGGCATGCATCCTCGGGTCCTAAGGGAATTAAGTTCAGTTATAGATAAACCCTTTTATTTTATCTTTTGTGACACTCTTTCAACTGGCAGAGTCCCAGTGGATTGGCGTACAGTCCACTTTTTCCCATTATTTAAGAAAAGCAAAAAATCAGATCCAGGAAATTATAGCCACACACTATAGATGCCTGGAGAGCGCGTCCAACAGGTCAGACAAACCTGTAACTAAAGCCGGTGCCTTGTCCCAGCCGGATTGCTCCCACGGCTTTAGGAAGTACCCAGAAAGACACAAGAGACGGCACACCACTGGCTGCAAACAATTTTGCTGTATTGGATCAAGTACACTACATGTTACGGATATTACATCCTTCCTCAGGTGTCAAACAGCAAATGAAACATACACCATTATATATCACCAGGAGAGCGACCACACCCATCGTGGCTAGCTCCACCCTCTCCCATAATCACCAATGTCCATCTCCCAAAATAGTCTTTGCGGTCATCTGGCACTCCAACAGGCTACCAATAGTACATAGAAAAAACTGACCGTCATTCAAGCACTTCCAATGATGGACTGCCACTACTCCACCTAAAAATGACATGCAATACATAAATAACATGTATACACTAACAGCATTATACGCACATCTTAGAATTATACAATATACCAACATCTTTTATAGAAAACATTTGAGAGGTAGCCTCTCATTCATACCTCTTGGGGCTACAACATCCAGCATATGTATCCATCTGGATTCTTTTTGTTTTAATACTTTCTCTAAATCACCCCCTCTATTCGATGGATTTAATGCCTCCAAAACACACCATCTCAGCTGTGATGCGTTGTGTCCCATGGCAGCAAAGTGTCTTGCTACTGAAGTGTCATAGCTCTTTCGTTCACCCTCAGCATATTTGCTGATGGCCCTCTTATGCTCCTGTATCCTGGTCCTCACTGCTCTAGTGGTCTCTCCAACGTACATTAGCCCACACGGGCACTTGAGCCCATAAATGGCCCAAGGTGTAGAACAATAGTATCTTCCTTTAATAGTGATTTTACGTCCAGTGTGTGGGTGACAAACTACCTCTCCTTTAATGATGCCACTGCATACATTGCAATTGAGACACGGATGTGTCCCTGGTTTACCTGTGCTCACCTCATCACTCCTGGGGGCGGTGTCCGTATGCCTAACACTGTCCTGAATCGTCCTACCCCTCCTGATTGAAAATATGGGCTCCTCTTTAAATAATGCCCCAATCTCTTTATCAGTGCTTAACAGGGGCCAAAATCTACGTATGGACTCTTTAATTAATGTGGTATTTTTCCCCAAATTGGTGACCAATGGTATCCCCTTGGAGCTGCTCTTTCTAGAGGATCCATGTAACAGGGTGGACCTATCGATGGCTCGCACCTCCTGTCTAATCTTTTCAATTTTGGAGGCCTCATAACCTTTCTGTTTAAACTTCGTACAGATGGACTGGCTAGCTCGATCATATTCCTCCATGTTAGTGCAGATACGTCTGGCCCTAAGGAACTGCCCCCTCGGTATGGCCTTAACTACATGGCGATTATGATGGCTATCATGTCGCAACAAGTTGTTGCGATCTGTGGGCTTACAATATAATTTGGTAACAAACCGCCCTTCAGATGCCTTAATGGTAACATCCAGAAAGCTCACGCTTTCCCCAGATGCCTCCATAGTAAATTTGATAGTAGGATGCAACCTGTTTGCCTCTTCAACCATCTCAAGGAGCAGTTCCCTAGGGCCTTTCCATAGAAGTAAAATGTCATCCACAAAGCGGAAGTACTGCACAATGTATTTTTCATACAACGGATTTTTCAAAAACATGGAGCGTTCAAGCGACTCCACAAAAATATTTGCAATGGATGGAGCTGCCGGTGATCCCATGCTGGCTCCCTGGCGCTGCAAATATATGTCATCATGAAATTTAAAGTAGTTGGATCTGAGGACCAACTCCAATATATCGAGTAGAAAATATACCAGTCCATTGGACAAATTGGTCTCAAGTAGCCTGTCCTCTATTACAGAAATGGCCTCATCCTGGGGGATAGCTGTGAACAGACTCTGTATGTCCAAACTACAGAAAATAATGTCATCAGGTATATCTGAGAGCCTTTCCAATCTCACTAGCAAATCCGTGGTGTCCTTAAGACAGTGTGTGAAAGATGACACAATTGGTTGTAGGTACGTATCAAGGAACCCCGCCAATGGATACAACGCTGAGCCTCTGCTAGCCACAATGGGACGTCCTGGAGGGTTCACTAGTTGCTTGTGGACCTCGGGCAGTAAATACAGCAGAGGGACAACCGGATGTTCAACTTTAAGCCCCCTTTCTGTAGTGCTATCAATCACCCCATCCTCTACAGCAGACGCCAACAATATATCAACTTTCTCTTTAATTCTGGCCGTGGGGTCACCATCACATTTAACATAATGCATTTCATTGCGTACTTGTCTGAACCCCTCTTTCAAATAATCCTGTAGATCCTGTACGACTGTGGCTCCCCCTTTGTCTGCTTTGGTGATGATAATGCTCGAGTTGTCACTCAGTCTCTTGAGGGCTTGTTTTTGGGCATAGGTGAGGTTGGGATGTGCATATTTACTGTTGTCCCATTTCTGTTTTACCTCCCGTTTGACTGCTTTTTCAAACAAATCTATTGCTGGAAACTGCTCTTCAGGTGTCCAATTGGATCTCTGTAAATAACGTGTTAGTCTGTTCTCACTAGGGCCCTCATAGGTGGAATCTTTAAAATGGGCTTTTAATCTCAACCTCCTTGTAAATTTGAACAGATCCACCTCCCAATCAAATAGGGAATCACAGTGGGTCGGCACAAACCCTAAACCTTTTTCCAGCACAGACATTTCCACAGGATCCAGCCTATGGGATGAGATATTAATGACATTGCTCACCTCACTTATGTCCGTTTCCTGAGGTCGTAGCTGTCCCTCTGCTGCTGGTTCCTGGTGCTGGGACCTGTGCTGCCACCGCATTGTCCTGCCCCGCCTGACGCGCCCCCTGTGATGGGGACGCGGGCCTTTTGAAAATCCTGCGAGTCGGAATCCTCCGTCATGGAGTCTGCTGTGTCCCAGTGTTGGCGTCCTCGTCTCTGCCCGCTTCTGCCGCCTCACGGCTTGCCTCTCGATCTAGCGCCCCGGCGTCTATTGCCATAGCTGTACCTTCCTGTAGGGGCCGGAAGTGCACCTCTGCTTCCCCTTCCGTGCGGGTACGCAGCCGTCCAGGAACCAACAACTTGTGCGTATAATGCTGTTAGTGTATACATGTTATTTATGTATTGCATGTCATTTTTAGGTGGAGTAGTGGCAGTCCATCATTGGAAGTGCTTGAATGACGGTCAGTTTTTTCTATGTACTATTGGTAGCCTGTTGGAGTGCCAGATGACCGCAAAGACTATTTTGGGAGATGGACATTGGTGATTATGGGAGAGGGTGGAGCTAGCCACGATGGGTGTGGTCGCTCTCCTGATGATATATAATGGTGTATGTTTCATTTGCTGTTTGACACCTGAGGAAGGATGTAATATCCGTAACATGTAGTGTACTTGATCCAATACAGCAAAATTGTTTGCAGCCAGTGGTGTGCCGTCTCTTGTGTCTTTCCAGGAAATTATAGACCTGTAAGCTTAACATCAGTTGTATGCAAACTATTTGAGGGGTTACTAAGAGATACTATACATCATTTCATAGTAGAAAATAATCTTATTTCTCAGCATCAACATGGGTTTACTAAAGACAGGTCCTGTTTGACTAACATGCTCAGCTTTTATGAGGTAGTGAACGCTAATGTGGATATTGGGAATGCTGTAGATGTGATATACTTGGACTTTGCAAAGGCCTTCGACACTGTTCCCCACAAAAGTCTGGTGCAAAAGTTGAGGATGTAAGGACTGGGGAAGAGTCTGTGTGCATGGATAGGGAACTGGCTAATGGACAGAAAACAAAGAGTTGTGGTCAATGGATCATACTGAAAATGGGAGACTGTTAGCAGTGGGGTCCCACAGGGGTCTGTACTGGGTCCAGTGCTCTTCAATTTATTTATTAATGACCTAGTAGATGCAGTAGTGAGCAATGTTGCTATTTTTGCAGATGATACAAAATTGGGCAGAATCATTAACTCTCAGGAAGATAGTGTCATATTGCAACAGGATCTGGATAGGATGACTATATGGGCACATACATGGCAGATGAAATTCAATGTTGAAAAATGTAAAGTCATGCATTTTGGTCGTACCAATGGTCTAGCACAGGCATAGGCAAACTTGGCCCTCCAGCTGTTAGGGAATTACAAGTCCCACAATGCATTTGGCTTTATGAGTCATGACTGTGGCTGTCAGACTCCTGCAATGCATTGTGGGACGAGTTTGCCCATGCCTGGTCTAGCACCATACAAAATAAATGGGATACAGTTGGGGACATCAAACATGGAGAAGGACTTAGGAGTACTCATCGACAACATGTTAAATAATCGTACTCAATGCAAAGCCGCTGCAGCTAAAGCTAACAAAATTTTGGGATGCATTAAAAGGGAAATAAAAACTTGAGATGCCAGCATAATATTGCCCCTGTTTAACTCTCTAGTAAGGCCACATCTGGAATATGGAATTCAGTTCTGGGCACCACATTACAGGAAAGATATTGCAGTTTTAGAGCAGGTGCAGAGAAGAGCAACAAAATTGATACGTGGGATGGAAAGTTTCACTTACCAAGAAAGGTTAGATAAACTGGGTTTATTTAGTCTAGAGAAGAGACGCGTTAGAGGGGATCTAATTAACATGTATACATACATCAGGGGGCAATATAATAGCTTGGCGGATGAGCTTTTTGTCCCTAGGCCTTCTCAAAGGACTAGAGGACATGATCTGCGCATGGAGGAAAAACGTTTTAGCCATTTATTTAGGAAAGGGTTCTTTACAGTAAGAGTGATTAAGATGTGGAATGCATTGCCACAGGAAGTCGTTATGGCAAACTCTATACCTGCATTTAAAGGGGGCTTAGATGCTTTCCTTGCGTTAAAAGACATCCATGGCTACAATTACTAGGTAATGACTAATGATGTTGATCCAGGGATTTTATCTGATTGCCATCTGGAGTCGGGAAGGAATTTTTTTCCCTTTTGGGGCTAATTGGACCATGCCTTGTAAGGGTTTTTTCGCCTTCCTCTGAATTAACAGGGATATGTGAGGGAGCAGGCTGGTGTTGTACTTGTTCTCTGGTTGAACTCGATGGACGTATGTCTTTTTTCAACCAAAATAACTATGTAATCATGTAACTATCTGGAAGTGGGAATAATATAAAACAATTTGATTGATCCGTTTTATAATAAAGTCATACAGCATTGCTTCTCAATCCAGGGAACACAGAATAATGTTACACCATATTCACTCATCAGTCTCCTTCTCACACTAATGGATGCAATGGAACCAATCTGTTCCATTACAGGTCCTTTTTCAAACAAATTAGAACAACATGTAAAATGTGTGGAGTTGTGCAGATAGAAGACTAGAGAAATATTTGTATTTTTTTGTTTAGGGTGGGTGGATGAGGTGCTTGCAGGAGAAGTCGGGCACATAACTAAATAATTATATGATAAAGATTTGTGTTCTGGCATTGTGGAAAAAGTAAAATGAAAAATATTAATGTGCAAACCATCTTTACTCATGTCCACCAATATGCTGTCATTCACTAGAAAACACGCATAGATCAAAACAGGTCACAATAGAAAGGGCTACCATATTTCGCGCCGTATAAGACGCTCCGGAATATAAGACGCACCCAGGTTTAGAGGGCAAAAACCAGGAAAAAAAAATAATACTAAACCTGGTGCGTCCATATTCCAGGAGCGTCTTGTACATATCCTTGTGTGTCCTCATGTGTGCTCCTGTGCCCCCCATATCCTCATGTGTCCTTCTGTGTGTCCTCCTCTGCCCCCATGTGTCCTCCTGTGCCCCCATGTGTCCTCCTGTGCCCCCATGTGTCCTTCTGTACCTCCCATGTGTCCTCCTGTGTGTCCTAATGTGCCCCCCATGTGTCCTTCTGTGCCCCCCCACGTGTCCTTCTGTGCCCCCATGTGTCCTCCTGTGCCCCCATGTGTCCTTCTGTGCCCCCCATGTGTCCTGTGTCCTCATGTGCCCCCCCACGTGTCCTTCTGTGCCCCCCATGTGTCCTCCTGTGTGTCCTCATGTGTGCTCCTGTGCCCCTATATGTCCTCCTGTGCCCCCCATATGTCCTCCAGTGCCCCCCATACGTCCTCCAGTGCCCCCCATATGTCCTCTACCCCCCCCAGCCTTCCTCCCTCCCACCTGCGTCTCCTGGCCCCCCCGGATGGAGTGTCAATAGCGGCGGCAACTTACCTTTGGCAGGCTCCTGCGCTGATCCTATATCATCGCGCTGCCCCCCCCCCGCTAGCCTCCTCTGCCTCCCCCCTCTGTATCTGGCCCCCCCTGGTGAATAAATAAGTATCGGCAGCTTACCTCCGCAGTGCGCCCGCGATGACTGCAGACGCCTGGCTTCCAGGCACTTCTCGCTCTAGTGGCCGGCTTGAACTGATGACGCGCAGTTCAAAGCCGGCCACTAGAGCGAGAAGTGCCTGGAAGCCGGACGTCTGCAGTCATCGCGGGCGCACTGCAGAGGTAAGCTGCCGATACTTATTCATTCACCCGGGGGGGCCAGATACAGAGGGGGGAGGCAGAGGAGGCTAGCGGGGGGCAGCGCGATGATATAGGATCAGCGCAGGAGCCTGCCAAAGGTAAGTTGCCGCAGCTATTAACACTCCATCCGGGGGGGCCAGGAGACTCGGGCAGGCATGGGGATAGCAGGCAGGGAATCCCCAACATGGCGGCGGGTCGGCGGTTCGGAACGGCGGGCGTTATTAAGTTGGGGATTCCCTGCCTTTGCCGTATAAGACGCAGGGACTTTTTCTCCCCATTTTTGGGGGAGAAAAAGTGCGTCTTATACGGCGAAAAATACGGTATATGCTTCCATAAGAGTAGGCTTTGGGCTGGTGCACACTGCACACCACAGCGGTTCTGAAGCGTTTTTAAAAATGCTTGCAGGGGGAAAACCGCTTGGCTAAGTGAATGGGATGGTGCACACCAGAGCAGTTCATTTTTTTTTCACAAACACAAACTCAGGGGCTGCAGCATTTTTTAGATTTCTGAGGCGTTTCTGCCTCAATGTTAAAGTAGAGGAAAGTGGAAAACCGCTCTGAAAAATGCTAGATCAGAGCGGTTTTCCAGGCGTTTTTGTTACAGAAGCTGTTCAGTAACAGCTTTACTGTAACAATATATGAAATCTGCTATGCAAAAACGCTCCAAAAAACGCTAGGCATGTGTAGAAAACATGCCTAGAATCGCTCTGAAATCTGTTTCAAAAATGTTTGCAGGGGAGTTAGAAGGTTAGTGTTAGTGTTAGATCTGCTAGAGGTTTTTGGTGTGTTCTGGGCCTTATTCTAAGGGTGAGAGTTTTGTTATCCACAGCATGGAAGAGTAAAGCAGATGTTTGCAGGGGAGTTAGAAGGTTAGTGACAATGAGTTGCTATAAATGTTAGTATGTAGAAGTACAGAAAAACGACCATGTGCTAGATGTGTTGCCAGATCCATCATCTATTAATAAGAATAGAAATAAGCCATGCAATAAGGGGATAAAATATCAAGATCAACCAATCATCAAAAAAAAAGATAAGCAAGCATCCCCTTAATCTACTCCCTATTGTCCTCTCCCCATCCCATGTCTGCACCCAGTGGTCCCTGCACTGATTGATCTAAGTAGGTTTCCACATATCAAAGGCTTATTTATTCACTGATCTAGCATCACCTGTATGTATACACATTGACATTTCCCCATGTGGGAAACCTTACTTCTGTAAATTGCTACCAAATTATGAATACCCTATGACGGCTGGGCTGTACTTTATATCTTAATTGTCTTCCTATCTTTCTATGTAAAAAGAAAATCATGAGTAAAGAACAAATAAAAATAAGCAAGTATTGGTTTTATTTATATATATATCAACACTGATTAGCAAAATGTACGCTGAGCAGTGGTTAAAAACGACCTAACTGCAACCAAAAAAACTTAAAGAGACTCTGTAACAATTTTTTCAGCCTTAGTTCTTCTATCCTATGAGTTCCTATGCCTGTTCTAATGTGCTGGGGCTTACTGCAGCTCTTCCTAATTACACTGTCTCTGTAATAAATCAATGTATCTTTCCTCTGTCCTGTTTGTCGGGCTAAGGCTTTGATTGTGTGGAATGTGCAGGGCTGCTTGTGATTGGTAGAAGCGATACACACCCTCTGCAGACCCCCTGCATACTCACACACTATGCTTAGCTGAGCCTATTAGAAGCTGGTTAGTTTGTTTGTAAACACTGCCTAAAACTGTTAATTACAAGCCAGGATTGCAGCAGAGAGTGGCAGAAACAGCACAGAGGGGCACAGGAGAAAATAAGGAATAGAATGGTATGCTTTTTATTGTAAGAATATTAGAGTACAGATTCTCTTTAAAGGACAACTGTACTGAGAGAGTCATATAGAGGATGCCATTTTTATTTCATTTTACACATTTGCACATTGTGTGGCTGCCCTGCTAAACCACTGCAACTAATTAATAATGTTTGCCATACACCATGCATTAGCAGGCAGATCAGATGTTTCTGATAAAAATCTCATAGGATTAGCTGCGTGCTTGTAACAGGTGTGTGATTCAGACACTAATGCTGCCAAAGAGATCAGCAAGACTGCCAAGTGACTGGTATTGATTAAAAGGAAATGAACATGGCAGCCTCCATATTCCTCTCACTTCAGTGGTCCTTTAAATACTTAATATAAAACAAATTAAAGTGTACCTTAAGTGTCCCAAAAAAAATGAGTTTTACTCACCTGGGGCTTACCTCAGCCCCCTGCAGCTGATCGGTGCCCACGACGAGTCGCTCTGATGCTCCGGGTCCCGCTGGCGGCCACTTCCGGTTTCGCCATCAGGACCCGTCAGGCTGGGGAACGCGGCTGATACTACGCGTTCCCAGCCAAAATAGCACCCCTATGCGGCCATATGTCCGCATAGGCACCCGTATGCGGACATATGGCCGCATAGGGGTGCTATTTTGGCTGGGAACGCGTAGTATCAGACGCGTTCCCCAGCCTGACGGGTCCTGACGGCGAAACCGGAAGTGGCCGCCAGCGGGACCCGGAGCATCAGAGCGACTCGTCGTGGGCACCGATCAGCTGCAGGGGGCTGAGGTAAGCCCCAGGTGAGTAAAACTCATTTTTTTTTGGGACACTTAAGGTTCACTTTAAGACTATTGTGTTCTGAACTGAAAGAAACTGTAATGAACACTGTCAAATAATAGCATGCAGGCAGGGGGTTACACTTGACTCTGCAGAAAATGGCAGCATTATTCACCAGATGAACTGCAGTGTCTGCTCATCATTTCTTGGCCGACAGCTAGATGACAGCAGCTGCCTGTCAGCGATAAGGAAATGCATGCGTTGTGCGAGAAAAAGCAGCACTGTTGGTATTTTTCCCCGCAGCAATAAAAATGCACATTACTCCCATTGCATTATGATTCTGCTTTGGGAAGCAGTACGTGTTTTTTCCTGTGTGCTTTCATGGTGTAGGAAAATAGCCACGATTTTGGCAATTGTGATCCCTCTCTAAGTCTCCATTGCAATGGATAAGTAGAGGTGTAACTGACCACCATTGAAATGCAACAACAAATACACTGACATTTGTGAAATAGCATAAAAAAATGTAAAATCTAGGGAACCTAAACTGAGAGGGATATAGATGTTTCCTTTTAAACAATACCAGTTGCCTGGCTGTCCTGCTGATCTCTTGAGGCTGCAGTAGTGACTGGATCACACACCTGGAACAAGCATGCAGCTAATCCAGTCTGACTTCAGTCAGAGCACCTGATCTGCATGCTTGTTGAGGGGCTGTGGCTGAAAGTAATAGAGACACAGGATCAGCAGGAGAGCCAGGCAACTGGCATTATTTTAAAAGGAAAAATCTACATCCTGCTCAGTTTAGGTTCCCTTTAATATACACAGTGTGAAGAAAAAGATGAGGTTAGCCTGGAAAAAATGTACTCCATTGATAGGTATAATATATGGAAGCTACTAGAGAGACAGTTTTAGGCCTCTTTCATATAAGCAGATGAAGGCGGTGAATTCACTGCCTGCAGGGGTGCCTCTAGCCATTTTGTCACTCCAGGCGACAAAACCTGTGGTGCCACCCCCCCCCCCCTCCATGAAAATAATCATAATGCTGCAGTGTTTCACCCCAAAAAAATAACCGTAAAGCGTTTCACCAGAAAATACACGTATTGCGGAAGCGGTTTCATCAGAAAATAATCATATTGCAGCAGCGCCTCACCAGAAAATAATCATAATGCGGCAGCGTTTCACCAGAAATTACACAATGCGGGCAGCGTTTCACCAGAAAATACACAATGCAGCAGCGTTTCACCAGAAAATACACATAGGCAGGGCTCTACTTTCATGAGGCACAAAGTGGGACAGAAGGAGGCATGGGGGGACTGAATAAGGCACACAAGGCGACATAGGGAGGCACAGGGGGACAGAAGGAGGCATGAGGGTCAGAAGAAGTCACAAAGGAGGACAGAAGGAGGCGAAAGGGAACAGAAGGAGGCACACAGGGGGACACAAGGAGGCACAATGAGGGACATAATGAGACACAAAGGAGGACAGAAGGAGGCACAGGAGGACAGAAGAAGTCACACAGGGGGACACAAGGAGGCACAATGGGCAACAAAAGGAGGCACAATGGGGGACAGAATGAGGCACAAAGGAGGACAGAAAGAGGCACACATGGGGACACAAGGGGGCACAATGGGCAACAAAAGGTGGTGCAATGGGGCACAGAACAGAATGAGACACAAAGGAGGACAAAAGGAGGCACAGGAGGACAGAAGGAGGTCCACAGAGGGGCAGCGGGCGGTACAGGAGGACAAAAGAAAGCATGAGGTCCAGAAGGAGGCACACAAAAGGACAGTGGGAAGCACAGGGGGACTGAAAGAGGCACACAGGGGGACAGAAGGAGGCACAGAATGGTGCAGAAGGAGGCACAATGGGGGACATATTGAGGGACAAAAGGAGGCACAGTAGGAAAGAAGGAGGCACAGGGGGACAGTAGGAGGCACACAGGGGACAGGAGGAGGCACAAAGGGGACAGAAAAAAAGCACAAAGGGGCAGATGGAGGCACAGGGAGACAGTAGGAGGCACAGAGGGGAACAGAAGGATGCACAAAGGGGGACAGAAGGAGCCACAAAAGGGTGACAGAAGAAGGCAGAGGGGGATGTAAGGAGGCACAGGGAGACAGAAGGAGGCAGAGGGGGACAGACAGAGCCACAGGGAGACGGAAAAAGGCACAAAAGGGCACATAAAGAGGCACAGGGGGACAGAGGAAGGCGCAGGGGACAGAGGTGGCACATGGGGACTGAAGAGGCACATGAGGCTAGAATGAGGCACAAAGGGAGACAGAAGGAGGCACATGAGGACAGAAGGAGGCAGAGTGGGACTTAAGGAGGAATGGGGGGCCGGAGGTAGCACAAGAGGACAAAAAAAGGTACAAGGGGACATAAGGAGGCACAGGGGACAGGAGGAGGCAGAGGTGACACAGAGGGACTGAAGGAGGCACAAAGGGAGACAGGAGGCATACAGGGAGACAGCATGACAAACAGGGGGTCAGAGATGGCACAAGTTACTGAAAGAGGCACAAGGAGACAGAAGGAGGCACAAAAGGGACAGAAGGAGGCACAAAGGGAGGGGGGATGTACAAGGCACAGAGGGACACAGTGACAGCTGTCTGCAACTTACGCTAAGCAGATGCATTAGAAGCAAGTAATAGAACACCCGTGGATGCAGGGCATAATCAGGAAGCGTGGCTTCATCCAGGGGGCGTGGCTTCATCCAGCAATATGGTGCCCCCTGTACCAAAGGCACTCCAGGCAATGGCCTGGAGTGCATATGCCTAGAGGCTCCCCTGACTGCCTGTCAGCCACTCTTGTGCATTAGCCAGGAGATTGCTAGCACTCAATACCAGTGATGGACATGGAGTCACTTCTAAGCATGGCTGCGACCCTGCTCAGACATGTTGTGATTCACTACCCCATAGTAACACCACTGCATGTGTAATGCTGACATGCATGGTGTTACAAATGCTGCCTTCCAACTACATGTAATTGCAGCCAAATGGTGCTCTTGGGAGGCAGAAGGCACATTGAACTGCCCAACAAGCGTGAAGTTCAGCCTCTCATGTGAAAGAGGCCTTAGTGTGTGCAGACACGTTAATATGCCTCCAAACATGTGGTCTGGGTGGCACATGTGACGTGGACTGATTTTGTAAAGTTGACCAGCATGCAGCATGATTGTCTATAACAATAGGAAAGGGCAGTGGGAATGTATCATACCGAGGATAATTCTGAATCCTAGTGAATGAATACAGACAAGGCTGTATGTGAAATGGACTACCAGGGAGTTTGATAAAGCTCAGTTGACTTAACACAATGCCATGGGGGAAATACAGTATGTGGTAGATGAAAGTTAAAGAAAGTCAAATTTTTCATCCATTCCACTTCATTATTTCAATTTAAAAACTTAAAGGACCACTATCCTGAAAAGTTATAAAATTTAAAATAGATGTAAGCACATATAAATAAGAAGTACATTTCTTCCAGAGTACAAAGAGCAATAAACTACTTTTCTCCTATGCTGTTGTCACTTACAGTAGACAAGTCTACAACCCGTCCAAAATCTGTTGGTTCTGTCCGATTTCTACTACTTACTATAAGGGATAGCAACACAGGAGAAAAGTAATTTATGGCTCATTTTACTCTGGAAGAAACATCCTTCTTATTTGTATGTGTTTACATGTATTTTAAATGTTACACTATTCACAATAGTGGTTCTTTAAAAGAAGATCTCTTTTGATCCAAAACAGACTGGTTCCATCAGATCCATTACTGTGAGAAGGAGTCTGAAATTTACTATTATCCTATTTTGACTGATATTGAAATATTGGACATTGGGAATACTGTATACGACTTTATTATAAAATGATTCAGTAATTTTGCCATATTCTCACACAGTACCAATATTTATTTATAAGGACCATGTACAAGGTGAAAAAGCATATACACTATCAAACTGATCTTTTACTTTAGAGGTGTATGATTGATTTGCTTGCGTCAGGTCTGCACACGATAGAGTAGGAGAGCAGACAAAACAACTAGTTTGATTGCTCACTCTGAGTAAGCTATTTTAAAATTCTTACATTTATCAAAAGAGCAGTAGCCAGGCAAGCAGCCCTTTTTAAAGGAGTTTCAAAGGTCCTCTAACTTCAGATTTCCTTTAAATACGTGCACAATGCAGTCCTTAATAAAATAAATCTAAAAACAAAATATTCTTAGGACTGTACAAAAAGTTTCAAGCTGGTATTGATTTTACATGGCGAAGTTAAACAAGTTTTTATGTTCATATGAAAGCCTTGTACAGTTTGACGAAGGTAAAGACTGAAGTTTTCCATTATTGAACCACCAGTTTACTCAATGTTAACCATTTTGTTAATGGAAAAACCTTGTAATATTATGGACACATAAGTAATGGCTATAAATGCACCTTTCAATAATCATTCTTAAAATCGGAATTACTTTACTTAAGATATTGCTTTTCTTTCTTGGGAACTAAAGTGCTTTTCCAGAGAGCAGTAAACTGTGAACCAAGACATTTAGATAGATATCCATGCTAAATGTACTATACATTGAAGACTTTAAAGAGCACAGCCAAGCAAACAGTAAGATCATTAAATATGTTGCTATTCATTCCAGCAAGCATTGCAATTTGCAACAAGTCTGCAATGAGAAAAACTGAATCAATTATTGATATTTCAAAAATCCTGTTGTGTTGTTTTAAGATCCCTTCTGATTTTTATGTGGGACTGAACTAGTTCTGTTATGTAGAATAAAAAAAAAGCAGTGAGAACTGATCAGGAAAAAGGGGACTGAAGGAAGTAAGATCCATGCCAAAAGTCTCACCAAAAATTACGGGCAGAAATCACATTATGCACAGCTCTGGGTGTCAGTGGGCTGTGGAGTGTCTTACACAGAGAGATACAATATTATTATCACAATACAGTGATATAATAATGCATTGGAGTGGTTCTGCGCCTGCAACTTAATAAGGCAACAGCAGTAGTGTGCACACAGCTCTGGGTGTCTGTGGGCTGTGGAGTATCACACACAAAAAATACAGAGGAGACCAATGTGCTCGTCCTGAAAAGCGCTGTTTGGAGTGCTTTTACAGCAAGCAAGGAACAAGAACACAGGCCTAGCTAATATTTTCCCTACCTATCTGCAGCAAGTCTGACCCTGCTCTCACTAACAGTCAGCAGCCAGAAGAGAATTGATCCAATATGGCCAACACAACTGCTTTTTGATAGGGTGAGGGGTACAGGAAGGGGTGCTAGCTGATTGGCTGCCATGTATCTGCTGACTGTGAGGTAAGGGGTCAAATTTTAGCTCAATGATGATGTATTGGGGGGTGAATCGAACACGCCAAATGTTCGCTGTTCGCCCCAAATGCGAACAGCTGATGTTTGCAGAATACTACTCACCGGCCATCTCTAGTGACTAGGGATGATCACTGAGATGCAAATAATTTCTCCTAACATTCACATTTCATGTAAATGATATACAACTTGAAACTACAACAACTACAACTACTATTACTACTACTACTTGTACTTATTGTAATATTAATAATAGCTATAACAATTTAGTTTTGACCTATTTCCACACAAAATCTCGTAATAAAACTAATATTAATGAAAACTAGCAGATATTTGGTGTTACCAAAAGATCAGAATAAAATAAATATACAGGCATGCTGTATAATAATGTGAGTGTGTGTAATATATATATATATATATATACAGTGGTGTGAAAAACTATTTGCCCCCATTCCTGATTTCTTATTCTTTTGCATGTTTGTCACACTTAAATGTTTCTGCTCATCAAAAACCGTTAACTATTAGTCAAAGATAACATAATTGAACACAAAATGCAGTTTTAAATGATGGTTTTTATTATTTAGTGAGAAAAAAAACCTCCAAATCTACATGGCCCTGTGTGAAAAAGTGATTGCCCCCCTTGTTAAAAAATAACTTAACTGTACTTTATCACACCTGAGTTCAATTTCTGTAGTCACCCCCAGGCCTGATTACTGCCACACCTGTTTCAATCAAGAAATCACTTAAATAGGAGCTATCTGACACAAAGAAGTAGACCAAAAGCACCTCAAAAGCTAGACATCATGCCAAGATCCAGAGAAATTCAGGAACAAATGAGAACAAAGTACTGTAATTGAGATCTATCAGTCTGGTAAAGGTTATAAAGCCATTTCTAAAGCTTTGGGACTCCAGCGAACCACAGTGAGAGCCATTATCCACAAATGGCAAAAACATGGAACAGTGATGAACCTTCCCAGGAGTGACTGGCTGACCAAAATTACCCCAAGAGCGCAGAGAAAACTCATCCGAGAGGCCACAAAAGACCCCAGGACAACCTCTAAAGAACTGCAGGCCTCACTTGCCTCAATTAAGGTCATTGTTCATGACTCCACCATAAGAAAGAGACTGGGCAAAAACGGTCTGCATGGCAGATATCCAAAGCGCAAACCACTTTTAAGCAAAAAGAACATTAAGGCTTGTCTCAATTTTGCTAAAAAAACATCTCAATGATTGGCAAGACTTTTGGGAAAATACCTTGTGGACGACGAGACAAAAGTTGAACTTTTTGGAAGGTGCGTGTCCCGTTACATCTGGCATAGAAGTAACAAAGCATTTCAGCAAAAGAACATCATACCAACAGTAAAATATGGTGGTGGTAGTGTGATGGTCTGGGGTTGTTTTGCTGCTTCAGGACCTGGAAGGCTTGCTGTGATAGATGGAACCATGAATTCTACTGTCTACCAAAAAATTCTGAAGGAGGATGTCCGGCCATCTGTTCGTCAACTCAAGCTGAAGCGATCTTGGTTGCTGCAGCAGGACAGTGACCCCAAACACACCAGCAAATCCACCTCTGAATGGCTGAAGAAAAACAAAATGAAGACTTTGGAGTGACCTATTCAAAGTCCTGACCTGAATCCTATTGAGATGTTGTGGCATGACCTTAAAAAGGCGGTTCATGCTAGAAAACCCTCAAATGAAGCTGAATTACAACAATTCTGCAAAGATGAGTGGGCCAAAATTCCTCCAGAGCGCTGTAAAAGACTCGTTGCAAGTTATCTCAAACGCTTGATTGCAGCTATTGCTGCTAAGGGTGGCCCAACCAGTTATTAGGTTCAGGGGGCAATTTCTTTTTCACACAGGGCCATGTAGGTTTTGAGTTATTTTTCTCACTAAATAATAAAAAACATCATTTAAAACTGCATTTTGTGTTCAATTATGTTATCTTGGACTAATAGTTAACGGTTTTGGATGAGCAGAAACATTAAAGTGTGACAAACATGCAAAAGAATAAGAAATCAGGAAGGGGGCAAATAGTTTTTCACACCACTGTATATATATATATATATATATATATATATATATATATATATATATATATATATATATATATATATATATATACAGTACTGTCCATAGTTAGTCAAACCCCTGGCAAATTTTGACTTTTATTCAACCAGCAAGTAATTTCTTGATGGGAAATTGCATAGGTGTCTCCCAAAAGGTAATAAGACAATGTACAGTACAAGAGGAATTATTGTGGAAATCATTTCTCAGCTTTAATTTGCATTTGAGCAAAAAGTGCCAGCTTTTTGCTTGTCTCCACATGTATTTTTGCCCGTTTATCTGTAGCAATGAGCTCCAAATCTTTCAGGTTGGAGGGTCTTCTTGCCATCACCCTGATCTTTAGCTCCCTCTACAGATTCTCAATTGGATTCAAGTCAGGACTCTGGCTGGGCCACTCCAAAACGTTAATGTTGTTGTCTGCTATCCATTTCTTCACCACTATTGCTGTGTGTTTTGGGTCATTGTCATGCTGAAATGTGCCCAAGGCCAAATTTCTCTGCAGACTGCCTAATGTTGTAGTTGAAAATCCTCAAAATCCTTTTGGTAAAAAGCTCTTTTTTCATGGTGCCGTTTACTGTGATTAGGTTTCCTGGTCCATTGGCTGAAAAACACCCCCAAAGCATTAGGTTCCCACCACCATGTTTGACAGTGGGGATGGTGTTCTTCGGGTTGAAGACTTCTCCTTTTTTACGTCAAATGAAGGAAAGATCATTGTGACCAAACAATTCAATTTTTGTTTCATCTAACCATAACACAGAAGCAGTGGTGTAGCGAAGGAGCTATGGGCCTTGGTGCAAGTTTTACATGGGGCCCCCCTAAGCACTCAATACATATCAATTGATATGATGAACCAAAACCTGCCAAGGACAACCACAGTGTCAGAGTTGCAAGAAGGGGATGGGGAACAGTGTGTTAAGGATTAATACTATTCAAAGCATCTATAGAAGTGATTATTACCAGCACAGGACCAATAGAGAGCTAATGCTGTGATAGAGGGTGCACCCTTTGGGGCCCCTTTGGCCCAAGGGCCCCGATGTGGTCACTACCTCTGCACCCCCTATTGCTACGCTACTGCACAGTAGACCAGAAGTCTTCTCCTTTGTCCAGATCAGCATTTGCATAGGCCAAGCAAGCTTTTGTGTTCCTTATCTGAAGAAGTAGTGTCCTCCTTGATCTGCATCCATGAAGCACAGCAGTGTGCAGTGTCCGTTGGATTGTCTGTTGAGACATTGCCAACAACAGAGCCCAGATTCACCAGGATGGCCTTGGTGACGATCCTTGGATTCTTTTTCACCTCTCTCACTATCCTCTTGGCCAGTACAGGTGTAACTATTGTCTTCCGACCACGTCCACTGTGATTTTCCACAGTGCTGAACATCTTGTATTTTTTAATAATACTTTGCACTATAGCCACTGGAACTTGAAAACATTTAGAAATGGCCTTATAGCCATTTACTGACTTGTGAGCAGCCACAATGCACAGCCACAGGTCTTCACTGAGCTCCTTTGTCTTAGCCATGACTGTCCACAAACCAACAGTAGAGAGCTGCTGTTTTTCACCTGTTGAATTGATTAAAACAGCTTTTCCCAATTAATCAGGGTAATTAGGATGCTTTACAACAGCTTGGACTATTTGGAAGGGTATAGAACTTTGGATTTTTCCACAGACTTTGACAGTTTGTGAAGGGTATAAATCATTTTGGACAGGACACTTTTTGGTGAAATGTAAATAAAAGCTAAAAAAATTATTTTTCCAAAAGAATGCCTCTTGTACATCATCTTATTATTTTTTTGGAGACACCTATGTCATTTCCCGTCAAAAAATTACTCCCTGGTTGAATAAAAGTAACTGTAAGTCAAAATTTGCCAGGGGTATGAACAATTATGGGCAGCACTATATCCATCCATATATATATATATATATATATATATATATATATATATATATATATATATATATATATATATATATATATATATATATATATATATATATATATATATATATATATATATATATATATGTATGCAGTATGTATATCTGCATTACATTTTAAAGCTTTTTTTTACCTTAAGCTTTACAGGTGCAGCTTTACCTGATATTTTAATGATGGGCTTTGTAACTTCAAGTAGGCCTTGTTGTGCTGCAGTATACTAACTATAAAATAACACTATAGAGAACAAAAGGGCTTAGTTATCAGTGCACATTTCTGGAGATTTTGCAAATACAATCTGCTAAGCACAATGTAGATGAACTATGGATGAATAAGCAGATAAACTATGGTAAAAACACTATGAGCTTGATTCACAAAGTGGTGATAACCCAGTTAAAGACTTTAGGCGTGATAACCATTTTTATCATGCCTAAACTCAGTTTTGGCCAAGCCGTGGCCAAATACAACCAGGCCCTCTCAGCAGCCCTAGACATTGCTGCACCCCCCACATTCTGCCCCAGCCGTCCCATCAACCCTCAGCCCTGGCACAATGCACACACTCGCAACCTCCAAAAACAGACACGCACCTATGAGCGCAAATGGAGGAAATCTCGCCTCAACTCCGACTTCTTGGCGTACAAGGCCAACCTGCAGCTGTTCTATTCCACATTAACTGATGCTAAACAAAAATACTTTCCTGCCTTGATCGGATCCCAAGCCTCCAACCCTCGGTGCCTCTTCACCACCTTCAACTCCCTCCTTAACCCCACCACTCCTCCCCCCACCTCCGCCCTCTCAGCCACTGATCTGTCCACCCACTTTACCGACAAAATAGCCAGCATCCGACGGGAAATCTCATGCCTCCACTCCACCACTTCTTCCTCTCCCACCAATACCTATTCCCCACCCCACCCACCACTCACTGCCTTTACGCCTATCACAGAGGATGAAGTCAGCCGTCTCCTAGCCACTTCTCCTGCCCCCTTCAGCCCCCTAGACCCTGTGCCATCCAAATGCCTCCGTCCTCACTTCCCTGTTCTGGCTCCTGTCCTCACCTCTCTGTTTAACCTCTCCCTCTCCACGGGTACCTTCCCCTCTGACTTCAAACAGGCCACTGTACTTCCCCTACTTAAAAAACCCTCACTAGACCCCTCACTTCCATCCAGCTACTGCCCTATCTCCTTACTCCCTTTTGCATCTAAACTCCTGGAGCGTCTAGTCCACCAACGCATGACCCATTACCTTGACTCCAACTCCCTGTTTGACCCCCTACAATCAGGATTTTGGCCAGGCCACTCCACCGAGACTGCCCTCACCAAGGTCGTCAATGACCTCACACTTGCCAAGGCCGAAGGAAAATACACTATCCTTCTCCTCCTAGACCTCTCATCAGCATTCGACACTGTCGATCACTCCCTGCTTCTCCAGTCCCTGCAATCTGTGGGTATTCAAGACCTTGCACTAGCATGGTTTTCATCCTACCTCTCAAACCGCTCCTTCAAGACCTCCTTTAATGGTTCCTCCTCAACCTCCCTCCCACTCTCAGTTGGGGTCCCCCAAGGCTCTGTTCTTGGTCCCCTGCTGTTCTCCATTTACACCGCCTCCATCGGAAAACTCCTCTCCTCTCTGGGTTTCAACTATTACCTATATGCAGATGACACCCAGATTTACCTCCATACCACTGACCTCTCCACCACCACCATGGAGAAGGTATCCTCTGGCCTCTCGGCTATTTCATCTTGGATGTCTGCCAGGTTCCTAAAATTAAACCTGGATAAGACTGAACTCCTAATCTTCCCACCACGTGCTGCTTCACCCCCCACTGACCTCTATGTCACTGTCAATGGCACAATCATTCGTCCTACCACACAAGCCTGCTGCCTGGGTGTCACCCTGGACTCAGCCCTCTCCTTCACCTCCCACATCCAAACTGTAGCTAGAGCCTGCTATTTCCACTTGCGCAACATCTCCAAGATCCGGCCTTTCTTGACCCCAGACACTGCCAAACTCCTTGTCCACGCCCTCATCATCTCCCGCCTGGACTACTGCAACTCCCTCTTGTCAGGCCTTCCTCAAAACCGCATCGCCCCCCCTAAAATCCATCATGAACGCAGCAGCCAGACTCATCTACTCCTCCCACCGCTCTGTCTCCACGACTCCACTACGCAAATCCCTTCATTGGCTTCCAATTCACTTAAGAATCAGCTTCAAGATCCTATGTTTGGCATACAAATCCATACACAAGTCCTGCCCAACCTACATCTCTGACCTGGTCAGCAGATATACACCTGGCCATCCACTTCGCTCCTCCAACGACCTCCTCTTAACCACCCCACGCATCTCGCACTCCCATGCACGACTGCAGGACTTCACTAGAGCTGCCCCCATCCTGTGGAACTCTCTCCCACTGCCTGTCAGGCTCGCTCCCACCTTCAACACCTTCAAAAAAAGCACTCAAAACTCACTTTAAGGAGGCCTACATCAACTCAACACTGCCCTAATCCTTTCTGCCAATAACTTCTTGTTGCACCCCCTCCTTTGTGTCACCAACCCCTCCCTCTAGATTGTAAGCCTTTGGCAGGGCCCTCTCCCCTTGTGTATCTTACTTGACTGTGTGCACTGTACCCAGAATTTGGAACTGGTAATTTTTACCACTACCACTCCAGTTTATGATCTGGTATGTACTGCTATCTGGATTGTGTTGTGTATCTTATTGCTATTACCTGTATTGTTGTATCTATGATTTGTTACCTGTATTGTTCTGTCACCCCAGTTATCATTGTCTGTAATCCTATTTATTGTACAGTGCTGCGTAATATGTTGGCGCTATATAAATCTAATAAATAATAATAATAAGTTTAGGCATGATAAGTTTAGGCATGATAAGTTTAGGCATGATAAGTTTAGATAAGTTTAGATCGCGCGCAAAGTCCCGCACGCAAAGCAGCGCCATTAAACTCTGCAAAGTGCACCAGACTTTGCTAGCGCAAAACTTTTGATCAGCTGTGCACTGCGGTGTTAACCCAGTTGGTGCTTAAACTTATCACGCCTAAAAACTTATCACACCTAAACTTATCACACCTAAACTTATCATGCCTAGACAGAGTTTAGGCATGATAAAGGGCTTTTCACTAGCGTGCTAACTGTTAGCACCGCTTTGTGAATCAGGCCCAATATATTTCTCTCTCCTAATCCATTGGTTTACTTAGCTGAAGTGGTGAGAGCCCCATATTTAGCTTCAAAAGTTTAGCATCCTGTGCGATCCTAAAAATCCATCCAGAGCTCTGGATTTCAGTTTTCAGAAAATCACAATATGTATGACTAATAGAAATGGCCCGAACCGGGTTCGTGAACTTCTGCGGAAGGTTCGGTTCGCGCGAACTTTCGTGAACTGCAATAGACTTCAATGGGGAGGTGAACTTTGAAAACTAGAAACACTTAAGCTGGCCACACAAGTGATGGAAAAGATGTTTCAAGGGGTCTAACACCTGGAGGGGGGCATGGCGCAGTGAGATAAACGACAAAAGTCCAGGGGAAAAATCTGGATTGGACGCAAAGCAGCATTTTAAGGGCAGAAATCACATTGAATGCTAAATTGCAGGCCTAAAGTGTTTTAAAACATCTTGCATGTGTATACATCAATCAGGAAGTGTAATTAGACTAGTACTGCTTCACACTGACACACCAAACTCACTGTGTAACGCACCGCAAACAGCTGTTTGCGTAGTGACAGCCGTGCTGAACTGGGTCGCACCATGGCGAGAGTGCAGGCCGTGGCGGTTTTCAAGCCCATATAGTCACAGGGCTGTGGTAGCTCAATGATAGAACAACAGTGACTGTCCAGCTGATCAAATTTGGTCTGTCCACAATGACGCAAGATAATGATTATGAAGGGGAATGGGCACATGTACATGCCTTTTGTTTTTGTTGTTGCAGCTGCAGTGCAGCCAGAAAAATTAGGCAGGCATGTACACACACCAGAAAAATTTGTATAGTGGCCGCTGCAAATTCAGGAACCCACCTGGAGTCCTGGACCCTGTTGGTGGTGGCGGAGAAGGCAGTCAAGCGGCATGTGGGCAGAGATGCTATGTGGTGACTGACTTAGTCTTCGGGCGGGCAGTAGCCCTGTGGGATCCATACCTCATTCATTTTGATAAAGGTGAGGTACTGAACACTTTTGTGACTTAGGCGACTTCTCTTCTCAGTGACAATGCCTCCAGCTGCGCTGAAGGTCCTTTCTGACAGGACGCTTGAGGCAGGGCAAGACAGAAGTTGGATGGCAAATTGGGACAGCTCTGGCCACAGATCAAGCCCGCGCACCCAGTAGTCCAAGGGTTCATCGCTGCTCACAGTGTCTACATCCACACTTAAGGCCAGGTAGTCAGCTACCTGCTGGTCCAGGCGTTGGTAGAGGGTGGATCCGGAAGGGCTAAGGCGAGGAGTTTGACTAAAGAATGTCTGCATGTCTGACATCACCATAAGATCGCTGGATCGCTGGATCCTGTCCTTGCCTGCGTGGACATGGGGGAAGGATTACTGGCAGTGGTACCTTTATTGCATTGTGCTGCGACATCACCCTTATATGCATTGTAAAACATACTTGCCAGCTTGTTCTGCATGTGCTGCATCCTTTCTGCCTTCAGGTGACTTAGTAACATGTCCGCCACTTTGTGCCAATACCGAGGGTCTAGTAGCGTGGCCACCCAGTACAGCTCATTCCCCTTGAGTTTTTTTATACGGGGGTCCCTCAACAGGCTGAACAGCATGAAAGACGCCATCTGTACAAAATTGAATCCAGATGTACTCTCCATCTCCTCTTGCTCTTCCTCAGTGACATCAGGTAAGTCCTCCTCCTCCTCCCAGCCACGAACAATACCACGGAAACTTTAAGCAGCACAAGCCCCCTGCGACGCCTGCTGTGGTTGTTCTTCTGCCGCCTCCTCCTCCTCCACAGAAACACCTTCCTCATCATCCGAGTCTGACTCCTCTTCCCCACACGACTCTTACTCCTCCTCCCCCCTCTGTGGTGCCGCAGGTGTTGAGGAAACATCTGGTTCTGATGTAAATTGCTCCCACAACTGTTACTGTCATAACTGTTCCTGTTCACGCTCCTCCACAGCTTGATCCACCACTCTACGCACGGCACACTCCAGAAAGTAAGCGTACAGGATCAAGTCGCTGATGGTGCCTTCACTGCGACTCACCAGGTTGGTCACCTCCTCAAACGGCCGCATAAGCCTGCATGCATTTCGCATCAGTGTCCAGTTGTTGGGCCACAACATCCCCATCTCCCCAGATTGTGTCCTTTTACTGTAATTGTACACTTACTGGGTGACAGCTTTCTCCTGTTCTAGTAGTCAAGAAAACATGACCAGGGTCGAATTCCAGTGAGTCGGGCTATCACATATCAAGCATCTCACCAGCAAGTTGTTTCTCCGCTGAATGTCCATAAAGCGTGCCATGGCCGTGTAAGACCCACACAACTTCCTGGCCTGCTTCAGGATGTTCTCTAAGCCTGGGTACTTTGACACAAATCTTTGAATGACTAGATTCAGCACATGTGCCATGCAGGGTACATGTGTCAGCTTTCCCAAATTCAAAGCAGAAAGGAGATTGATGCCTTTGTCACACACCACGTTGCCGATCTCCACGTTGCCGAGCTCTTGTTAAGAGCAGCCAGGAGAGCTGCTCCAGTGTGACTCTCCGCCTTGAGGCAAGACATGTCTAAGATGGCATGACACTGTCATACCTGGCATGCAGCATAGGCCCTGGGGAGATGGGGCTGGGTAGCTGGAGAGGAGATCGTGGCACCTGTCAAGGAGGAGGAGGATTCGACAGCGAAGAGGTTGTAGCAGGCGGAGAGGCCTGCCTGTAAGCTGTGGAGGTGTCACAAGTTGGTCCGCTGCACAGCCACGTACTCCCTGCTTGCAATCGCTCACCAGGTTGACCCAACGGGCTGTGTAAGTAATGTAGCGGCCATGACCGTGCTTGGCAGACCAGGCATCCGTGGTCAGATGGACCCTTGACCCAACGCTGTGTGCCAGAGATGACACCACTTGCCTTTCAACTTCACGGTATAGTTTGGGTATCGCCTATTTTGAGAAATAATTGCGGCCTGGCATCTTCCACTGCGGTGTCCCAATGGCCACACATTTACGGAAGGCCTCAGAGTCCACCAGCTTGTACGGTAACAGCTGGCGAGCTAACAGTTCTGCCACGCCAGCTGTCAGATGCTGGGCAAGGGGGTGACTGGCAGAAATTGGCTTCTTCCACTCAAAAATTTCCTTCACGGACACCTGGCTGCTGTGGGCAGAGGAGCAGGAACTGCTCAAGGTCAGAGGCGGAGTGGAGGAGGGTGGCTGTGAAGGTGCAAGGGAGAAAGCGGCTGAAGATGCTGCACCTGAAGGAGGAAGAGGAGAAGGAGGGTGGCTTTCCTTTTGTGTGCTGATTTTGCTTAGGTGCTCTTCCCATTGCAGTTTGTGCCTTTTCTCCAGGTGCCTTTGTAAGGCACTTGTCCCTACGTGAGTGCTGGCCTTTCCACGGCTCAATTTTTGGAGGCAGAGAGAACAGATGGCATTCTCTGATCTGAGGCAGACACACTAAAAAATTTCCAAACCACTGAGCCCCCCTGGGGTAATGGCACTATGGTGGCCTCAGCAGCTGACGTTGAAGGGCATGTTGGCTGGCTGTCCATAGGTGGCGATACATGGCGCCGGACACTGCCACCAGCTGTTTCTGATGACGAGCTCCCCCTGCTTCTTTCAGGAACTCGTCTCCTGCTACTCCTCTCTGACTCCCCCTCTGAACTGTCCCCTGTTCATCTCCTCTATTGGGAACATACGTGGAATCCGTATCATCATAATCATTATAATCATCCTGTCCAGCTTCGCTTGTATAGTCAACCATAGTTAGTTGATGGCATGTGCCTTCTTCTGAGCACTGTACTTTGGGCCAGGGCTGCATGAAATCACATCAACACGACCTCGCACAGACCTGCCGGGTGGCCTTCCTCTGGCTCTGCCTCTACCTCTTCCTCTACCTGTTTTGTCTGTTTTGTCAACAGGTAGGTATATGCAGTGATAAGGTGTGTTCACTGAACACAACAAGTAGGTATATGCAGTGATGAGGTGGGGGCACTCAACACAACAGGTAGGTATATGCAGTGATGAGGTGGGTTCACTGAACACAACAGGTAGGTATATGCAGTGATGAGGTGGGTTCACTGAACACAACAGGTAGGTATATGCAGTGATGAGGTGGGTTCACTGAACACAACAGGTAGGTATATGGAGTGATGAGTTGGGTTCACTAAACACAACAGGTTGGTATATGCAGTGATGAGGTGGGTTCACTGAAACCAACAGGTAGGTATATGCAGTGATGAGGTAGGTGCACTCAACACAACAGGTTGGTATATGCAGTAATGGATATTACAATGTGCACCTGTCACACACACAGGTAGTCACTGAATGTGCTGGGCCTGGCAGTGGCACACACAGTATGCATTAGCAAGGCTGTCTATGCAACACAAGTGTCAGTGGGACACACAGAAAAAAAATAGATCACAAGAACAAGATTAGCTCTCAAAAGAGCTGTTGTGGGGTGTTATTTTAGCAATAAGAATCATCCAAGAGCAAGCTAACAAGCCTACAACAGCCTAACTAATCTTTCTCTATGAGAGTCTGCCTGCAGCTGTCCCTTATCTCACTATTGCAGGCACACGAGTGAGTGTAATGGCCGGTGGAGCCTGTCTTATATAAAGGGGGAGTGGCTCCAGGGGAGAGTTTAGCCTGATTGGCTACAATGTGCCTGCTGACTGTGATGTAGAGGGTCAAAGTTGACCCTAATGGTGCACTATGGGGGCGAACCGAACTTCCGGGAAGGTTCGCCTTACATGGCGAACGCGAACCACCGGAACTTCGCCTGGAACCGTTCGCCGGTGAACCGTTCGGGCCATCTCTAATGACTACCATAGGAACTAATTTGATTAACATTGTTTCCAAAAACTCAGAATGTGTCTGTCAAACAGATCTGCTACAAAATTCCACATTTCTACTCAGATATCTACAACCTCTCTGTGCTTAACCAGTTCACCAAGTTTACTAATTTCTGCTGCATTAAACTTCATTATTTAATTATAGCAATCCTCATTTATGGTACTAACATAAATCATAGTTAGCAGTAGAGAATAGGAGCATAGGTAGCAGTCCATGGATTGGACAAGGGCTCCGGGGGAGAGGGGGAGCCTTGGCCAACTCTGTCTTCCAGTGTCCCCTCATACTGTGGACCATGTGGTGCTGGTATAGCTCAGGATGCAGAGCCCCATGTGGTCCAAGCTCCTCAATTTGGCTTTCCCAGCATGCATGGGCGAAAATGGGTTAAATAGGCTTGGGACAGGGGTCCCCACTTCCCACTTCATAAAAAAACAAGCCTCCCCCTCTCCCCCAGAGCCCTTGTCTAATCCATGGATGTGGGGCTTTTCCCCACCTCCAATGCCCAGGAGCAGAGGCGCCGCCAGTGTACAAGCAAGGCACGCCCCCGCACGGGGCCTCACTGTAAGGGGGAGGCTTGCTCTGCTGCTGGCGGCTGCTCCCACCCGCCACTTTGTAATCTGTGGCCTGGTCCCCTTCTGAAACCCCAGATCCCCCTCCTGCCCTGCTGCTGTTCACATCACATATCAGTGGTGATGCGCAATCAGCCGGCAACTAGGCAATGCCCAATAGCTGTGCGGCTGTTATACAGGAAGTAAACATCACTTTCTGTATAACAGCAGCATCGTTATTGAGCATTGTATCACCAGGCAGTAGGGGATCAGACAGGAGGAGGGGACAAGGTGGCAAATTAGGTAAATGGGGGTGGGGGGAAGGGGGGTCTGTCTACCAATTCCTGATTACCTATTCTGGCTATACCTATTCCTGGCTACACCTATTCCTAACTGCTTCTATTCTGACTACCTATTCCTGACTACCTGTTCTGGCTATACCTATTTCTGGCTACACCTATTCCTGATTGCACCTATTCTGACTACCTATTCCTGGCTACACCTATTCCTGACTACCTATTCTGGCTATACCTATTCCTAGCTTTACCTATTCCTGACTGCACCTATTCTGACTACCCATTCCTGGCTGCACCTATTCCTGGCTATACCTATTCTGACTACCTATTCCTGGCTATACCTATTCCTGACTGCACCTATACCTGACTGCACCTATTCCTGACTGCACCTATTCCTGACTACCTGTTCCTGGCTGCACCTATTCCTGACTTTCTATACTGGCTACACCTATTCCTGGCTACACCTATTCCTGACTACCTTGTAATGGCTATATCTATTCCTGACTACCTATTCCTGGCTTTACCTATTCCTGACTGCACTGCACCTATCCTTGACTATCTATACTGGCTACAAATATTCCTGGTTACACCTATTTCTGGCTACACCTATTCATGGCTATCTATACTGGTTGCACCTACAGTGGGATGTGAAAGTTTGGGCAACCTTGTTAATTGTCATGATTTTCCTTTATAAATTGTTTGTTGTTACAATAAAAAGTGTCAGTTAAATATATCATATAGGAGACACACACAGTGACATTTGAGAAGTGAAATTAAGTTTATTGGATATCCAGAAAGTGTGCAATAATTGTTTAAATAAAATTAGGCAGGTGCATAAATGTGGGCATTGTTGTCATTTTGTCAAAACCTTTAGAACTAATTATTGAAACGCAAATTGGCTTGGTAAGCTCAGTGACCCCTGACCTATATACACAGGTGAATCTAATTATGAGAAAGAGTATTTAAGTGGGTAAATTGTAAGTTTTCCTCCTCTTTTTAATTTTCTCTGAAGAGTAGCAACATGGGGGTCTCAAAACAACTCTCAAATGACCTGAAGACAAAGATTGTTCACCATCATGGTTTAGGGGAAGGATACAGAAAGCTGTCTCAGAGATTTCAGCTGTCTGTGTCCACAGTTAGGAACATATTGAGGAAATAGAAGACCACAGGCTCAGTTCAAGTCAAGGCTCGAAGTCGCAGACCAAGAAAAATCTCGGACAGACAGAAGCAATGAATGGTGAGAACAGTCAGAGTCAACCCACAGACCAGCACCAAAGACCTACAACATGATCTTGCTGAAGATAGAGTCACTGTGCATCGTTCAACCATTCGGTGCACTTTACACAAGGAGATGCTGTATGTGAGAGTGATGTAGAGGAAGACTTTTCTCTGCCCACAGCACAAATAGAGCCGCTTGAGGTATGCTAAAGCACATTTGGACAAGCCAGCTTCATTTTGGAATAAGGTGCTATGGACTGATGAAACTAAAATTGAGTTATTTGGGCATAACGAGGTGCGTTATGCATGGAGGAAAAAGAACACAGCATTCCAAGAAAAGCACCTGCTACCTACAGAAAAAAATGGTAGTGGTTCCATCATGCTGTGGGGCTGTGTGGCCAGTGCAGGGACTGAGAATCTTGTCAAAGTTGAGGGACGCATGAATTCCACTCAGTATCAGCAGATTCTGGAGACCAATGTCCAGGAATCAGTGACAAAGCTGAAGCTGCACCGACTTTTCAACAAGACAACGACCCTAAACACTGCTCAAAATCCACCAAGGCAATCATGCAGAGGAACAAGTACAATGTTCAGCAATGGCCATCTCAGTTCCCAGACCTGAATATAATTGAAAATCTGTGGTGTGAGTTAAAGAGAGCTGTCCATGCTTGAAAGCCATCAAACCTGAATGAACTAGAGATGTTTTGTAAAGAGGAATGGTCCAAAATACCTTCAACCAGAATCCAGACCCTCATTGGAACCTACAGGAAGCATTTAGAGGCTGTAATTTCTGCAAAAGGAGGATATACTAAATATTAATTTCATTTCTTTTTTTGTGGTGCCTAAATTTATGCACCTGCCTAATTTTGTTTAAACAATTATTGCGGACTTTCTGTAAATCTAATGAACTTCATTTCACTTCTCAAATATAACTGTGTGTCCTATATGATATATTTAACTGACATTTTTTTATCGTAACAACAATCGATTTATACAGGAAAATCATGAAGATTAACAAGGTTGCCCAAACTTTCGCATACCACTGTATTTCTGGCTACCTATACTGGGGCACCACATGTACCTGGCTATCTATACTGCAGCACCTATAGCTTGCTACCTATACTGAGGGCACCGCCTATACCCTATTTTATATATTAATTGGGGACTACTTGTTTTTGCTAGTATTTGGCTCCACCCGCATCATGTTTTGGCCACACCCAATTTTTCACGACTGCGCGCTTCGCTCCGGGTCACGGGTTAGCTTCTAATTGGAGGAAGCTTATTGAGGTGGGGAGATGGGGAGAGAGAAGACAGAGGTGGGAGCCATGCAATGGAGGAGGCGAGGAGACACACGATGATTGACAAATACAAGATAAACAGAAGGCTAGCAACAAGCAGATTGTCGCTAGCCTGGTGCTATTTTTCAGGGGGGACAGCAGAGCCCAGGGGGGACTGGCGGCAGCACCAGAAGGAAGCAGAGGCATGTCATTGTGCAAAGAACGTGCCTCTGTATCCTATTAAGATTTAGAAAATCCGCCTTGGATTGTCTTTATGGATATTGAGAAGGAATTTAAGGTAGGATCTCTGATGCAGAATTTCCAATGAAGACTTTCCAATGAAGACTTCACTAAGAGACTAGTTCAGCAAAAATGTGTTGTACAGCAATTTACCTCATGTGGTAACAAATAAACCATTAGTATTTTATTACCAATTTTTAATTGTCACATAATAATATTGTGAATCCATGTTTTACAAGACACGTGATCGTGAAATAAGGAGAAAAAAGTTTTCAGTACCTTTCATACTTTGGTGAAGAGTTCAGCCTTCCTCCTTTCTCTGCCCTCTGTTTCTCCTTCTTTCTTTTTCTTAATACCTCCTTTAATCTCACAAATTCCTGTTTGTGTTATCTTACTGACATCTCCAGGCTAGAGATAAATTCCAAACAACTCACTTGTTTTATCACGCGTTATTCTTTGTGAATTTACATTTTTGGGGGGTATTTACCTCACAAGAGAAGACAGTAATTTACCTTACTAGCTGGTAGTTCTAGGTTTCCACGCAGTATTAGCCTTTGTGTTATTCTTTGTGTTATCCATTGTGAATTGACATTTTTTAGTTATTGACCTCATAAGTCAGTAATTTGCTTCACTAGTCAGTAATTTAGGTTTTCCATTCAACAGCCTTTGTGAATTGACATTTGACAAAATGTTTGGCAAAATCAGTTTTCTGCATGCAGTATTGCTTTGTGAAATGAGGTATTTGTTATTTAAATACAATGTTGGAGAATGATGAGATACTGCACCTTACATTGAAATGATGCCACTGATCCCATAAATCCACAGGAGAGGTTCTATCATTTGCATTGACATATTTAGGAAACATTTTAACTAACACATCTTCCCTGCACACTGTGCATTTATGAGGACTGCAGGACAGTGAATGTGCTATATGCATGTATGAAATGTGCTATATGCAGGTTATTATTAACATAGCCGTGTAAAGTACCCCTGACTCTACATGGCTACGTTAATATTAACCAAGGGGGGAAATGAAATTGAAGGTATCAAGTTAAACTAGCCCAGGGCCCCACCAAATATAGGAAGATATAGTATAAACATTTCAAAAGTAGGATATTTATAATTGAAGTTTATTTTGCGAAAGCAGAAGAAACAAAACTTAAATTTGACTTTGGAAGTAAATTTACTTAACAGGCAGTGTGTGTTTTCTGAACATTTCTGCATTTCATTTTATAGGTTAACTCATTTCTTCAATCAAAAAATGTTACTGATCTTTAGGTTATATAACTAAGAGAAAACCTTTTTTGTTATCCCATGGAGACTTGTTAAGACAACATGAAAACCTATGTCATCAGCACTGCTTCTGCCATGGTCTGATCATAAAGTTCAAAGCATTCCAAGTAATTTTTCGTAAAGACACTGATGGCAAGTCCAAAGACGATGTGCTGAATATTGATACATGCCATAAAAAATACATTCATTCTGAATTTAATTTAACAAAGCACTGCTTGTGTTTTTGGTGATCTGACTGAAATTGATTGTGATTATAAAATGGTGAGTTTTGCTGCAAAACATGCAAAGTTTCTTATTACATATCATTAAAATGAGTTTAAGTTACAGAATATTATCAGTAACACGTTATAATGCTGAGCAAGGGAGGATATATTTAAAATGTTAGTGCCTGGTTTAAAGAGGAACTGTACAGAAAATAGCATAATGAATACAATCACTTATATTTTTACAATATTCACTTATAAATTATTTAATCTTCATTTTCCCATTGTAAAATCTTTCCTCTCCCTGATTTACATTTGGAAATGTATCCCTGGTGGTGACATCTTTAGTTCTGCCAGGTGAGCTGTACAGATTGTTCATTACTGAGAGTTCTGTTCCACAGAGGGAGATATTGCTTGCTTGACAGTTGGAAAAAAAATGTTATTTCCCACAATGTAACGAGGTTCACAGACAAAAAACTGTCAGGACCACGGTCATGACATCACACTGTGGGAGTGGCTTCACCACAATATCAGCCATACAGTCCCCCCTGATTATCTATTCAAGAACAAGTAAAGATTTCTCATGGGAAAGGGGGTATCAGCTACTGATTGGAATGGAGGTCAATCTTTGGCTAAAATTCCTCTTTAATGTTGTTAAATGCATGGACATCCTGTTCCTTTTTTTTGTCTGCTAAAACAATTAGTGATAAGCACACATTTCACATAATCGTTATTTTGCATCATAATTAACAATGTTGGGGGGAAAAAAAATCATAATTTATGTTGTTCCTAACTGTAATCAGGATCCATACTTTTGCAATTATGATTCATTTCACGCCAACTTTAGCATTAAGGTCAGGCATGGGGTGGTTAAGATTATGCACTGAGGGAGAGTTGGGGTCAGGCACCAGGAGAGGGGGGGGGGATAAAGGTTAGGCAGAACCAGTGGTGGTCTTTAGGGTTAGGAATAGGTAGAGGGAGGTTTGGGTTCTGTGTGGGTGTACGGTTTTGTTATAGAAAAATATTGGTAAAGATTAAAATATTAAAGATATTTTACTATAGGAAGTAAGCAAAAGAATACAGTACTGGTAATCTTACTGATATTCTACTAATGGCACCCTCTAATGCTATATTTACTGGGCGCCATATTTTTAGGCATGCCTACAGCCCTGTACAGGACATTCTCAAAAAGAGGCACTATGCAAAGAACATTATTATGTACAAGGGGCACTATTATTCACAGGGTGCACTGTACAGGATAAAATATTCTCTGTAAATAGCAGCAATCTATAAATTCTGTTTAAAAGCCCCCCATACAGGGGAGCAATCAAAAAAATGGTATAATGAATTATTGTTATTGTGTGTAACATTTATTACTGTGATGGCTACATCAGCTTTCATCTATTCTAGTATATGTGTATTCTCTTAAATATGTTTTATGTGTTTATAATAAAATATACATTTTAATTATTAGATGATCTGTCTCAAAAGTCTTCTTAGTATCTCTGAATACATTGCAAAGCAGGTTGTCCCCAAAAGCCCTATATGCCCATATCAAGATTAGCATCTTATGAGGGCTAAAAGGGCCATACCTACAGTGTATATAACTGCATTTAAGAATATTATTGATTAGGACCTGTTGGTCTATCTGTACTTAGGGCATTTGAATCGGAATAGCAGCAAAGTTTGCAGGTGTTAAATGACTAGTTTATCATCCACCTGTGAGGGAGGGATCATGCTTGAGTCTGGAGAAAACAGACAATTTCCCACAAGCATTTATCTGTATGATATGTGCATTTGTCTGCAATTAAACATTGTTTTGTTTTCGTGTTTTTTTTTTACAGTAGCCAATGACTTTTAATGAGAAATTGCACGTGTTGTGTGGAAAAGTAGTTTAGGCTGTATATATATTTTTTTCTATATGATATAGACACTTATAGAAGATGGCTCCTGAAATTGCAGCAGCCTCATAGAAAAGCATTACTTGTTTTTGCCTGCAGTTTACATTGCAGTCAAGTGCCTGCAATTTCAATAAGTGTGATCCCTGTCTTAAACAGCATTTTATTTGAAGGAGTTCTGTAGAGCAGAAAAAAAACTGACACTTTCCTGGCTGGGGCGTCCATCAGCCCTCTGTAGCTGTCATGTCCCACGCCGTCCTCCTCCGATCACCCATGTCCTGCTGCCGGTCCCGGTACAATTGATCCAGATGAATAACTGCGACTGCGCGCCCGTGGCCGCAAGTGTCCTCGCTCCCGCTGTGTCATTGGGAGCTTACGGCACAGGTGCCATACAAGAAAACCTCATACTGCACCTGTGCAGTAAGCTCCCATAGACACGAGTGGGAATGAGCATTATTCGTCTTGTTAGATGTATAATAGCCGGTGCTAGCGACAAGAAACCAAGGATCGTAGGAGGGCAGCGCAGGACATTACAGCTGCAGGAGGCCAATAGAAGCCCCAGGTATGTGCCAGTTTTTGTTCTTTTTTCTGATCCACAGAACCCCTTTAAGATTTGGTTTTATTGATAGCGTTGAGCATAGCTTTGGTGGAGACAAAAGCAGTTTTCAAAGAGTATCCATTTATATTTTGGAATATTTGAGGGCATGACAGTGGACAGAGTTGTTAGTGGGGTCAGGTGCTAAAGGATGTTTGCAATTTCCTTAAAGGGACCTTGAACAGAAGACAAAAATGCCAAACTGAACTTACCTGGGGCTTCCTCCAGCCCCCTGTAGCCTGTAAGGTCCTTCAGTGTCCTCTGGGCTCCCTCAGTTTGACTGAACGCCCGTATTGTTGTTCAAGTGCCCGTCGCCTTGAGCATTCTGTGCTCATGCAGTTCAGAGCCAAAGGAGGCCCGAGGTAAGTTCAGTTTGACATTTTTGTCTTCTGTTCAGAGACCCATTAAAATGCTGCTGTGACTGTCTTATGTTGACAGAATATAGGGCTGTTAAATGCATGCAGCAGTTTAAAACAGCAGAAGATAGTGAGACATTATTCCTAATCACAAACAGTTAAAAATCTTGTTTTCTTGAACTAATAAGAAACAAAATAAAGAAAACACTTTTTTTGCCCACCCCAGAGTCCGATACGGATATAAATTACTAGAGCCTGCAGACAGTAAGACTCCAGAGCTTTTTTGACCTGCATATACATTCAATCCTCATAGTCCCACAGCCTGTGCAGATGCTGGGCACAGGTGGGGATAGGAACAGCACAAAATCCTCCATTCCCAGGGAAGCTAAACTCTGGGCTGTCTGCCAGTAAATGCAAAGAGACAGAAATGTTGGGTACCACACACTCTATTTCATGTGAAGAGAGCTGTTCAATACAGAAAGCGCACGTCAGCAGCAATTAATCTTCATGTGAGTTTCAGTTAGCAGACTGCAAAAACAGCTCTTGTAAAAAATAAATCTTTTAGTGTTTTAACAGGACCATTTGGCGCTAGTGACATACATTCCAATGGGTTATATGGATGCAATAGCCCTGATCTACTAAAAAGGGAAAGTAGTGGAGATATTATGTGATCTTGAAAACCTGTACTGAAATGTTGCATTTGGGGCATCTTATTGTCATGTATCGAGAACTGCTAAAAGTCTAGCAAAATACAATTCAAAAAGTTGATGTGATGTGCAGCAGCAGCAGCCTATAATCTATCCAAAAAGTGTTAGGTACATGACATAATGTTCTCACAGTCTATACTGCATGAGTCTGCAATGACAAGGCAACTATCACACTACCTTTGTAATAATCCTGACTATGATCATATGTGACAAAGGTGAGAGCTGTGAACTTATGTTACCTAAAGAGGAACTTTAACCTAGGTTTAAAGAGAAACTCCAACCTAGAATTGAACTTTATCCCAATCAGTAGCTGATACCCCCTTTTACATGAGAAATAGAATGATTTTCACAAACAGACCATCAGGGGGCGCTGTATGACTGATTTTGTGCTGAAACCCCTCCCACAAGAAGCTCTGAGTACCGCGGTACTCTGGGCAAACTGACACAATGTAACAATGTTCACAGACAGGAATTCGCTGTTTACAGCTGTCTCTAACAGCCAAAACAGCTAGGAGCAGCTACATAACCTGCCCACAGTAAAAATGTCACCATGTAATACATGTCAGAATGTGAATCTGGGAGAGGAAAGATTTTACAATGAGCAAACACTGACTAAATCATTTATACATAATTATGGCAAAAAATGAAGCACTTTTTTTACTACATTATTTTCACTGGAGTTCCTCTTTAAACTTCATCCCAATCAGTAGCTGATACCTCCTTTCCTACAAGAAATCATTCCTTTTCTTGAATAGATCATCAACGGGGTCTTTATATATTGATGATCTCTACAAGTACGTATGAGTGCTTATCTATGCGGCCGCCTATTGCTGATGTAGTCCACTTGCAGTCCACCTAACTCCACTGCTTCCTCATTCAAACATGGAAGGATGAAGTAGTGGCATTACGGGGACTGCAAGTGGAACGCATCGGTTATAGGCAGTGGCATTGGTAAGTTAAACCCTGCGGGTAGGGCTATGTAATCAGTGATGATCGTAATCAGCTAATTACCATAACAAAAAATGACGCGTAGATGTTCCCATTTACACCTATACATAATTACGAATTGTTAATTCAATTGACTTTGTATGAGCATTCATAATTATGCATGAATTTATGCATAATTTACGCTTACTTTGGTCCCAACTATATATATATATGTATTAAGGGGAATGGTGGGTACAAGTCAAAAAAATGTTTTTTCAAAAAGACCTTGTAGTTTTTAAGAAATCGATTTTAAAAATGCAAATAAAATGGTTTTTAAACTTAAAAAAAGACCATTTTTGAAAAATTCTTTTTTTGACTTGTACCCACTATCCTCCTTAACCTGCTGAGCGGTCTGGACGAGCTCAGCTCGTCCAACACCGCCAGAGGCTGCCGCTCAGGCCCTGCTGGGCCGATTTGCACCAAATAAAAAGCAGCACACGCAGCCGGCACTTTGCCAGCCGCGTGTGCTGCCTGATCGCCGCTGCAGCGCGGCGATCCGCCGCGTGCAGCGGCGAAAGAGGGTCCCCCCAGCCGCCCGAGCCCAGCGTAGCCGGAACAAACAGTTCCGGCCAGCGCTAAGGGCTGGATCGGAGGCGGCTGACGTCAGGACGTCGGCTGACGTCCATGATGTCACTCTGCTCGTCGCCATGGCGACGAGGGAAGCGAAACACGGAGGGCCGCTCATTGCGGCCTTCCGTGTTATTTCTTGCCGCCGGAGGCGATCGGAAGATCGCCTCCGGAGCGCCCTCTAGTGGGCTTTCATGCAGCCAACTTTCAGTTGGCTGCATGGAATAGTTTTTTTTTTATTTAAAAAAAACCCTCCCGCAGCCACCCTGGCGATTTAATCAGAACGCCAGGGTGGTTAACATATGTAGCAATTTTGGTATCAATAGTGTGTATGGGGGCTTTGCTATTTACCGGCACCAAAGTTGGCACGTAAATTACGTGTAAACTCATGAGTAATTACGAATGCTTACAATTGCAACAAAAATGAATAACACTTTTCCCCAAAATTTCACATTATGATTATGATGCGTAAATGCGAATTACGATGCGTAATTACGCATAGGCGTAATTTCTGCTCATTCCTATTTTAATTTAAATTTGGTTTACAAGTAGCTACATACTTCAAACTTTGTGTAAACTTTGTGTAGATTTTGCTTAAACCAGCTCGAAGATGCATGCAATTTGTATTAAAGTTGCATGAAATCGGGAATTATTTGCATGTCATTGACCATATCTACTTACCACATACTTTTTTTTGTTTAGCTTAGCATGGCAGTGTTATTGAACACAAATAGGCCATACAAGTAGGCAAAACATGCACCCTTCATAGTCCCTTACTTTTTGTGTCAGTTCTGGTGTGCTTTAAGATGTGTTTTAAGAAGGATCCAAGATGAACTTTTTCACATTGCATTATTGTGTTCCTTTCCTATTGTTTATAGGGCATTCTTCAAGCCAAATACTTTTTCGTTTTTGTTTTAATACTCTAATTCCCTATAAACTAAAAAAGCCACGCCCACAGGTTTTCAGAGAGCCAAGGCACTTTCAGACAGTTGCAAGGGCTCATGGGAGCTCAGCCTGGCAGGAGGAGGGGGAGGTATTACTAGCCAGACATTTCAGAGGCAGAGGGGAGGAGGGAGGAGGAGGGGGATTAGGATTTTTTGCTCAAGATGCAGATAAGCCTGCCTCTGTGTAATGTTTACAAACAACATGCCTGCTGTCATTGTATCACAGGAAGAATGTAACGAACGGTGAAGCACAGAGAGAATCTGATTACCGGTGATCTGCAGTATCACTGGGAATACAGATGTATACCAGATTATAAGTGATCTGCAGTATTACCGATAATCCGATATACCAGCTAACCTCTGTTCACGTGAGTAGAGTGTAGTGTTTGGTGTAACAGTAACACTTAGAGGACTAGGCCTCAGTGCAGTGAGGAGTACTGCACAGATTCCTTCCGAAGACCTGAACTCTCCAATGCGGGAGGAGTCAGGCCGACAGTAGGAAGGATAGTCTGAAAGTGACACTCAGGAGGAAGTGTCACTAACAGGACGGGGAACCGCCTCCAATAGTAAGGTCGGTTCTCGAGGTCGGACAAGCCAGGTCGTAAACACACGGACAGATAAAGTACAGATTCAGAAGGCAGAGGGGGAGTCTAGGTACAGGCAGGGTTTGGCAACAGGGTATCAGAAATATCGAGGTACAAAATCAGGAGGCGGAAACAGAGTCTAAGGACGAGCCGGGGTACGGCAACAGAGTATCAGAAAGGCAAGGTACAAGATCAGAGTTCAGGAGGATAGTCAGGCAGGCAGGGTCATAACAGATAATCACAATCAAACTAGTACTTTAAACTATCAACAGAATCTAGCTAAGTGTAGGATTACAGCTCCAGCTGGTCCCGGCACACTTAAGGATCTGACTACAGGTCTGAGTGCTCCCACGTATGTGTTCGCAATGCCAGACACCCAGCAACTGCACGGCCAGCAGTATATATACACAAGGATCTCTCCAGCACCTCTCTAAGTGCTGGACCAATGAGAGGAGGCAGGGATGTCAGCTGACCAGCCTGGTCAGCTGACCTGATTCTGGCTGCCATATAGGTCCTGCCTCTCCGCGCGCACGCGCGTCCTTCTAAACCTAAACGGACTACGAGTCCCAGCCACAGCAGCCCCGCTCTGCGGTGTCTCTGCAGCGGGGACATGCGAGCTAACTGCCGTGTCTGAAGCGGCGGTTTCACCGCGCTCCGCCATGCCGTTATGAGAAGCAGCCGCCTCACGCTGAGTGGAGGCGGCTGCTTTCCCGCGATGCCTCCCAAAGAAATAATCATATTCTATTAAAACTGTTTGCAGATAGATTTGCTGTGTAAACTATCTAAACTATAGATAAGATATATAGACAAGTTACTTGTTATACTTAGTTTTTCATCTCGGATCCGCTTTAAGCAGTTTCTAGAAATGGGCTAAAGTGGGCTAGTGTAGGGTGAACTAATCTATTAAGATTGCAAAAAGCAGGACCATCCCAGAGATAATAGAATGCTTAGGAATTGGGTACATATCATAATACAGGTGTGTACTTTAAAGGGAAGGTTCAAGCAAAATAAAAAAATGAGTTTCACTTACCTGGGGCTTCTACCAGCCCCATGCAGCCATCCTGTGCCCTCGTAGTCACTCACTGCTGCTCCAGTCCCCTGCTGGCAGCTTGCCGACCTCGGAGGTCGGCGGGACGCATTGCGTACATTTTTACGCATTTCCGCTAGTGCAGGAACATTAACACATACATTTTTACGCATTACTGGTTCAATGCGTAAAAATGTACGCATTGAACCAGTAATGCGTAAAAATGTATGTGTTAATGTTCCTGCACTAGCGGGAATGCGTAAAAATGTACGAAAAGCGGCCCACCGACCTCCGAGGTCGGCAAGCTGCCAGCAGGGGACTGGAGCAGCAGTGAGTGACTATGAGGGCACAGGATGGCTGCATGGGGCTGGTAGAAGCCCCAGGTAAGTGAAACTCATTTTTTTATTTTGCTTGGACATTCCCTTTAAGCATATGACAACCAGCTACTTTAGGCTAAATAAGGGAGTCTTCGATCTAGGCTTATGCTGACATTTGTAGAAATATTGACATGACTGTTGAAGCAATTTTCTCATTACTTCTTAAATTTAAACAACTATTTAATACTATATTTCCAACAGTGTTTCACACAGCTTAACCACTTTGGAGAGAATTGTTAGATATCATTTTTTAATCTGGCTCCAGCTATATGTTAGCAGGATGCCAATTATTGACCACTCTATAGTGACATACTCGTGTTCCTTGACATTGCTGAGTATTCGAATGTTAAAAATATGGTAATTGCACTAAAATGAATGGGATCAGCACTCTGTTTGCATGTCATTTGCATAATGACCATCAATAGCTATGTATGTGTATAAAGATTTCTAACACAAGCGTACAACCGCTCTAGTGGGAATTTATTGTTGCACACTGTGAACAAAAACAATTGACAAGGGAAGAAAAAGTTGTTTCAAGGGTGATTAAACATATAGTAAACAAATATAATCAACATTAAAAAAGTAAATATTATGGTACTTGCATTGAGAATAATGCATTCGCTTCCTATATAAGTAACTGTTTATTTATACTTTGTTAACTCTAAATAATGGCTATCAGAATTCAATTCCACAATGGCTGTAAGATTGGGACAAAAGAGAACCCTGTAAGCAAAAATATTTCTCATGAGCTCTTGATTACCATGTCCTTGGAATAGAACCCCCTGTAATGTACACCTCTCCTTGATTCTCTCCTAGCTCAGGCAAGGGGTGTAACAATAGCCCCCAATTAGGGAGGCACTCCTCCTCCCTCTCCCCACCTGCATGCAGAGTAGTGCTACACCAGCTGTAGACCTCCTTATGGGAGCTTTCACACTGCAGTGTTGCAGTAATGCGGTTGCAATTACAAAAGCACTGCATTCAGCATTTTAAAGGATACCAGAACCGAAAGGTTCTGTTAAAAATGATGCAGCATGTGGAGGGTAAAAAGTACATACCGTCATGTGACACTTGGTTTAGTGGAGCGCACACGCAGCACACAAAAGACGGAGGTGTCAGCATGCTTCTGAGCTGCTAACTATGCGTCCGCCAGAAGCAAAGAAGGAAGGACATACTGCGCACACAGGGCACAGTATGTCCAGGGCAAAGGTCACCAAAGTCGCCGGACACCAGCATGGATATGACAATAGAGGCGGCAGACGGAGGGGGCCAGAAGGCCGGTATGTACTTTTTACACCCCACACACAGCATCTATCATTTTTACCAGAACCTTTCAGTTCTGGTATCCTTTAAGAGTGATTGCACTGCGATTCTTGTTCCCAGAGTGACCATGGCATCCCGGGTTATTGGAGATGATTATTACACTGTGATTGCCGATCACCAGAAATCGGAAAATTGCTAGTGCAGTATCTCCCTATGAGAGCCTTCACACTGCAGTGTTGCGATCGCAAAAGCACTGCATGTACCATTTGAGCTGTGATTCCCATTCTTGAAATAAGAACTGCAATCATTGAAAAATCACCAACTTAAAGAATGTAAATAATTACATGTTTTAATGTGTTGTAAAAGGAGTCCTGGCTTGTGCATGCACAGTACGGATGAGCCCGTCTTCAGAAGCACTCAGAAATGTGAGTGCTTCCAAAGGCTATATGAAAGATACAGCTGCTCACAGAACTTAAACAGGGGGTGGCACTGGACCAACAGGCTGGACCAAAGAGCAGGAAGGTTCTTTGTCATCCAGAGCCCTCTCTTGAAAATCTGACAATTTTACATACAACCTTAACAATGAAAAGAGAACTTTAATATGATGAGATTGTGCTAATATATGCCCAATATCAGTCTCAGTAACCACTTTACCAACCACTACAGTATATCTACTGTAGCACGGTGGCATAGTGGTTAGCACTCTTGCCTTGCAAGCGCTGGGTCCCAGGTTCGAATCCCAGCCAGGTCAACATCTGCAAGGAGTTTGTATGTTCTCCCCGTGTCTGTGTGGGTTTCCTCCGGGCACTCCGGTTTCCTCCCACATCCCAAAAAACATACAGGTAAGTTAATTGGCCTCCCCAAGAAAAATTGGCCCTAGACCATACATGCACTACACGATACATACATATGACTATGGTAGGGTCTAGATTGTGAGCCCCTCTGAGGGACTGTTAGTGACAATATACTTTGTACAGCGCTGCGTAATATGTCGGCGCTATATAAATACTTAAATAAATAAATTAAATAAATCTACATCCTTTGGGACTTCATCTAAGCCACGAGGACGTAGATATATGTCTTGTAGCAGAAGCAGTACTGTGCATGGTTGGGCATTGCTCCTATGCACACCTCCAGCACTATCTGATGCAGCACTTATTGGTGAAAAGGAATATATGTTCCTTGAGCCAATAAGATTGATTTTTACCATTAAAAATGCTTTTATCTTCTCAGTTCATAGTGAAAAATACACACTGTAGAATTATTTCAGAATCAAATATCTCCACCATAAATCGTGACAGGAACATAATCTAAGTTTTGTGATAAACATTAGAAATAGCCAAACAAAACTTGTTTCTTATCAACAATAGCTCTTTTTATTTTTAAACTGGAATTGGTAAAACAGAGAAATAATGTGTTTTTTTTTCTATTTTTGTTCCTATTTTTCCCATTAAAATGCATAGAAAACAAAACTGTTTTAGGGGAAAAAATGGCATACAATAAAAGCCTAGTTTGTCTTGAAAAAAACAATATATATTTCATTTAGGTATCATAAGTATGGATAAAGTTATTGCTGATTAAACAGGGACATAGCTAAAATGTCAAAACTGCTCTAGGCCATAAGTGGGAAACAAAGTTTGGATGCAAAGTGGTTAATAACCTTATTTGATGTATAAACTTTTCCACCTTGTTTTTCAAACTATTTGTTCTTTTTTAGTCGAAACCAACTTCACACAAACTTAGTTTTGTTGTAACATTTATTCTGAACATTAAAATCTAATTATATTTCTTTTGCATTTGCTTATTTGGTTGTCTTGGTGCTTTATGGATATTATTTACGGATGTATGATTATGCTTTCTAAATCTCTACACATTTCAATCACAACCTCCTGCTTTGTTGAATTACATTAGGCTCCTTCTTTTAGAGAGCATGCGGACCATGTTTTATTCAACTATATTCCTGTTAGGTTTGTGTATATATTTACTTTCATGTTTTCAGTTTTCCATTTTCTAATAACATTTGTTTGTGACAATAAGCAAAATTAGGCATTTTAAATAGTACAGTGGGTGTTTCAAGATAAACTCGACATATTTTCCAAGTCTAGGTTAATAAATCAGAGTTGGCTCTGAATGTACGCAAACTGCTCACCAATGTGCTGTAAGGAAAGGTAAGGTAATGTAAAGTACTGTACATATTGTTTTCTACTAGTTTCTACTACAGACCACTATTCCAAATGAGTTAATCTCACAAAAAATGTCCTCGGCAGTGATGATCGTGATCTGCTAAATATGTTTAATCTTAATTTCGCGTAGATTTTCACAATTATGGACATACATAAATACAACTTGGACATTCAACTAATTTTGTGTAATCCAATCATAATTTTGCGTAATTTTTGCATAATTTTGTGCCGGCTTTAGTGGTTGATAGCAAAGCCCCCATAAATGCTATTGTCGCCAAAATGTTTTTAGGTTTTCTTCCCACTATTCTCCTAAAAATACACAGCAATTACAAACTAAATTAATATTTACCCAATATTTCACATTACGATTTGCATATTATGATGCAAAATTATGTTTATGCAAAATGTGTGCTCATCACTAGTCCCCTGGAAGACATTTTAGGTGAGTAGAGACCTATATGTATCTCTTAGCATTTTCCTTGTTATTAATGCAAAGAAACTAGTCAATCATTTCAGTTTGTTTGTGGTACCATATAAGGTGGTTTTAAGCAAATGCCGTTGATATGTTCACAGTTTCTTGTGAGGTGTTCTATTTTTCAACCAAATAATGTAAAACCCAGTCATAGGTGTCAGGGCCAATAATACTGCTACTTAATTTGAACCTCTACTCAGTACACTTAATCAGTATTTCTGAATTCCACTATATGAAACAGAAATGTAAGATGTTTGTCTAATATCCTGTAACCAATGTGGCTATACCTTGCAGATGCATGCTCAGAGAATGTATGCCATAAATGCTAGATGGGAGATTACCAGGCATCTACCATATGCCTCACTGTAGCTCAGGGCCGGATTCGTACTCTTTACCGCCCAAGGCCAATGTCACCAGTCGCCCCCTTCAGTATAAGTTGTGAGATGACCTCTCCCTCCCCCTTCCCTCCAGTATAGGTAGCAAGATGATCCCTTTTCCACTTCGCTCATTAACAGGTAGCCTGATGACCCCCCTCCTCCTTCAGTATAGGTAGCCAGTTGACTCCACACCGCAGCAGCCATCAGTGTCACTCATTTCTCCATTCATCACCAGCTTCCTAACCTCTCCACTCGTCACCAGCTTCCTCTTCCCCTCTGTCTCCATCAGCTGCTGCTGTACATCTGTCCCTCCAATCAATGTCTCATACGTGACTCGCTGGCATGTCACCACTGAGTCACATGATAGGAAACACGTGACTCACTTATAACATGCCAGCGAGTCACAAGAGGGAGATGCCGGTTGGAGGGACAGATGCACAATGGCAGCTGATGGAGATGGAGGGGAAGCTTCTATGCTGACAAAGAGTGGAGATGTAAGTAACTGGCGGCTGCTATTCCACTTCCTCCACTTGCAACTCTGCAATGCTGCCTGAGTGAGTGGCCTCCTGCCACAACACGAACATGCAAAGAGAGCAGGGCGCCCACAACCCAGGTGGCTGGCAGGAGAGTACTGCGATCAGGCGCTTGCCTGATCTCCCTGCTCTGCCACATTTGCAAGCTTGCAAATGCTGCACCAGTTTAGCCTGCTGCCCAGCCGCCCCTTGCTCCTGTGGTGTCTAAGCCATGGCCTAGGTAGGTTAAAAATCACCCTGCTGTAGGTTAAAAACCACAACGCACATCAAAAATTGAATGTTCTTGACGGCTCCTTTGATGAATACAAGTTTACTAAAGCAACACTCAGCAAAGATGGTTTCCATGATTTAGAGCTACAAAAGGAGAATACCTAAATCAAATAGGGTAGTATCATTTAAGTACAGGGTAGAATGATACTGCATAGTTGATCATCAAAATATGACTTTTGGGCCTGGAATCCACTAGCAGCGCTCTTCTAAGCGTGATTTGAAAAGCTCTTGCTAATGTAATGCTATGGGTGATATCCCATCTGTGGCTCCCAGGCCTAATTGGTGCACTTAAAATCTCTGTTGACCTTCTTACTTTGAAATTTGTTTTGAGGTTTAGGCTTTTGATCAGAAATAGAAACCTACCCCAGTTCAAGCAAAGTCATTCCAGACAAATATTAGGTAGAGGTTGCACTATCCATTGTTTCAATTTATGTCTTTATTTATTGGAGTCAAAATGTTTTTTTTTTGGGGGGGGGAGGGGAGGTTTGTTTGTTTGTTTAAAAAAATGGATTGCTATCTCTCTCTCTCTCTCTCTCTCTCTCTCTCTCTCTCTCTCTCTCTCTCTCTCTCTCTCTCTCTCTCTCTCTCTCTCTCTATATATATATATATATATATATTTTTTTTTTTTTTTTTTTAATGGTTGACTTTGAAGATGTACTTCAAACAGAACATTAACCACTTCACCCCAAAGGCATTTTTACCCTAATGGACAAGAGTGATTTTCACCTTTCAGTGCTCATCCCTTTCATTTGCCAATAGCTTAATCACTACTAATAACAATGAAATTATCTATATCTTGTTTTTTTCACCACCAATTAGGCTTTTTGGGGTTGATATTTTTTTCAGTAATTACTTTATTTTCTTTATTTTCAATGTATTTTAAAGGGAAAAACAAGGAAAAAATAAAAAATACACTATTTCTCCAATATCATCCCCTATAGTTTTAATAGAAACACTGCTACTGTACATAAAACCCACACATTTTATCTGCCTATTTATCCTGTTTAACACAACATTTTAGTTATGTCCCTAGTACAAAGTATGGTGACAATATAATATTTGGAAATAAAGGTGTATTTTTTCTTTGGTGTTTTTTTTCTCACTATTTTCACATACACGTGTGCGGGAATACACGCACGGGAACGTGCACGTGCATGCACACAGTGGCAGCAGCACTGTCTGACTTATAACAATGTCCTGGACTTCTCTAGACAGCTACAATTTTTTTTTGATGATATCTGTTAATTGCTAAATATCACAAACTTTTCTTTCTGGTGTGTGTCTCTTTGGAAAGGTACTGACAACAGTGATCGTGCAACAGGGTTAGATTTACTACCCACAAGCCTGTAGGCACAGGTGTTATGTTGCCCTAAACTCTGCCTTTCAACATAGGCCACACCCCCAGAAAAATATTCTGAACTCTAATCTCTGCCTCATTACACTAACTGTCCTTAGAATATTACACTCTAATCACTATCTTATGTCAACCTACAGGCCCTTTTCCATGAGCAGGTGATAGGCAGTGAAAAGACTGTCAAACTCTCACAACTGCTTGCTGTTTCCTGGCACCTGCTTGCTGCTGTCTGGCTCACTGAGCACACAGTTCAGCCAGCTGTGGAAAAGGATGCTAAGTGACATGAGACAAGCATTAGGGTATAATCGCCTGAGGTCAGTCATAGGAGGAAGATATACATTCCTGACATTAGTGATACAAAGCAGAAATTAGATTATAAGCCCCTGAGGGCACAATATGGGTAATTATCATGATACAGATGGCCACAGTGTGAGAGAGGTATAAGCACCCTGATCATAGCCTTGCTGAAAGATGGGCTTCACCAACAAGAGGCAGCCTGTTCACACAAAAATAAGGGCACCAAACACTTTTCTGGGACTGTCTGTCCCAGTAGGTAAGCATCTCTAGTATTTCTGCATGGAAAATTAAGGGATGGGGGGGAGATTGGTGTTAGGCACATGGTAAGTTTAGTGGTAGGTTAGAGTAAGGTTACAGGTACTGGGTAGGATTAAGGTGAGTCATCGGATTAGTTTATGATGTATGGCAGGCTAGGATAGCTTAGCAATGTTTCAAGGTTTGGGCTAGAGGTCAGGATTTGGCATTTGTGGGTGAAAGTGTTAAAGTTAGAGCTTTCAAGGAAGTAGCGGTAAGAGCAGGGTTACAGTTAGTGTTTAGCAGAAGAGAGAGAGGAGGGCTCACATGAGGCAGATGAAATCAGTCTCTTTGATCAAAAGCTTTGCCTGTAAAGGCTCGTACACACGTCTGATTTTTCCAAACGACCGGTCATTTGGGAGTTTGAACGTCCGGTCATTTGGACAACAAATCGGGCGTGTGTACGATCGGTCATTCAGCTGATAAGATGGGCTTTGACGGATGCACTTAGCGGGTCATTCAAATCTAGTCTTATCAGCTGAACGACCGATCGTACACACACCCGATTTGACGTCCAAATGACCGGACGTTCAAACGTCCAAACGACTGCTCGTTTGGAAAAATCTGATGTGTGTATACCTTAACCTTTCAGGTATTAGAAATGCAAACATTAGTGAGAGTTTAAGAGAGATAAGGCATTAATCCAACAATAGAACAATTAGCACCCATTATGGATGGCAGCTGTTTTTGCTAGGCAGGTCCCTGATACTGCCATGCAAATCCCAAACCTCTGTGCAATAGCCAGGTCCAACACACTTTATGAGCACTACAGGCTGCTGCTCCGCTGCACCTTCGGAATCCAAGCACTCAAAAAACAAAACTGCAACAAGAAAAACACATGCAGAGCGCTCTATAGTGCATTAACTTTTAATTCCAGCTTCATGCAATAAAAGATTCACACTTACATTAAAACAGCCAGTTTTACAGCATATCACACATATGTGTACTAAATCCCCGACTCCCGTAGTTGTTTCCACTGCGCCGTCACCCTCTGCACTATGAATAGTAGTGTAGGTGTCCTAGATAGCCAAACAGACCGGTCTGCAGCATGGGCATAAACTGGGAGGAGGTGGATCACATGTTCATTTCCATGTTGTGTCACCGCGTCATTCCGCTTTTCAGCGAGTTCCGCATACTCCGCATACAGCATATCACATATGTAAAAACCTACTGTTTTAATGTAAGTGTGAATTTTTTTATTGCGTGAAGCTGGAATTCAAAGTTAATGCTCTATAGAGCGCTCTGCATGTGTTTCCCCTGATACTGCCATGGTCTGTAATGGGTGCTAATTCTATTGTTGGCTAAGCTCTCAATGGTGTTTGCATTTCTAAATACTACAACAACTTGAAGTATAATCTATTGTCAGCTCTCTGTTGTGCTCAAGAGGAGGATGTGTTGTGCTTGCGTCCAGGATCTACTTCCAGTCACATGGAAGTGTGATAACTGCCTTGGAGCAAGGTGGCTGTGTAGTAGCCCATTTGCTGCACTGCCATGATCTTCAGTGGTTTGAATCCAGGAGTGATTAGGGGGCAGAGTTTAAAAGCATCCAAGAAGTAGAAGAAGCAGGACAGAAACTCAGCTAATGCCCGACACAAGAGTGCTGCTATGGGGAGCGGCTAAGGATCCAGAATAAGGCGCTGCAGAAAGGCGTATTCAAACCACACTGGCTTGCCCTGGTTGTTTTAAGAGGTGGCGGCTCCAGGGTAAAAGTATGTGCCTGAGCCTGGGGCCATTTGCATTAAAGGGGGATACAGAGACACTGAGAAGACATTAGAGAAGGGGGCCACTGCTCCCACATAAGGAGCCTGTAGGCAATCGCCTGCTTTGCCTTATGGAGAATCTGACCCTGCAGTGCAATAAATTCCAATACTATTTTATTTCTTCAGTAAATTAGGTCTCACCTGCTAAAAGTTAATAGTTCTTATGGCTGTTTACGTACTTGTAGAAGCCAGGTTCAAGTCTCCTAGCAGCAGATCATTAGCTTGCATCTCATTGACATCTACTGGAATTTGTGCACACCTTGCACAAGCCAGCATGCAAACTAATACAACTCAAGGTGATACAGAACCCTGGTCATGCTGAGCTAGTGTGGACACACCAACAAACGACTCTGCTGCTCAGAGACTGCTATCTGGCTGCCACAAAGGAATACAATCATTTGTAGACAAACTATCAATATTTAGAAAGTGATACCTGCTTTACTTATAATGTATATAGTGAGTGATTCCTGGTAGTGATGCTGCTGTCAGCATTTCGTTAAGCTTTAAATGAAGTAAATATTCTGATTGGTAGTTTTCGGATGACTGCACTAGGTTTGCTCCTGCTTTTATTGTATTGGTCTTGACAAACTAAGCCCAGTTACTGTTTTATATATTGATAATGGTTTCAGTTCTGATGTGTGATTCTTTGACAAGTTTCCTGTTTAACATCACTTTTTATAGAAAGCCAAAAAACTTGGGTATTGTCACTGATACATAACTTTACTCACCTGAGGTGGGGAATCTAAGTGACCTCTGGTCCTCTTCACCTGAGTACTTCCTATGGGATTATTGACTGGCAGTCTTAGTGGTCACTAGATAGCTTTGCTGCGAGACATCACCATGTTGCCCCATTTATGACAGGGAAGAACATACATACAGTGGTGTGAAAAACTATTTGCCCCCTTCCTGATTTCTTATTCTATTGCATGTTTGTCACACTTAAATATATTGGTAGGTGAACAGAGGCGCCAGAAGGATAAAAGTACATAAAATTTTTAAAAAATTGCTGGGAGGAAGTGGTGGACTCGCCTCCGTTAAAGCAGACACCAAGGACTGTAAATGTATAGATATACACATTTATTGAAAATACCCCAAAGATGCAACGCGTTTCGCGGGCACAGCCCACTTCTTCAGGCAATAAGAAGGGGATAAACAACAGCAATTCAGTTATAGCAAGCAGAGCACCTCTGTGATTGTTGTTTATCCCCTTCTTATTGCCTGAAGAAGTGGGCTGTGCCCACGAAACGCGTCGCATCTTTGGGGTATTTTCAATAAATGTGTATATCTATACATTTACAGTCCTTGGTGTCTGCTTTAACGGAGGCGAGTCGACCACTTCCTCCCAGCAATTTTTTAAAAATTGTATGTACTTTTATCCTTCTGGCGCCTCTGTTCACCTACCAATATATTTGAGTCCACCCCAGGTGGAGGGGTGATCTACCCCCTTTCTTCCTATCTACAGAGAGCGACTTCTTAATCCTGAGTGAGAACAGGTCTAATCTCCTCACCTGCCTAATGAGTGGTTACCTAGGTGGTAACCCATGTTTGTGAGTATTACCATCTCACTGTTTCATTTATCCAATCAATTTTGACATACTACACCATATTGGGCTCTCGATTTCTCTTCAACTTTTGTCACACTTAAATGTTTCTGCTCATCAAAAACCGTTAACTATTAGTCAAAGATAACATAATTGAACACAAAATGCAGTTTCAAATGATGATTTTTATTATTTAGTGAGAAAAATAACTCAAAACCTACATGGCCCTGTGTGAAAAAGAAATTGCCCCCTGAAACTAATAACTGGTTGGGCCACCCTTAGCAGCAATAACTGCAATCAAGTGTTTGCGATAACTTGCAACAAGTCTTTTACAGCGCTCTGGAGTAGTGTTGGGCGAACAGTGTTCACCACTGTTCGGGTTCTGCAGAACATCACCCTGTTCGGGTGATGTTCGAGTTCGGCCGAACACCTGATGGTGTTCGGCCAAACCGTTCGGCCATATGGCCGAACTAAGAGCGCATGGCCGAACTTTCCCCGAACGTTCGGCTAGCGCTGTTATTGGCCGAACGGGTTACGAGGTTCGGACCCGAACGCGCTCTGATTGGCAGAACGGGTCACGTGGTTCGGGTAAATAAATACCCGATCCACGTCATTTCTCCGCCATTTGTCTGTGGGTTTAGCTTTGGGTAGGCAGGCAGGGTAGTTCTCTCTCCAGCCAGGCTAGCCAGGGTCCCCCCAGTCATTGTGTCGCTGCTGGGAACAGTAGTACACCGCTCACCCACACTATATAGCATTGTGTTTACTGCCACTCTGTGTCTCTGCTGGGAACAGTAGTACACCGCTCACCCACCACTGTATAGCATTGTGTTTACTGCCACTCTGTGTCTCTGCTGGGAACAGTAGTACACCGCTCACCCACCACTGTATAGCATTGTGCTCTGTGTCGCTGCTGGGAATAGTAGTACACCGCTCACCCACCACTCTATAGCATTGTGCTCTGTGTCGCTGCTGGGAACAGTAGTACACTGCTCACCCACCACTGTATAGCATTGTGCTCTGTGTCGCTGCTGGGAATAGTAGTACACCGCTCACCCACCACTGTATAGCATTGTGCTCTGTGTCGCTGCTGGGAATAGTAGTACACCGCTCACCCACCACTGTATAGCATTGTGCTCTGTGTTGCTGCTGGGAACAGTAGTACACCGCTCACCCACCACTGTATAGCATTGTGCTCTGTGTCGCTGCTGGGAACAGTAGTACACCGCTCACCCACCACTGTATAGCATTGTGTTTACTGCCACTCTGTGTCTCTGCTGGGAACAGTAGTACACCGCTCACCCACCACTGTATAGCATTGTGCTCTGTGTCGCTGCTGGGAATAGTAGTACACCGCTCACCCACCACTGTATAGCATTGTGCTCTGTGTCGCTGCTGGGAATAGTAGTACACCGCTCACCCACCACTGTATAGCATTGTGCTCTGTGTCGCTGCTGGGAATAGTAGTACACCGCTCACCCACCACTGTATAGCATTGTGCTCTGTGTCGCTGCTGGGAACAGTAGTACACCGCTCACCCACCACTGTATAGCATTGTGCTCTGTGTCGCTGCTGGGAACAGTAGTACACCGCTCACCCACCACTGTATAGCATTGTGCTCTGTGTCGCTGCTGGGAACAGTAGTACACCGCTCACCCACCACTGTATAGCATTGTGCTCTGTGTCGCTGCTGGGAATAGTAGTACACCGCTCACCCACCACTGTATAGCATTGTGCTCTGTGTCGCTGCTGGGAATAGTAGTACACCGCTCACCCACCACTGTATAGCATTGTGCTCTGTGTCGCTGCTGGGAATAGTAGTACACCGCTCACCCACCACTGCATAGCATTGTGCTCTGTGTCGCTGCTGGGAACAGTAGTACACCGCTCACCCACACTATATAGCATTGTGTTTACTGCCACTCTGTGTACACCGCTCACCCACCACTGTATAGCATTGTGTTTACTGCCACTCTGTGTCTCTGCTGGGAACAGTAGTACACCGCTCACCCGCCACTGTATAGCATTTCTGTACTGCCACTGTACTGCTGCCAGTCAGCGTGTACTTTAAGGATAAGTGAAATGAAGAAGAAATCCTGTGAAAGAGGGAGGGGCAAGGGAAGAGGTGTTTTCCCCCGACGGTTCACGTACAGGCCACAGTGGAGCACCGAAGAAAACCCACTCAATACCGCCCATGTTGTCCAGGAAATCAACCCTCACAAATCCAAAAGAACAGGACCGTTAGAGTTACCGGTCCCTTTTCCTGGAACCTCTCATCTGTATTACATTTATAACTGCATGCCGACAAAAAGCAAATTGCTATCCGCACGCTTCTGGTCCTCATGCAAGGCCTGGGTTGTTGTGTCTCAAAGCGTGGCCTTCTCCTCCTGCGCCGCCCTCCTCCTGTTCCATCACGTGTGCTGCTGCTGGGTTAGCATTACCGGTCCCTTTTCCTGGAACCTCTCATCTGTATTACATTTATGACTGCATGCCGACAAAAAGTATGTTACCTGTGCAAAGAAAACAGACATTTCCCGCATTTAAAAGACAGTTTTCCCTTTGAAACTTTAAAATCGATTTTCTCAAAAACTATAAGCTCTTTTTGCTAAAAATTTTTCCTCTTGTACCCACTCCCAAGGTGCACATACCCTGTAAATTTTGGGTATGTAGCATGTAAGGAGGCTTTACAAAGCACGAAAGTTCGGGTCCCCATTGACTTCCATTATGTTCGGAGTTCGGCTCGAACACCCGAACATCGCGGCCATGTTCGGCCTGTTCGGCCCGAACCCGAACATCTAGATGTTCGCCCAACACTACTCTGGAGGAATTTTGGCCCACTCATCTTTGCAGAATTGTTGTAATTCAGCTTTATTTGAGGGTTTTCTAGCATGAACCGCCTTTTTAAGGTCATGCCACAACATCTCAATAGGATTCAGGTCAGGACTTTGACTAGGCCACTCCAAAGTCTTCATTTTGTTTTTCTTCAGCCATTCAGAGGTGGATTTGCTGGTGTGTTTTGGGTCATTGTCCTGCTGCAGCACCCAAGATCGCTTCAGCTTGAGTTGACGAACAGATGGCCGGATATTCTCCTTCAGGATTTTTGGGTAGACAGTAGAATTCATGGTTCCATCTATCACAGCAAGCCTTCCAGGTCCTGAAGCAGCAAAACAATCCCAGACCATCACACTACCACCACCATATTTTACTGTTGGTATGATGTTCTTTTGCTGAAATGCTTTGTTACATCTACGCCAGATGTAACGGGACACGCACCTTCCAAAAAGTTCAACTTTTGTCTCGTCGGTCCACAAGGTATTTTCCCAAAAGTCTTGGCAATCATTGAGATTTTTTTTAGCAAAATTGAGACGAGCCTTAATGTTCTTTTTGCTTAAAAGTGGTTTGCGGCTTGGATATCTTCCATGCAGCCCGTTTTTGCCCAGTCTCTTTCTTATGGTGGAGTCGTGAACAATGACCTTAATTGAGGCAAGTGAGGCCTGCAGTTCATTAGATGTTGTCCTGGGGTCTTTTGTGGCCTCTCAGATGAGTTTTCTCTGCACTCTTGGGGTAATTTTGGTCAGCCAGCCACTCCTGGGGAGGTTCATCACTGTTCCATGTTTTTGCCATTTGTGGATAATGGCTCTCACTGTGGTTCGCTCGAGTCCCAAAGCTTTAGAAATGGCTTTATAACCTTTACCAGACTGATAGATCTCAATTACAGTACTTTTGTTCTCATTTGTTCCTGAATTTCTTTGGATCTTGGCATGATGTCTAGCTTTTGAGGTGCTTTTGGTCTACTTCTCTGTGTCAGATAGCTCCTATTTAAGTGATTTCTTGATTGAAACAGGTGTGGCAGTAATCAGGCCTGGGGGTGACTACAGAAATTGAACTCAGGTGTGATAAAAAAACAGTTAAGTTATTTTTTAACAAGGGGGCAATCACTTTTTCACACTGGGCCCCCCCCCCCCCCTCTGCAATGTAGTGAATATTTATAAATCACAAAACTAGTTGTACAGTACAAGACTGCCAAGTACAGCTGCAAACCACTTCTATACATTTCAAGTTTCAGCCTAGAGATCAGCCTAGTATTATGACTGACATGTTGTATAACTGGATCTTATTTATATTGTCTGATGTCTTATACACTTTAACTTTTAAAGGATGTCTAATATTCCTTCCTTCATTTGTTTGTCAGAACTGAAAATAGTAGTACTCTCTACAGGACTGTTGTTGTGGTATGTTTGGGTTAACTATCCTTGATTTTTTTCAATTCTGTTGTCTCTTACTTTCTGTTATCACAAAGATATGACCTTTAGAGTGTTCGTCAAATCACATAAAAGTTATATTCTAATGTCAGGTATTGTTGGGATTTCATACAGTGATTGGGAGGACAAGCCACATACTAGGCTTTTCAAATGTAATGATATTTAATGATACCTAATTACATAATTGGCTGCTTTGCAGGATGTTTTGGTGGATTTGCTTATTGACTGCAGACTACTGGACTTTGGGAACAATGGAAAAAAGAAATGTTGGAGACATAATTTTCCCTCTGTTTTCACATTGATGATAAACCTCCATTAATGTTTGCTCTTTATTTTCCAGCATGTTCTTGTACATTTGGAGATGGTCCGTTCCATGTTCAGACATTTATTAACATCATCCATCACTTTCCCAGACAATGGCCTCAATTCACTAAGATCATGCTAGAGATAATAAGGCAAGAGAAAACGTACCTCCACACGTGAGAGAGTTATCTTACCTCTTCATTCCTTAAGTTACCTCTCCTGTAGTTAATTTACCTCCTCTGTAGTTAATTTACCTCCTCTGTAGTTATTTTCACATGCAGCTAATTAACAGCCTGTCTTTAACTCTGGAGTTATTTTAAGGATTGGAGAGTTAATTTAAAGACGAGTTAACTTTAGGCTTGCCTGAGGTAAAATGTTTCCTGAATACTACATGCCTTATCACCGTGGTAACAACTCTAGAAGAGTTATTAAAGACACGAGATAAGTTTAGTGAATTAAGGCCATTTTCTCCCTGAAACTGCCTATATATAAATATATCCATTTATGTGCTGCTGCTGTCCCAGCACACTACACATTTTGCCCACCTATGACATGGCATCATCATCAAGGCAGAGCAGGGTTGAATACACTTGTACATTCATTTTTTTGATTCCAGATATTGCTGAAGTTACTTCTTTGGTAATATCCAATAATATTCACTCTCTGTTTCCTATTCTCTCAATAACCTTCCCACCTTTTAATGCCTAACACTAATTTGCCACTTTAATCATAACCTTTTCCTCTTGACTCCTAACACCAATCTTCCCTTCACCCTTAGGCTCAACACACACCATACAATCTTGGTTGTTCAATCTTACCACTTTCATGTAGTATAAGAGCTTATCCATTCAATCATTCAAGGTATTTTCAATCTGTTGGCCCTTATACTACATAGATTTGGTAAATCTGTACAACCAAGATTGTATGGTGTGTGTTGAGCTTAACCGTGATATAGTTCTGGTACAATATAGCCAAACTCAATACCAATTGGAGTGCCATCCTTTCCACCGCCCCACACTCTAACCAATCAGCTATATCATAGTTTGGCAGCCAATTCAAATTTCAGAACAGCTGCATTACTAAGCACCACTATCAAAACGCAGATCTCCTGTAACCGGGATGCTACAGGTGTCTAGCTTGTTAGAAATACTTTCTTTTGTGGATACACGTCTACATCTGGAAAACTTTATGAAAGCGTTTACATATCCTATAGATGCATGTATTATAATGTGTGGGTTTTTACTTTCCAAAATACTTCATAGGTTATAGTAACACATGCACCAAATAATTTTAATTTTAAAGAGCGCTACTCTTTCTGAAACCATCAGGTTTCATGTCAACATTGTTTTGGCCTAAGAGAGACAAGATGGTTTGTAGAGAACTGGTAAAGTCCCCCCCCCCCCTTCAATAGAATAAGACAGTGTCTGAGGAGACTAACCAGCAGTAGGCTAAGGCTGATTCTGTTTGGCAAGCAGCAAGTGGCAAAATTTATTTTAATGTTTTTTCAACATTTTCTAGTAAACATTGTACATAGTGGAAATGTTATGGTGTTGGACATTATTTTGAGTCTGCTATGCCCTCCTTTTGGACTAAGGGCTCATCGCCAGGGAACCAGAAGTATCCTGATATCACACTCTTTCTTACATAACATTTTTAATACTTAATATGAAGGACCTTACAGAGACACAAACAATTTTCCACAAAAATGTACAGAGGCTAACAGCTATTTTGAAGATATTGCAGCACAATTTTTTATCAACTCCTGATCATCAAAGGCTATCTCATGCATGGGTGCTTGTCAAGCTGTCAACCCTTGTATGCAACATCACTGCTGGGGTTACTCATTTATATTCAAGTTATGTACTGATATGTACTTGCTCTTATTCTTATGCAAGATTAATGCTATGCTATTTTACTAATAGTGTATGAAATATAACTAGTATTTTTTTCCCATTTACCCATAAAAACTACAATTTTTAAAGCTGAAACTTCTAAATACGGTAGTTACGTTTAAAGAGAAACTGTAGTCAAAATAACATTAAGAAAATTGATTATTTTTAGTTTATTTTTACAATATTAATTTATTCATTATTTAGTCAGTGTTTGCCCATTGTAATGTCTTTCCTTTCCCTCATTTACTGTAATTGAGGGTGAAGATTTACACCCTAAAGTGAGACACACAGAGACAACGGGAGCCCAAATAGTGCAGTACGTCACAACAGATTGGAGATGGGTAGGTAGCAATAGGATGATACTGACAAAGGTGAGTTGCAGAAGGGCAACTGACCACAATAAGCAGGTGGAGATGCACAACCCCGACTTCCCTTTGGGTTACCAGATGACCTGGAGGTGGTCGCTCTCTGGTAAAAGGCACACACATCCTGATACCCTATGCAGTGGTTGGAATCATTAGACACCCGAGGCGAAAATAAATTAATGAAATAAACAATTGTATCTAAAAATGACGTTTTAATATATTTCACAGTTTTATTTTATGTTTAACCCTCCTGGCGGTATGAAAAATTCTGCCAGGAGGCAGCGCAGCAGTTTTTTTTTTTATTTTTTATTATATCATGTAGCGAGCCCAGGGCTCGCTACATGATAGCCGCTGCTCAGTGGCATCCCCCCGCCCACTTCGATCGCCTTCTGCGATCTCCGATCAGGAAATCCTGTTCAAAGAACGGGATTTCCTAGAGGGCTTCCCCTGTCGCCATGGCGACGGGGCGGGATGACATCAGCGACGTCGTGACATCATTTGGAGTCCCGATCCACCCCTCGGCGCTGCCTGGCACTGATTGGCCAGGCAGCGCACGGGGTCTGGGGGGGCCGCGCGCCGTGACGGATAGCGGCGATCGGGCATGGGGCGGCGGCAATCGGTGTGCTGGCGCAGCTAGCAAAGTGCTAGCTGCGTCCAGCAAAAAAAAAAAAATTAAGTAAATCGGCCGAGCAGGGCCTGAGAAAACCTCCTGCGCGGCTTACCCCGAACTACGTTCGGGGTTACCGCCAGGAAGGTTAACTGTAACGATTGGCCATGCAGATCGTGGTCGTGACTGGAACCAGACTAGCAGATCCACGATCTCTGCATGGCAATCGTTTTGGTTCCAACAAAACCAGAAGATCACAATGGAAATACTGACGTCTGCATAACAGAGTAGAATAATAAATGTGTTTTATTACAATAATGAAAGGGTACAAATGCAGATCACCATACACATACAATATACAATCAAACAACGCGTGGTGCACCACAAATACCAGAACCCTGACTATCTATCTATCTATCTATCTATACAAATATATACAGCAACACACACAATATGAGAATATATACAATAATACAATATATACAGACACGTCTCAGCAGAATCAGAACACAGGAGAATAGTCATGCAAGCCAGGATCAATAATCAGAGAATACGAAGTACAATGTCAGAAAGCAGAGAATAGTCAGACTAGCAAGGATCAATACCAGGAGATCAGAATGCAGGAACAGAGTTCAGGAAGGTTGGCCAGAGTCACAACCCTGCAAGGAATCAAGCAAAATGACCTAGCAATGTGCTGCTAGGAAGTCGGGCCTTAAATATGCAGCACATTGCTCGGGTGACTGACCAGAATCTTTTACAGTTCCATCTGCTGGTAAGCCTAGGAATTGCACTGCTCCCAGCAATATGATAGCCATCTGCTGGTAGACAGCGGAAGTCCACCTTAAGTTCCTTAGTGCTGCCACCAGCAGGATGACACAGGCAGAGATCATTACAGTACCCCCCTCTTTAGGAGCGGACTCTGAACGTTCCACACGATCTCCAGAGTTAGCCCCACCTGGGTCCCAATAGAAAAACCGAGGCTACACGGACTTCCGGTTCCGGCGCCGCGGGAGATGGCAGCATAGAGGAAGAGCTCCTTCCCACCCGCTCTGATTACCTGTCCCCCACAGCTAATCTGACCCCTAGACGCTGGCATAGAAGGATGTCAGATCCGGCAGAGCTGATCACCATGGATCGCTACGTCCTCCGCCTCGCACGAGACAAAACAGCCCCGAAGCCTCCAAGACAAGGCCTCCGTGGTAATGCGGCCAAGATGGCGGGCGCCAGTATGGAGACAGAAGGGACGGAACTACCAGCTACAGCCCAGCCTGAAAACGTCCCGTCCTCGGAACTACCACCATCAGAGCCTCCACAACAGAGAGCTGAAAAGGCACCAGAAGCCGAAATTCAGCAAGAAAAAGAAAAAAAAGAAACTGAGATAGAAAGCGGAACTCCGCCATTAGAGGAAAAGACGCAACCTCCCACATCCTCTACCTTAGATTACATCTTAATAGCCAAAGAAGTAGTCAAGCTACTAAAACCTGAACTCACCACCACCATTGCTATAGTTATGGAACAGCAGATGCGGACCATGCAAGAAGAGATGGCATCCCACGCAGCAAGATTTACTGCAGCAGAAACTAGGATAAGCAACTTAGAAGATAAAATGGAGGAAACAACAAACCTGGCCCAAGCCGTTAACAACAGGCAAGTGATTTTTTTTGACAAATTAGACGACCTCGAGAACAGGTCAAGACGAAATAACCTTAGAGTTATAGGGGTCCCTGAATCAATAAAGCAAATTGACTTGGCAGAGCTGTGTTCTACTGCAATACCGAAGGCCTTAGGCCTAAACACATCGTTTAAAGTAGAAAGAGCACACCGTATAGGCCCAGTACGCGCAGATAGAAAATCACCACGCGCAGTGATAGCACGCTACTTAGATTATTCCGAAAAAGTCACCATTATGAGAACATACAGATCATTAAGAAACCTCGTAGTCGAAGGGAAAAAACTATTGCTATTTGCGGACTATTCGGCCGAAGTAAATAAAGCGAGAAAAGCCTTTAATGATGTATGTCAAACGCTGGTCCGCCGCAGACTTAGATTCGCTCTAAACTATCCAGCTACGCTCTACATATATCCTCCAGACGAAAAACCGATTGTTTTTACATCACCATCAGAAGCAGAAGACTACTTAAAACAACAACAAATATTGAGCCCTCCCACAAGTAGCAAATCCCCGAGCAAAGTAAAAGGCGACGACATGATCTCCACTCCAGATAAATCAAGCGCTATTGCCTCTAGCCAAGATTCGGCACCATGGGATGACTGACGCTCACCATATCAACAGTGAAGATTAACCAAGTAAGGAATCTTTATCACAACATCGGGGGACAGGCTTAAATCTTATAGAACTTAATTTTCCCCTTTTGCACCTTTGAAACAGAAAAGGGACTTATGTCTTATAAGTTTAAAATCTTTAATGATTAAAGGAGACTAGGCAATGTTGATATTTCAACCGGGTGGTGTGGACTCGGACTTCTACCGCTAAGGGTACAGAGTAGATTACTCTGACCACAATGAGAGAAACTGATAATAGAGCCCAGTCCAGCTATGGGCGGCAGAAAAGTCTATATTTTATGTTTATGTTTATATGCATCTGTCTGCCAATAACCAACTTCTTATTTACAGGATGGGCTAGCTCTCCCTCGGAAAAAAGGAAGCCGACAAGAGTTAAAGGATATAGGCGAAAACAGGAAAAGAAAATATGGTTGGTGAGGAGATTTCCTCCCCTGCCATCATGGGTTAATACTAACATTATGTATATAATAGATGTGTTAAGATTGTTGGGCGATTCCCCTCCCCGCCAGATTCCCCTCTCTTCCCTTATTCCAAAATTTTTTCATATAAAAAACACAGGTCCCCTAAAAGATAGAAGCTCCTTCGCTAGCTGCTGGGACGGCAAGGAGCTAAGATATTGCAGTAATATTCATTGTATTTGGTATATGAAACAGACACAAACATGATCATCACAACATGGAATGTTAAGGGCTTAAGGACCCCCCAAAAAAGATCTCAGGTTTTGAGACATCTGGGGAAGATGAAGGTAGACTTAGCAGTACTTCAGGAAACACATTTAAGAACCAAAGATTTTTCTATGATGTCCAAAATGTGGGTACGAGAGGTGATAGGATCTGCTTCTCAAGGGCGTAAAGCAGGGGTACTTGTTCTAATAGGCAAATCTTTCCAGGGGAAAATAATTTCTTATGAGACAGATATGGTTGAAGGTAGATGGGTGAGGGTCGAAATACAACTAGGTAACAGTCGGATATTGTTATGGGGGATTTATGGCCCTAATACAAACAATAGTGATTTCTTTAAGAAACTAGCATCGGATATAACAGCTTCGTCTCCACAGGTGAAGTGCATAGTTTTAGGTGACTTCAATGCAGTTCCCTCCCCGGGGGAAGACCGACAGTCTCCACGTCAAATACCAAATCGTTCTAACCCCCAAGATAAAAATCTAGCATTATTCTTAACCGCAACAGCTCTGATAGATGGATGGAGACATCTACATCCACTTGAAAGAGACTATACCCATTTCTCACAGGTACATCTAACCCATTCACGCATAGATTCGATTCTCTTCTCCCATGACATGATTACTTCCCTTAAAGAAATATCAATAAAAGCTATGGTCATATCAGATCACGCCCCCGTTACTGCTAAATTACAACTGCAAACTAGAAACTCGCGAGAAACATGGCGTTTTCCTTCATATTTATACATGGACGAACAGTTTAACAAAGACTTGGTATATTGGTGGAGAGACTATTATTCAAACAACCAGAAACACCTAGAACAGCCAATCTTATTCTGGGAGACTGCAAAGGCAGTACTAAGAGGTCAAGTCATAGCGTACTCTTCTGCTATTAAAAAATCCACACTGGAGAGGTACATGACAGCATGTGTTAAAGTACGAAAATCATATGTCCTTTTTAAATCAGACCCCTCTGGAGATAATAAAGAGAAATGGATATCAGATAAAAAGGACTGCGACATATATCTTGAAAAATATGATAAAATATATAGAACCCATGGAGCTGCCAAGTTCTTCAAGTGGGGAAATAAATCTGGGAAATTATTGGCAAATCTGAATAAATCAAAGAATCCCCCAATAGTAATTCCACAACTGAGGAATTCACAGGGTAAAATGATACAAGAAAAAGATGGCATAGCTACTATTTTTTATGAATATAACAAAAATCTATATACTACAAAACCAAGAGATAGTGAGGCACAAAAATCCTTTCTTGACAAAATTGATCTACCCACGGTCTCAGAAGAAGATCTCGAAATGTTAAATGCTAGTATAACAGCTCCTGAAATAATAGGAGCTATAAAATCTTTAACACTGGGAAAAGCACCAGGGCCTGATGGCATGACCTCAGAATTTTTTAAAATATTGAAAGCAGAAGTGGGAGAAACTTTGACTAATCTATTTAATAAAATTATGAGGAAACAAGAATTCCCCCCCACTGCAAATGAAGCCTTTATAAAACTTTTACCAAAGACGGGAAAGGATCTACTAGAACCGGCCTCTTATAGGCCCATCTCATTATTCAATGTAGATTTTAAATTGTTGTCTAAGATTTTAGCAGACAGGCTCTCAAACATACTGCCAAAATTGATAAGCAACTCCCAGGTGGGATTTATGAAAGACCGGAGTGCAATAATCAACATTAGAAAGGCATTGGCGGCCTTGGAGATTCACAGATTACATCCAGAGGGGAGGCTGTCGGAGGCCTTCTTGGCGCTTGACGCTGAGAAGGCCTTCGACAGCATCGAATGGTCATGGATGAAGGAAGTGTTGGATAGATTTGGATTCAAGGGTGAATTCTTGTCATTCGTTGATCTCATACATATTAATCCACAAGCATGCATTTCTCTGGTGGGATGTACGACTCAACCTTTTGCCCTCGGCAGGGGAGTGCGACAGGGGTGTCCGTTATCACCGCTCTTATTCAATTTGGCTCTGGAGCCCCTGTCGCGCTCCTTTGTTCAGAACAAAATTTTTGAAGGTATCAAGATAGGAAAACAGATGCTATTATCTACACTATATGCAGACGACATCTTGCTATTTGTGGCAGACCCTGAAAGAGATGTTGTGAAAATCATTGAGCACATAAAACTCTTCGGTGATTCATCGGGTTTTACCATAAATTTTCATAAAAGTGAGCTTTTGTTTCTTTCTGCGGCTAAGAATGGCGGAAACCACCCAAATCTAAAAACATTGAAGATAAATTATAACAACTCTTATATTACATATCTAGGAATAAAATTACCCAGACATATTGATCAGTTATATGGTTTAAATTATACTCCTCTAATAAAAAAGATACTAAAGGAAATAACAAATTGGGAACAACTACCTCTGTCTTTATCAGGTAAAATACAACTAATAAAGATGTTCAGCGTAGCCAGATTACTTTACCCATTGCAAACCCTCCCCTTATTATTAAAACACAGAGACATCAAACTACTAGAAACAGCATTTATAAAATTATTGTGGAACTCCAAGAAACCCAGGATCGCCTTAACCAAGTTAAAATTACCTATTCCTCAGCTAGGTCTAAATCTACCAGATTTGAGAGCATACAATTTGGCCGCAATCTTCAGACATGTGCGTGATTGGATAGGTGGGACACATTACTATACATCACTTAGTCTTGATAAAGAAATAGTTTCCCCATACTCACTTTTAGGAATACTTCATACTCCCTTGCGACAACTCCCCACTACTATCAAGCAAAACGTGCTTATTAGAGACACTATAATTACATGGAGGGAAGTTAGAAAAAAATATGGTTTATCTCCCCATATATCTTCATTATGGCCTTTTCTTAAAAATCCTAATTATAAACCAGGGGACATGCATAGAGCTTACACACAATGGGAGGCTGTGGGAATAACTAGACTAGGGGACTTTATAGACCAAGAAGGACAATTCTTGGAATGGGAAAGTGCATTTAAAACAAAAGAAATCTTATCAAATCATGAGTTTTATTATAAACAGGTTAGAAGCTATGTATTCAAAACTACGGGAAGAACAGGGAGAATAAAATCCCATCCTAGATTCAATGATCTGGTTAGTGGTTTAGACCATAAACAGTCTCTGTCTGGGCTTTATTCTTTTATAAGAGATACCCAAGTTCAAAAAAAGAACCAATTTATACAAATGCATAAATGGGCTGATTTATTGGATATCCCGAGAGACGAGTTTATTGAACACGCGAAAGAAGGTTGGAGTGCAATTCGACGCTCAATGATAAATGAAAATTGGAGGGAAATGTACCTTAAAATCTTATATAGGGCGTATATCCCAATCAAACAGTCTTACTCTCTCAAACATACTGAAAATATACTGAAATGTCCGAAATGTGGAAATCTAGACCCCGACTTCAATCATATGATATGGTTTTGCAGTTCGATCCAACTTTTTTGGAAAGAAGTCATAGATTTTCTAAACACGATCTCCAAAGGCCAAAAAACAGTTGACCCTCTGTTATGTTTATTCCACAGTATTAGGTACCAGGAAAGTAATAATCTTATTACTATTTCCAAATGGGAGCATCTACTATTAATGGCTGCCCAAAAGACAGTGATGAAAAAATGGATAGAACCCTCTCCCCCGACTCTAGTAGAAGTAATGACATTACTCAATCATATTTTGCAAATGGAAAGAATTACTTTGGAACGTATGAAGCCTAAAACAATTCCAAGATTTTTTAAAACATGGCAAACGTTTATAGAAAAAACATACGATAGATCCCAAATAGTTTCTCTAATGAGGTTTTTCGAAAATACGGAATGGTATTTGAAAGGCAAGATAGGGGGCTACTCGGGCCGTTTGGAAATGTAAACCAATCCTTTAGATCTCAATGGGGGACCACTGGGAGGAAGGGGGGGGGGGAGGGGGAATAGGGGAATCGCAAGTATTAGAGGGTTAATCCTAGCTAGCCTGGGATTGAGTTATAAATTAAAATTAAAATGTGGCTCAAAATCAAAAATTAAGGAATAAGTGACAAAACAGTGCAAAGGACTATTAGGGCAAAGTCTGAACGGTAATTATTTTGGTGAATGAAACAAGTGATTAAACGTTGATCTTATTAACCTGTTCTGTTATATATGTATACATGGCAATGTAACAAATTTTTCCTTTTTTACAATAACGTGTGCTGTTTGTCATATGTTTTTCTATGACTTGAGTCAATAAAAAGAATTTGAAAAAAAAAAAAAAAAGAAAAACCGAGGCTGGGTGGGCAGGGAGGGAGAAAAATCAAAAAACATAAAATATGGATGGACCACCGGAGTCTTTAGAGGCTGGACAGCCTGGACATGATGTGACTGGCAAAAGTCACGCAGAAACACAGATTGGGAAACAGAGACATCAGCAGCGCGGAGATCATCAGGATCCGAAGGAGCAGGAACAGACTGGAACCCATCAGGATCAAGAAGAGCCGGAGCAGACTTGAGATCCGCAGGAACACCGTACTTGGAAGCAACCCCTGGAACTGCGGACTTGGAAGCAACAACTGGAACCGAAGACTTGGAAGTAACAACTGGAACCGAAGACTTGGAAGCAACAACTGGAACCGAAGACATGGAAGCAACAACTGGAACCGAAGACTTGGAAGCAACAACTGGAACCGAAGACTTGGAAGCAACAACTGGAATCGAAGACTTGGAAGCAACAACTGGAACCGAAGACTTGGAAGCAAAAACTGGAACCGAAGACTTGGAAGCAACAACTGGAACCGAAGACTTGGAAGCAACAACTGGAACCACAGACTTGGAAGCAACAACTGGAACCACAGACTTGGAAGCAACAACTGGAACAGCAGACTGGATACCCTCAGAAACGACAGCAGACTGGATATCCTCAGAAGCGGCAGCAGACTGGATATCCTCAGAATTGGCAGCAGACTGGATATCCTCAGAAGCGGCAGCAGACTGGATATCCTCAGAAGCGGCAGCAGACTGGATATCCTCAGAAGCGGCAGCAGACTGGATATCCTCGGAAGCAGCAGCAAGTGGGGCCGGACCTCCGATTTTCGGTTTGCGAACCGGGTTCGCGAACTTCCGCGGAAGGTTCGGTTCGCGTAAAAGTTCGCGAACCGCAATAGACTTCAATGGGGATGCGAACTTTGAAAAAAAAATTATGCTGGCCACAAAAGTGATGGAAAAGATGTTTCAAGGGGTCTAACACCTGGACCCCCAGGTGGAGGAGTGGGATACATGCCAAAAGTCCCCGGGAAAAATCTGGATTTGACGCAAAGCAGCGTTTTAAGGGCAGAAATCACATTGAATGCTAAATGACAGGCCTAAAGTGCTTTAAAACATCTTGCATGTGTATAAATCAGGGAGTGTAATTAAGGTACTGCTTCACACTGACACACCAAACTAACCGTGTAACGCACCGCAAACAGCTGTTTGTGTAGTGACAGCCGTGCTGGACTGGTGCGCACCATGGCGAGAGTGCAGGTTTTGGTGGCTTTACAGCCCATATGGTCGCCTGGCTGATGTAGGTGAATGACAGAACAGTGACTGTCCAGCTGATCAAATTTGGTCTGACCACAATGAGGCAACGACCTTATTATCGTGGGTGTGCCCCCCGAGACACCCATCTAGGCGCCGGTCATTGCTTCATTGTGATACGCAAGCCCCTTTACCATGGCAAGGTAATGATCACGAAGGGGAATGGGCGCATGTACATGCCTTTTCTTTTGTTGTTGCAGCTGCCCGCAGTGCAGCCAGAAAAATTAGGCAGTCATGTACACGCACCAGAAAAATTATTACAGCGGCCGCTGCTAGCAGCGGCCTAAAAAATTCAGCAATCCGCCTGGAGTCCCGGACCCTGTTGGTGGTGGCGGAGAAGGTAGTCAAGCGGCCTGCAGGCAGACATGCTGTGTGGAGGGACTGGGAGCGACTTAGTCTTCTTGGGGCAGGCCAGGCAGCCAGTCACACGGCGTGCAGGCAGAGATGCTGTGTGTGCGGGGACTGACTTAGTCTTGGGGCGGGCAGCAGCCCTCCGGGATCCATGCCTCATTCATTTTGATAAAGGTGAGGTACTTAACAGTTTTGTGACTTAGGCGACTTCTCTTCTCAGTGACAATGCCTCCAGCTGCGCTGAAGGTCCTTTCTGACAGGACGCTTGCGGCAGGGCAGGAGAGAAGTTGGATGGCAAATTGGGACAGCTCTGGCCACAGGTCAAGCCTGCACACCCAGTAGTTCAAGGGTTCCTCATCGCTGTTCACAGCAGTGTCTACATCCACACTTAAGGCCAGGTAGTCGGCTACCTGCCGTTCTAGGCGTTGGTGGAGGGTGGATCCGGAAGGGCTACGGCGAGGCGTTGGACTAAAGAACGTCCGCATGTCCGACATCACCATGAGATCGCTGGAGTGTCCTGTCTTTGACTGCGTGGGGTCGGGAGGAGGATTAGTGGCAGTGGTACCTTGCTGGCGTTGTGCTGTCACATCACCCTTAAAGGCATTGTAAAGCATAGTTGACAGCTTGTTCTGCATGTGCTGCATCCTTTCCACCTTCAGGTGAGTTGGTAACAGGTCCGCCACTTTGTGCCTGTACCGAGGGTCTAGTAGTGTGGCCACCCAGTACAGCTCATTCCCCTTGAGGTTTTTCATAAGGGGGTCCCTCAACAGGCAGGACAGCATAAAAGACGACATCTGCACAAAGTCGGATCCAGATGTACCATGCATCTCCTCTTGCTCTTCCTCAGTGACGTCACGTAAGTCAACCTCCTCCCCCCAGCCGCGAACAATACCATGGGAAGGTTGAGCAGCACAAGCCCCCTGCGACGCCTGCTGCGGTTGTTCTCCTGTCGCCGTCCCCTCCTCCTCCTCCCCCAAAGGAACACCTTGCTCATCATCCTCTGAGTCTGACTCGTCTTCTGCACACGACTTCTCTTCTTCCTCCTCCTCCCCCCTCTGTGCTGCCGCAGGTGTTGAGGAAACAGCTGGGTCTGATGAAAATTGGTCGCATGCCTGTTCCTGCCGTAAATGTTCCTAGTCACGCTCATTCGCAGCTTCATCCGCCACTCTACGCACAGCACGCTCCAAGAAGTAAGCGTAGGGAATCAAGTCGCTGATGGTGCCTTCACTGTGGCTCACCAGGTTGGTCACCTCCTCAAACGGCCGCATGAGCCTGCATGCATTTCTCATCAGTGTCCAGTTGTCGGGCCAGAACATCCCCATCTTCCCAGACTGTTTCATTCTACTGTAGTTGTAGAGGTACTGGGTGACGGCTTTCTTCTGTTCTAGCAGGTGGGAGAACATGAGCAGGGTCGAATTCCAGCGAGTCGGGCTATCGCAAATCAGGCGTCTCACCGGCAAGTTGTTTTTCTGCTGAATTTCCGCAAAGCGTGCCATGGCTGTGTAAGACCGCCTCAAATGCCCACAGAACTTCCTGGCCTGCTTCAGGACATCCGCTAAGCCAGGATACTTTGACACAAATCTTTGAACAACTAGATTCATGACATGTGCCATGCAGGGTATGTGTGTCAGCTTCCCCATATGCAAAGCGGCAAGCAGATTGCTGCCGTTGTCGCACACCACGTTGCCTATCTCCAGGTGGTGCGGGGTCAGCCACTCATCCACCTGTTTCTTAAGAGCAGCCAGGAGAGCTGCTCCAGTGTGACTCTCCGCTTTGAGGCAAGACATGTCTAAGATGGCGTGACACCGTCGTACCTGGCATGCAGCATAGGCCCTGCGGAGCTGGGGCTGTGTAGCTGGAGAGGAGAACTGCCACTCAGCCAAGGAGGAGGAGGACAGCGAAGAGCATGTAGCAGGAGGAGAGGAGGTGGCAGGAGGCCTGCCTGAAAGCCGTGGAGGTGTCACAATTTGGTCCGCTGCGCCCTGCTTGCCATTGTTCACCAGGTTGACCCAATGGGCTGTGTACGTAATGTAGCGGCCCTGCCCGTGCTTGGCAGACCAGGCATCCGTGGTCAGGTGTACCCTTGACCCAACGCTCTTCGTAAGAGATGACACCACTTGCCTCTCAACTTCACGGTGCAGTTGAGGTATGGCCTTTCTAGAAAAATAAGTGCGGCCTGGCATCTTCCACTGCGGTGTCCCGATGGCCACAAATTTACGGAAGGCCTCAGAGTCCACCAGCCGGTATGGTAACAGCTGGCGAGCTAACAGTTCCGCCACGCCAGCTGTCAGACGCCGGGCAAGGGGGTGACTGGCCGAAATTGGCTTCTTCCGCTCAAACATTTCCTTCACGGACACCTGACTGCTGCTGTGGGCAGAGGAGCAGGAAGCGCTCAAGGGCAGAGGCGGAGTGGAGGAGGGTGCCTGTGAAGGTGCAAGGGAGAAAGCGGCAGAAGCAGATTATGCACCTGAAGGAGGAAGAGGAGAAGGAGGGTGACTTTTCTTTTGTGTGCTGCTGCTGCTTTTGCTCAGGTGGCCATCCCATTGCTGTTTGTGCCTTTTCTCCAGGTGCCTTCGTAAGGCACTTGTCCCTACCTGAGTGTTGGCCTTTCCACGGCTCAATTTTTGTTGGCAGAGCGAACAGATGGCTTTGCTCCGATCTGAGGCACACACATTAAAAAATTTCCACACCGCTGAGCCACCCTGGGATGTGGGCACTATGGGGGCCTCAGCAGCTGATGCTGAAGGGCAAGTTGGCTGGCTGTACATAGGTGGCGATACATGGTGCCGGACACTGCCACCAGCTGTTTCTGACGAAGAGCTGCCCCAGCTTCTTTCAGCAACTTCTCTCCTCCTACTACTCTCTGACTCCCCCTCTGAACTGTCCCCCTCTTCATCTCCTCTATTGGGAACATACAGAGGATCCCTATCATCGTCATCATCGTAATCATCCTGCCCAGCTTCGCTTGCCTCAGAAAAATCCAAACATGCACCATCAGTAGGTCCTTCATCCTCCTTACACGTTACATCCATAGTGTTGCTGCGTAACTCAGACATATGAGCTGGTGAAAATTCATCTGGCTGTAACAACAATGGCTGTGCATCAGTGATTTCACCACTAAATAATTCTTGCGAAGTGTCAAATGCAGCGGAAGTTATGCTAGTAGTAGCGCTGGTGGCTGAGCAAGATGAGGTGTTCTGTGTCGCTAAATACTCAACCACGTCCTGACAATCTTGGGAGGTGATGGGACGTGCCTTCTTCCGAGCACTGTACTGTAGGCCAGGTCCACACGAAATTACATTTACACGACCTCGCACAGACCTGCCGGGTGGCCTTCCTCTGGCTCTGGCCCTACCTCTTCCTCTACCTGTTTTGTCCATATCGGGTATGCACGGAGTGGTATATCACACTGCGTGCACTCACGTAGGTAGGTGGGTTCACTTAACTGCACAGGTATGCGCACTGATGCGGTGGGTTCACTGAACAGAACAGGTATGCAGTGGCGGGTTCACTGAACAGAACAGGTATGCAGTGGCGGGTTCACTGAACAGGTATGCAGTGGCGGGTTCACTGAACAGAACAGGTATGCAGTGGCGGGTTCACTGAACAGGTATGCAGTGGCGGGTTCACTGAACACAACAGGTATGCAGTGGCGGGTTCACAGAACAGGTATGCAGTGGCAGGTTCACTGAACAGGTATACAGTGGCGGGTTCACTGAACACAACAGGTATGCAGTGGCGGGTTCACAGAACAGGTATGCAGTGGCAGGTTCACTGAACAGGTATACAGTGGCGGGTTCACTGAACACAACAGGTATGCAGTGGCGGGTTCACAGAACAGGTATGCAGTGGTGGGTTCACTGAACAGTACAGGTATGCAGTGGCGGGTTCACTGAACAGAACAGGTATACAGTGGCGGGTTCACTGAACACAACAGGTATGCAGTGGCGGGTTAACTGAACAGGTATACAGTGGCGGGTTCACTGAACAGAACAGGTATACAGTGGCAGGTTCACTGAACAGAACAGGTATGCAGTGGTGGGTTCACTGAACACAACAGGCATGCAGTGGCGGGTTAACTGAACAGGTATACAGTGGCGGGTTCACTGAACAGAACAGGTAAACAGTGGCAGGTTCACTGAACAGAACAGGTATGCAGTGGCGGGTTCACTGAACAGAACAGGTATACAGTGGCAGGTTCACTGAACAGAACAGGTATACAGTGGCGGGTTCACTGAACACAACAGGTATGCAGTGGCGGGTTAACTGAACAGGTATACAGTGGCAGGTTCACTGAACAGAACAGGTATACAGTGGCGGGTTCACTGAACACAACAGGTATGCAGTGGCGGGTTAACTGAACAGGTATGCAGTGGTGGGTTCACAGTACAGGTATGCAGTGGTGGGTTCACAGTACAGGTATGCAGTGGTGGGTTCACAGAACAGGTATGCAGCCAGGAACAAGCTAAGCCTAACTAATCTTTCCCTATGAGAGACAGTCTGCAGCAGCTCGCCCTACTCTCACTAACGCAGGCACACGAGTGAGCTTAATGGCCGCCGCTGCCTGCCTTTTATTAGGGGGGGAGTGGCTCCAGGGGCTAGTGTAGCCTAATTGGCTACACTGGGCCTGCTGACTGTGATGTAGAGGGTCAAAGTTGACCCTCATGGTGCATTATGGGGCGAACCGAACTTCCGCAAAACTTCGCCTGCGGGACGCGAACGCGAACCACTGAAGTTCGCATGGAACCGTTCGCAGGCGAACCGTTCGGCCCAACTCTAGCAGCAAAGTCACCAGACTTGGAAGCAACAGCAGAGTCGCCAGACTTGGAAGCAACAGCAGAGTCGCCAGACTTGGAAGTAGCAGCAGCAGAGTCGCCAGACTTGGAAGCAGCAGCAGAGTCGCCAGACTTGGAAGCAACAGCAGAGTCGCCAGACTTGGAAGCAACAGCAGAGTCGCCAGACTTGGAAGCAACAGCAGAGTCGCCAGACTTGGAAGCAACAGCAGAGTCGCCAGACTTGGAAGCAACAGCAGAGTCCCCAGACTTGGAAGCAACAGCAGAGTCCCCAGACTTGGAAGCAACAGCAGAGGTCTGTGACATCTGAGCAGTTAACTGGAAAGCTTCAGGTAGTGCTGCAGGCAGATTAGCAACAGACTGAAAAGTCTCGGACAGGGCAGCAACAGGCTGGATTGTCTCGGACAGGGCAGCAACAGGCTGGATGGTAAACTGGGTGCCCTCAAGTAGTCCAGCAGACCAGGCACTACCAGAAGAAACAAGAACAGTAGCAACAAAAGTCTGTGAAGGCTGGGCAGCAGCTTGCATAACCTCAGGCAAAACAGAATACGGGATAACTTTAGGCAAGTTAACAAGTTGGGATGCTTCAGACAGGGCAGCAGGCTCAGTAGTTTCAGACAGGACAGCAGATTGTGTAACCTCATGGATCTGGACCTTTGGTTGAGCGCTTGGCTGGACCGTTGGCTGAGCGCTTGGCTGGACCGTTGGCTTAGCGCTTGGCTGGACCGTTGGCTTAGCGCTTGGCTGGACCGTTGGCTGAGCGCTTGGCTGGACCGTTGGCTGAGCGCTTGGCTGGACCGTTGGCTGAGCGCTTGGCTGGACCGTTGGCTGAGCGCTTGGCTGGACCGTTGGCTGAGCGCTTGGCTGGACCGTTGGCTGAGATCCCAATACAGTCTGTGCGGACTAGCACTGAAACTGTGTGAACTGAGCCTGTGCGGACAAGGAGCAAAGTTCTGTGGGCTGGATGCAACACTCTGCGGGCTGGATGCAACACTCTGCGGGCTGGATGCAAAACTCTGCGGGCTGGATGCAAAACTCTGCGGGCTGGATTGCAGGACTGGATACTGCAGGATGAACATGCTGGAGCTCTGCAGGCCTGTCAGGCTGACCCACTGTCAGCAAATCTAGTCCATGAAAAAGTCCACAAAGAAAGGCGAGGGACTGCTAAGGACTGACTGGAGATTGCTGAGGACACAAATCAACTGAAGTCTGCATGGAGCTGCATGGAGTCTGCACCGACCTGCATGGAGTCTGCACCGACTTGGATGGAGTCTGCACCGACTTGGATGGAGGCTGCACACGACTGGAATCGGCTGGAGGCTACACACGACTGGAATCCGCTGGAGGCTACACACAACTGGAATCGGCTGGAGGCTGCACACGACTGGAATCGGCTGGAGGCTGCACATGACTGGAATCGGCTGGAAGCTGCACACGACTGGAATCGGCTGGAGGCTGCACATGCTGAATGGAGTTGGTAGGAAAGAATTTCTTTTTCTTTTTGGATGATGACTTATTTTCTAAAGATCTTTGCCAGGACCAAGGTGTAGTTCTGACTGCAGTTTGCAATGGAGTTTGTACAGATAACTGACATGCAGGTTGTGAACTCTGGACATAAGGGTTATCAGAGAGAGAATGAGATTGAAACTTAGAGGAAAGAATTTCTTGCCAGATGGCAATCAAAGCAGAGGCAGATTCATTCTCACACAAGGCATTAACCATCAGAGATCTTACTCCACAGATACAATTCCTAATAAGATAAAATTCGATAAAACGTTTAAAAATGTTCTGGTGGCGGTGGTGGACCAGCCACACACAAACAGACAAAAATGCTGTTGATTGGAGAAACACCACTTTATTCACATACTCCTAAACAAGAACTGCAACGCGTTTCACGGGCAACATCCCGCTTCATCAGGCAAAGATTGACCAGAGTATCAACACTAAAAATGACAGAAATGCAAAGCATATCAGGGAGCTGCGTATGGAAATTTTGTGTCACATCAATGTGGGGGCATGGAGAGGTAGTGCACTAATAACTATCATGCATAGGAAATTAGATGCTATTATAGTAGGTGATACAGGGGACTTTATCATACCAGTGTAGTGTACAAGTGCGGGGGCGCACATTGTGTGAGATAAGTGTAGGTGTTAGCTGAATGGCAAAAGCTAGCAATGGGGGAATGAGCACTGGGGGGCAATAATGATAGTGGCCAGAAAGTGTGAGAAAAGTATCGCATAAAAGGGAACTTTTAGCTGTATAAACCAAGGGGCAAGTGTGTCAGGTTAGTTAAATAAAAATAGCGATACTTTTCTCACCCTTTCTGGCCACTATCATTATTGCCCCCCAGTGCTCATTCCCCCATTGCTAGCTTTTGCCATTCAGCTAACACTGACGGTTGTAACCCCCATAAGCTGTAATTCCAACCTCCGGATATTTTGGAGGGCATTTGGGTGAGTGCGGGCACTGTGGGGGGGGGGGGGGGGTCCCAGCACGGATGGTGTAGTGTGAGGTGGAGGTATAACACTGTGGAGAGGTGTTGGAATCCCATCAGTCCATCAGTGATGCACTATATGTGCGTTTTTTCTCTGTATTTTTCTTACATGTGACGTGAATACATGGTTTATATGAATTGAAGTGGATGGTCTTGCCTGGATCCTAGTTTGGAGTATCTGCTAAGGACTTGAACAGGGACGTGAGACTTTCTTTGATCTTTAATCCTTGTAAATGAGCGCGGACCTTTTTTGAACAATTTGTAACCACTCATCCTTTCTACAGCATGTACATATTTCAGCAGACAAGAACTTTCCATTTTAGAATAGTGGTTTAGAAAACTTTTCCTATCCTTCTTTAAATGATCGAAAAGATAGTTAATATTAGCTGCACAAAAGACAGGCTCTAAACGAGATTGGTTCCTTACTGGCCGAGAATTTATTTGTCTCTTAATAGAACTTGACTGAACTACATCAGAAACAGAATCACGACTGGACTGGATTCTAACAGACAAAGAACCAATCTGTATATTATTCTTTGCTGTCACAGAACAAGGTTTGCATTGCGAAATTAACATCTCTTCCCAGGCAGACATTAACAATGAGGTTTTTTCAAATTTGCATATTCTTAAATCAATTAATGATTAAAGGGATTGAACACAAGCTTGCATAATATTTTTGTCTTTCTTGGAGTAGAACTTAAAGAAAGATTCCCTGTCATCTTTCAAAATAGAAGTCAAAACAGTAATATCAGATGGGCTAAATGGAGGATCAAGAAAATTATCCTTGGATAATTTACTTTTCAGCAACCATTGAAGGACCTGCAGCAAGTCCTGCACCTCTTCTGCAGACAAGACTTTCTGATTAACATAGTTTTGCACTAACTCCAATAACTGCTGAAGCTGCTTTCTGGAGTAAGCTGCAAAATACATGAAGGAATAACTTTTGTTATCCTCAGCGAGCAAGACATAGTAGTACACATCATCAAAATTCCAACTCATTGTACAGCTAGATGAATCTGCAGTATTTCTGTGATCAATATATGGGTGGCTAGGTCATTATGTAACGATTGGCCATGCAGATCGTGGTCGTGACTGGAACCAGACTGGCAGATCCACGATCTCTGCATGGCAATCGTTTTGGTTCCAACAAAACCAGAAGATCACAATGGAAATACTGACGTCTGCACAACAGAGTAGAATAATAAATGTGTTTTATTACAATAATGCAAGGGTACAAATGCAGATCACCATACACATACAATATACAATCAAACAACGCGTGGTGCACCACAAATACCAGAACCCTGACTATCTATCTATCTATCTATCTATCTATCTATCTATCTATACAAATATATACAGCAACACAATAATACAATATATACAGACACATCTCAGCAGAATCAGAACACAGGAGAATAGTCATACAAGCCAGGATCAATAATCAGAGAATACGAAGTACAATGTCAGAAAGCAGAGAATAGTCAGACTAGCAAGGATCAATACCAGGAGATCAGAATGCAGGAACAGAGTTCAGGAAGGTTGGCCAGAGTCACAACCCTGCAAGGAATCAAGCAAAATGACCTAGCAATGTGCTGCTAGGAAGTCCGGCCTTAAATATTCAGCACATTGCTCAGGTGACTGACCAGAATCTTTTACAGTTCCATCTGCTGGTAAGCCTAGGAATTGCACTGCTCCCAGCAATATGATAGCCATCTGCTGGTAGACAGCAGAAGTCCACCTCAAGTTCCTTAGTGCTGCCACCAGCAGGATGACACAGGCAGAGATCATTACATTAAATCTATTTTTTAAGTTTTAACTGTTTAATTGTTTTTGCTCAATGACACATTCATTGAAGTATGCCAGAGCTAAAATGTATGAACTATTGAACCTTTTTATCATATTTGGAATTTCTTATCAGTGAGGGTCACACTGTAGTAATGTCCTGTCTGAGTCAGCTACTTACATACTTGTTATTTAACTCTTTCAGGCAGAGAAAAAAAAAAGGAACACAGTATAGTTATTTGTGTGCTAGGCACTGTCCTTTAAGGGTCTGGTGTAGATGACACCCCTCTCAGAAGGGGGTGAAACACAGGATGAAAGGAAAGAGGCACCCAATGAAGATAAAATACATTAAAATCACATAAAAATAAAACATATTAGGTGGCTTACCTCAATGAAGACCAATTCATGTAAGAAACTAAGAATTTAATTTTTATTTACAAAGCACAGGCAATGTGTTTCATTGGAACTTGCCCACTTCCTAAGGACAAATAAAGTGACAATAGATGCTGCTAGCCGCATATAAGGCACCTCTTTATTTTATTTTATTTTAATTTATTCTATCTTCATTGGGCACTTCTTCCTCTTCATCCTTTCCCTGATTTACTTTCTGAAATTAATCAAAGGTGGCAACATTTTTAGTACTGGCTGGCAGGAAACCTTTATAGAACATTTGTTTACTGAGAGTTCTAATGCCAATAGAAAAAAATCCCTGGTTTCCCAGAATGCTCTGATGATCAGAATTTCACATATTAAATAGCCTAGGCTAAACATTAGTGGGAGGGCAGGGTTACATACCAATATGCAGTAATAAATAGTTATAATATGGTGTGTGCTAGAGATGGCCCGAACCTCCGATTTTCGGTTCACGAACCTCCCGCAAAAGTTCGGTTCGCGCAAACTTTCGCAAACTGCAATAGACTTCAATGGGGAGGTGAACTTTGAAAACTAGAAAAATGTATGCTGGCCACAAAAGTGATGGAAAAGATGTTTCAAGGGGTCTAACACCTGGAGGGGGGCATAGCGGAGTGGGATACAAGCCAAAAGTCCCCGGGAAAAATTCGGATTGGGCGCAAAGCAGAGTTTTAAGGGCAGAAATCACATTGAATGCTAAATTGCAGTCCTAAAGTGCTCTAACCACTTCACCACTGAGGGGTTTTACCCCTTGAACACCAAAGCAATTTTCCCCTTTCAGCGTTCTTTCCATTCATTCGACTATAACTTTATAATCACTTATCACAATGAAATGAACTATATCTTGTTTTTTTCGCCACCAATTAGGCTTTCTTTAGGTGAGACATTATGTCAAGAATTATTTTATTCTAAATGTGTTTTAATGGGTAAATAGGAAAAATGTGGGAAAAAAATCATTATTTTTCAGTTTTTGGCCATTATAGTTTTTAAATAATGCATGCTACTGTAATTAAAACCCATAAAATGTATTTGCCCATTTGTCCTGGTTATAAAACCATTTAAATTATGTCCCTATCACAATGTTTGGCGCCAATATTTTATTTGGAAATAAAGGTGCATTTTTTTCAGTTTTGCATCCATCCCTAATTACAAGCCCATCGTTTATAAAGTAACAGTGTTATACCATCTTGACATAAATATTTAAATAGTTCAGTCCCTAAGGTAACTATTTATGTATTTTTTTGAATTGTAATTTTTTTTTTAATTACAAAAAAAAATATTGGGGAGTGTGGGAGGTAATGAGTTAATTTTTTGTGTAAAATTAATGTATTTGAATATGAAAAATGCTTTAGGGTGTAGTTTTGTTATTTGGCCACAAGATGGCCACAGTAACCTTTTGTTTATGCGACCTGCAAGCGCCGGAAGGACGCTTACAGGAAGTTCTATGAGGCTGGGAAACTTTGTTTCCACAATGATCACACAGCGGATCATTGCGGGGCTTAGATCAATGAACGGGAACGGTTTTTCCCATTCATTGATCTCCGGGCGAACGGGCAGCGGCGGCGTGCATGAGAGCGGGAGTGCGCGCACAAGCTAGCGAGAGCGCGGGCAGCAGTGGGAGCGCGGGAGGTATGGATATCTCCATCCCTGGGGGTGAAAGGATGGAAAAAGGGACGGAGATATCCGTACGGCTGGGGGTAAAGTGATTAAATCAACTATGTGAACACAATAGGAGGCGCCCGGTAGAACGGAAGTAATATAATCCCTCTATATGGTAGATGTAGCATTCAGTATATATAAAGTATGGTGTGATCCTACCTTATAGATGTCCCCTTTTGGGAAATATACCAATTGGAGTTATTTTGCTTTTGAATATCGTTTTTATTTTGCACAAAGACAACGCGTTTCACGGTAAAAACCGCTTCCTCAGGTCAATAGAAGTGCCTTAAAAATCACAACAATACAGCGCTCAGATACATGTAATCAAAAAACTCTAAATCATAAAAGCATCATGACTATATATTAATATCAATAAAAAGGTCATAAAGAAGAGAGATGCATGTTGATATAGGGCCAATTTACCCTTTACCCTTTTATAGGATAATAGAACATGGTAATAATAAATTTAAAAAAAAAAAAAAAAAAAAGGAACAATTTCTTTTTATTCCATAATAGAATGGCCCTGCACATAGACTTTTCGTAGGAAAACATTTAACATATCTTTGTATTATCTATAAAAGTATACTTCAAAAAACATTTAAAAAGACTTTTCATAGAAAAACATTTAAAATATCTTATCTATAAGTACATTCCTTCCTAAAATTGAAGGAGGTCTGTCAGAGTGATAAAAAATGCTGGGTTACATAAAATACATATACAGTTTTATGTGTATTTTTGCTTATGCCTGAGCTGCGTATATATTCACTTGTACATTCCCCCTTCCCCATGTGTGGCATAGTGCGCTCCTCTTAGGGTTGCTTATTTGTATGTGGTAGCAACGGGTGCTTACCTCAGTAGGTTTGCAGCCTAGTATCCGGGCACCGTTTGGGCGAAAACAGCGCCCGCCGGATGTATAAGTACACATTGAAGAGCGAGATCTCGGCAGGCGAAATCTCGCGCAGTTTGGCGCTGACGTCACGCAGTCAGCGTGTTGCGTCCACTGTCAGGGAGCCTTCGGGTAGTGTGGGCGTACTCTCAGGGTGGTGGATCCGCCCCCTCCATGGGTGGTATGCTCCTAGATACAATCTAGGGCATCGGCCATCTTGGTAGTGGACATTAGATCTGCTTGGAGCGGCCGTTCAAAGGGGGGCATCGGATAATGCGGCGGCCATCTTTATAGAGTACATTCTGTATGGCAGCCATGTTATTGAGGGCTAGAGTTCGTTCAGCTGCGGCCATGTTGCTGGGGACCTTTTTATAGATGCGGCAGCCATGTTATTGTAGTTAAATAGGAAAACTACTTTTGTGGGTAGAGTACAAGAAGGAACGTTATATGAAATACACTGCCCATGTTGAGGGTTACTAGGCCAAAGGGGCCATTGGTCTTATACTAAAATGGGAGGGTTTTTTCCGGGAAAAGGTTTAGAAGTTTAGCTTTATAGAAGCTAAGATATAAAAAATCTAATATAAAGGCTGACTAGGGGTAATGTCGCCCCCTTGTGGATTATTATGGGTAATAAGCTGTATTTGAATTATTAAACCAGCTATGGAAGAGGATAAGAAATAGGGTCAAAAAAAAAAAAAAAGGGGAAATTTTGTGGAAAGTATTTTGAAAATGTATTAGGAAGATTCTCATGAAAAAGTAATATTATGTGCAATTGCAAAAACAACTGTACCTTGTTGCCCTTAGTGGTGCAGTGGTTTATAGAGATAGGAGGATTTTTTAGTGGGATAGACAATGCCGATAATAAATTTGAAAAGGGAATTGGAGTATAGGGCTGAGCATTAAATTATTCATGAGTATGATCCAAAAAATGGTTTAATTATATGGGGGTGTGTATTCATACCGTACCATGGACTGGGTAGAAGAAGTGTAGGGCTGCCTGACTGAAGGAATGTTGTTGCTTAGGGTATTTGTATTAGAGGTATATTTTGTAACTATCGAACTAGGGCCTGGGTTACCGAAATGTACAAGGGTATATTTCGTAATGGAAGAGTGCGTGTTTGAATCAGGGGTGGGGGGGACAGGTTTGTAGGATTTCCTTAAAATAGTGATGGCTAGTTTTCCTTGTTGGGGGCTCAGAGATTATGTTCAAGACATATATTCAGGCCATCAGGTTGCAAGGTGTTCAGCTGGAATATCCAATACATTTCTCTTGATTTCAGAACTCCATTTCTGTTCAGGATCTGGTCTGAAATTTGCTCGATAGGGCAGATTACTGTTTATTGTAGTTTGCATGGGCAAGTGATTACATATACAACATAGTCGCTGGAACAGTCTAGAGGGCCTGCGATTGGGTGTGAAGTTTTCGTGATTACTACAAAGACTACAAGGAAATGTGGACAGCCCAGATGCCTATGCTGTTTACTAATACAAGAACACCAAGCCTTTATCACCTCTACAATCACGAAAACTTCACACCCAATCACAGGCCCTCTAGACTGTTCCAGCCGTATGCTGTATATGTAATCACTTGCCCATGCAAACTACAATATGTAAGGAGAACAACACAGCCTTTCAGGGTGCGATGGGGCCAGCACAGGAGAAACATACAGAGAGGCTTCCTAAAGCCTGGCTTATCTAGACAGTACAACCATCACCCCAACAAGAACTTGGAAGGAACAGTAATCTGCCCTATCGAGCGAATTTCAGACCAGATCCCGAACAGAAATGGAGTTCTGAAATCAAGAGAAATGTATTGGATCTTCCAACTGAACACCTTGCAACCTGAAGGCCTGAATACATGTCTTGAACATAACCTCTGAGCCAGTGGCGGACACAGGCAGCAGTGGGCCCCTGTGCAAAATATGAATTGTGGGCCCCCCTGACCTGCGGCGCGCTAAGCGCGCCGCGTCAAAAAATGGGTGCGGCTATAACCTGCGGCGCGCTAAGCGCGCCGCGGCAAAAAATGGGCGTGGATAGAACCTGCGGCGAGTAGCGCCGCGGCAAAAAATGGGCGTGGCAATGACCGGATAAGGGCGAAACTAACTGTAATTTAAAGTGATCCCGGGGTGAGAGTGATATGGAGGCTGCCATATTTATTTCCTTTTAAACAATACTAGTTGCCTGGCGGCCCTGCTGATCTATTTGGCTGCAGTAATAAACTGAATTACACCAGCAACAAGCATGCAGCTTAATCTTCTCAGTTCTGACAATATTGTCAGAAACCCCTGACCTGCTGCATGCTTGTTCAGGGTCTATGGTTGAAAGAATAAGAGGCAGAGGACCAGAACGGCAACCAGGCAACTGGTATTGCTTAAAAGGAGAGAAATATGGCAGCCTCAATATTATTCTCACCTCAGGTTCCCTTGAAAAGTGCAACGCAAAGACAGTGGGCCCAAGTTTTGGTGACCCTTTCCCCAGAAAATTCACATAATTGTGCAGGTTTTCTCAAGAAAATACACATAATTTGAGCAGATTTGCCCAGAAAATACATTCAATCATGTCGGCAGATTTGCCCAGAAAATACGTGCAATGATGTCGGCAGATATGCCCAGAAAATACGTGCAATGATGTCGGCAGATATGCCCAGAAAATACGTGCAATGATGTCGGCAGATATGCCCAGAAAATACGTGCAATGATGTCGGCAGATATGCCCAGAAAATACGTGCAATCATGTCGGCAGATATGCCCAGAAAATACGTGCAATCATGTCGGCAGATATGCCCAGAAAATACGTGCAATCATGTCGGCAGATATGCCCAGAAAATACGTGCAATCATGTCGGCAGATATGCCCAGAAAATACCTGCAATCATGTCGGCAGATATGCCCAGAAAATACCTGCAATCATGTCGGCAGATATGCCCAGAAAATACGTGCAATCATGTCGGCAGATTTGCCCAGAAAACACATGCAATCATGTAGCAAATTTGCCCAGAACATACATGCAATCATGTGGCAGACCTGCCCAGAACATACACGCAATCATGTGGCAGACCTGCCCAGAACATACACGCAATCATGTGGCAGACCTGCCCAGAACATACACCTGCTAAAATAAATAATAAAAAAAAAACATTTACTCACCTGCAGCAGCAGACCTCCTGTCCCAGCCTCCATCCGGCGCGCAGCTCCCATGGGTGGTTGGGTGGATAGGTAGCCTGGTGGGTAGGTAGGCAGCCGGGTGGGTAGGTAGGTAGCCCTTAGCCGGGTGGGTAAGTAGCCTGGTGGGTGGCTGGGTAGCCGGGTGGGTAGCCTGGTGGGTGGCTGGGTAGGCGGGTGGGTAGGTAGCCTGGTGGGTGGGTAGGTGGGTGGTTAAGTAGCTGGGTGGGTGGGTAGGTAGCCTGGTGGGTTGGTAGGTAGCCGGGTGGGTAGGTAGGTAGGTAGCCTGGTGGGTAGGTAGGTAGCCGGGTGGGTGTGTAGGTAGCCGGGTGGGTGGTTAGGTATCCGGGTGGGTAGGTAGCCGGGTGGGTGGGTAGGTAGCCGGGTGGTTAGGCAGCCGGGTGGGTAGGTAGGTATCCGGGTGGGTAGGTAGCCGGGTGGGTGGTTAGGTAGCCGGGTGGGTGGTTAGGTAGCCGGGTGGGTGGGTAGGTAGCCGGGTAGGTAGGTAGCCGGCAGGGTGGTTAGGTAGCCGGGTGGGTAGCTAGGTAGCTGGGTGGGTAGGTAGCCGGGTGGGTAGGTAGCCAGGTAGATAGCCGGCAGGGTGGTTAGGTAGCCGGGTGGGTAGCTAGGTAGCCGGGTGGGTAGGTAGCCAGGTAGATAGCCGGCAGGGTGGTTAGGTAGCCGGGTGGGTAGCTAGGTAGCCGGGTGGGTGGGTAGGTAGCCTGGTTAGGTAGCCGGGTAGGTAGCCGGGTGGATGGTTAGGTAGCGGGGTAGGTAGCCGGGTGGGTGGGTAAGGTAGCCGGGTGGGTGTGTAGGTAGCCAGGTGGGTGGGTAGGTAGCCAGGTAGGTAGGTAGCCGGCAGGGTGGTTAGGTAGCCGGGTGGGTGGGTAGGTAGCCGGGTGGGTAGGTAGCCAGGTAGATAGCCGGCAGGGTGGTTAGGTAGCCGGGTGGGTAGCTAGGTAGCCGGGTGGGTAGGTAGCCAGGTGGGTAGGTAGCCAGGTAGATAGCCGGCAGGGTGGTTAGGTAGCCGGGTGGGTAGGTAGCCAGGTAGGTAGCCGGCAGGGTGGTTAGGTAGCCGGGTGGGTGGGTAGGTAGCCGGGTGGGTAGGTAGCCAGGTAGATAGCCGGCAGGGTGGTTAGGTAGCCGGGTGGGTAGGTAGCCAGGTAGATAGCCGGCAGGGTGGTTAGGTAGCCGGGTGGGTAGCTAGGTAGCCGGGTGGGTGGGTAGGTAGCCTGGTTAGGTAGCCGGGTAGGTAGCCGGGTGGATGGTTAGGTAGCGGGGTAGGTAGCCGGGTGGGTGGGTTTGGTAGCCGGGTGGGTAGCTATCCGGGTGGGGGGCCCGACTCCTATCCTCCCTCACTCACCTCGGGGCCCCCCTCCCGGTATGCGCTGCAGCCGGCGGGAGAGCAGAAAATACAGGAAGTCTCCGGCCGGGGCTGCAGCAGACGCTAGAGGCAGCTGCTGCTTAGTTTCCGATATGTCTCCAAGTTGGAGACCAAGCGGCAGCTGCCGCCCCGGCCGGAGACTTCTTGTATTTTCCGCTCTCCCGCCGCATGAGGGGGGGGGGCGAGGTGAGGGGGGAGGACAGGAGTTGGGCCCCCCAGGTTAAAAAAATAATACATAAAAAAAAAAAAATTTAAATAAAAAAAAACCTGCAATACTTAATGGGCCCCTGAAGCAGCGGAACTTCAGGGGCCCTCGTGCGGCGGCACGGCCTGCACGGCCGTATGTCCGCCACTGCTCTGAGCCCCCAACAAGGAAAACTAGCCATCACTATTTTGAGGAAATCCTACAAACATGTCCCCCCCACCCCTGATTCAAACACGCACTCTTCCATTACGAAATATACCCTTGTACATTTCGGTAACCCAGGCCCTGGTTCAATACGATTACAAAATATACCTCTAATACAAATACCCTAAGCAACAACATTCCTTCAGTCAGGCAGCCCTACACTTCTTCTACCCAGTCCATGGTACGGTATGAATACACACCCCCATATAATTAAACCATTTTTTGGATCATACTCATGAATAATTTAATGCTCGGCCATATACTCCAATTTCCTTTTCAAATTTATTATCGGCATTGTCTATCCCACTAAAAAATCCTCCTATCTCTATAAACCACTGCACCACTAAGGGCAACAAGGTACAGTTGTTTTTGCAATTGCGCATAATATTACTTTTTCATGAGAATCTTCCTAATACATTCTCAAAATACTTTCCACAAAATTTCCCTTTTTTTTTGTCCCTATTTCTTATCCTTTTCCATAGCTGGTTTAGGAATTCAAATACAGCTTATGACCCATAATAATCCACAAGGGGGCGACATTACCCCCAGTCAGCCTTTATATTAGATTTTTATATCTTAGCTTCTATAAACCTAAACTTCTAAACCTTTTCCTGGAAAAAACCCTCCCATTTTAGTATAAGACCAATGGCCCCTTTGGCCTAGTAACCCTCAACATGGGCAGCGTATTTCATATAACGTTCCTTCTTGTACTCTACCCACAAAAGTAGTTTTCCCATTTAACTACAATAACATGGCTGCCGCATCTATAAAAAGGTCCCCAGCAACATGGCCGCAGCTGAACGAACTCTAGCCCTCAATAACATGGCTGCCATACAGAATGTACTCTATAAAGATGGCCGCCGCATTATCCGATGCCCCCCTTTGAATGGCCGCTCCAAGCAGATTTAATGTCCACTACCAAGATGGCCGATGCCCTAGATTGTATCTAGGAGAATACCACCCACGGAGGGGGCGGATCCACCACCCTGAGAGTACGCCCACACTACCCGAAGGCTCCCTGACAGTGGACGCAACACGCTGACTGCGTGACGTCAGCGCCAAACTGCGCGAGATTTTGCCTGCCAAGATCTCGCTCTTCAATGTGTACTTATACATCCGGCGGGCGCTGTTTTCGCCCAAACGGTACTCGGATACTAGGCTGCAAACCTACTGAGGTAAGCACCCATTGCTACCACATACAAATAAGCAACCCTAAGAGGAGCGCACTATGCCACACATGGGGAAGGGGGAATGTACAAGTGAATATATACACAGCTCAGGCATTAGCAAAAATACACATAAAACTGTATATGTATTTTATGTAACCCAGCGTTTTTTATCACTCTGACAGACCTCCTTCAATTTTAGGAAGGAATGTACTTATAGATAATATATTTTAAATGTTTTTCTATGAAAAGTCTTTTTAAATGTTTTTTGAAGTATACTTTTATAGATAATACAAAGATATGTTAAATGTCTTCCTACGAAAAGTCTATGTGCAGGGCCATTCTATTATGGAATAAAAAGAAATTGTTCCTTTTTTTTTTTTTTTTTTTAATTCATTATTACCATGTTCTATTATCCTATAAAAGGGTAAAGGGCAAATTGGCCCTATATCAACATGCATCTCTCTTCTTTATGACCTTCTTATTGATATTAATATATAGTCATGATGTTTTTATGATTTAGAGTCTTTGGATTACATGTATCTGAGCGCTGTATTCTTGTGATTTTTAAGGCACTTCTATTGACCTAAGGAAGCGTTTTTTACCGTGAAACGCGTTGTCTTTGTGCAAAATAAAAACGATATTCAAAAACAAAATAACTCCAATTGGTATATTTCCCAAAAGGGGACATCTATAAGGTAGGATCACACCATACTTTATATATACTGAATGCTACATCTACCATATAGAGTGATTATATTACTTCTACCGGGTGCCTCCTATTGTGTTCACAAACTTATCGTAACCCCTTGCCTTAGGGGAAGATCTTATCGGAATCCTTCCGATAGATCTATTTTTGGAGCAGCGACCAGGAACAGAGACCGAGTGGGGACGGTACTTCCCCACTGGCGCGAACAAGTGTTTGCCTCATTCAGCAACCCACTCTTGTGAGTAGGCAGGCATAGATGCTGTGTGTGGGGACTGACTTAGTCTTCGGGCGGGCAGTAGCCCTCCAGTATCCATACCTCACTCATTTTGATAAAGGTGAGGTACTGAACACTTTTTTTGACTTAGGCAACTTCTCTTCTCGGTGATAATGCCTCCAGCTGCGCTGAAGGTCCTTTCTGACAGAACGTTTAAGGCAAGGCAAGACAGAAGTTGGATGGCAAATTGGTACAGCTCTACCCACAGGTCAAGCCTGCGCACCCAGTAGTCCAAGTCAGGAGCGTCCTGTCCTTGCCTGCGTGGACATAGGAGAAGGATTACTGGCAGTGGAACGTTTATTGCGTTGTGCTGTGACATCACCCTTAAACGCATTGTAAAGCATAGTTACCAGCTTGTTATGCATGTGCTGCATCCTTTCTGCCTTCTGGTGAGTTGGTAACATGTCCGCCACTTTGTGCCTATACCGAGGGTCTAGTAGCGTGGCTACCCAGTACAACTCATTCCCCTTGAGTTTTTTATACGGGGGTCCCTCAACAGGCTGGACAGCATGAAAGTTGACATCTGCACAAAGTTGGATGCAGATGTATTATACATCTCCTCTTACTCTTCCTCAGTGATGTCAGGTAAGTCCTCCTCCTCCCCCCAGCCACAAACAATACCACGGGAACGTCGAGCAGCACAAGCCCCTGTGATGCCTGCTGCGGTTGTTCTTCTGCCGCCTCCGCCTCCTCCTCCAAAGAAACACCTTTCCACATGACTCTTCCTCCTCCTTCCCCCTCTGTGCTGCCGCAGGTGTTGAGGAAACATCTGATTCTGATTTAAATTACTCCCACCACTGTTCCTGCCATAACTGTTCCTCTTCACGCTCCTCCAAAGCTTGATCCACCACTCTACGCACGGCATGCTCCAGGAAGTAAGCGTACAGGATCAAGTCGCTGATGGTGCCTTCACTGTGACTCACCAGGTTGGTCACCTCCTCAAACGGCCGCATGTGCCTGCATGCAGTTCGCATCAGTGTCCAGTTTGGGGGGGCCAGGACATTCCCATGTCCCCAGATTGTGTCCTTCTACTGTAATTGTACAGGTACTGGGTGACAGCTTTCTTCTGTTCTAGCAGGCAAGAGAACATGACCAGGGTCGAATTCCAGCGAGTCGGGCTATCACATATCAAGCGTCTCACTGGCAAGTTGTTTCTCCGCTGAATGTCCGCAAAGCATGCCATGGCCGTGTAAGACCGCCTGAAATGCACACACAACTTACTGGCCTGCTTCAGGACAGGGGTGGACTGGCCAGGGAGAAAGGGGGGCAATCTCCCCCTAGGCCATCTTTCATTCAGTGATTTAGGGCTGGTCTGGTGTCTGGTGTGATCAGGTTTGTTGTTGTAAGGCAATGTGAAACTCTAGGCTAGCCGATAAAAGTGCAATTAGAGGGCAGGCAAGCTGGTAAATATACACAGCATGATGCAGAGCTTGCCTGGAGGGTCCATGGACAAACATCTGTCTGGTCTCTGCCCTATGTTATAATGACTGCATGTGTGGATAAGGCGTTAAACAAGGTGAAAAGTTTTTGACAGTCTCTAGACTCCAGGAGCGCTGCTTTCTGACTTGTGTGACTGGCAGGGACAGGAGTCATATTATAGGCAAGTAGCCTCTGTGAGATGTGAGACCGCAATACAGCTTTGCTCCACCTCAGGCTATTCTCAGTCCCTCTCCACTCCTCCTCTCTCTGGGCTAGTGAACACCAAAATCATAATAGCAATTGCTAGCAATTTTGCGAGTGCGATTTTGTGAAATGATTTTCAGATCGATTTTTGAATGACCCTCTCCAAAAATTGCTATGTGACTTTGCGCGCGCAAAACTTTGCGTGCGGTACTTAGCGCGACTTCTGATTGAGAAAACCGGTGCTAACCTACTTAGCACCCTGGTTAGCGCGCCTAAAGACATTAGACATGCTAAGTAGGTTAGCACCACTTTGTGAATCAAGCCCTTGGTGTGCACCAGCCCTCCCTCATTCACCTGTGTTTCCCTCTTCCCCTAGTGCTGTCTTCTTCTTATACAGGAAAGCTAAATGAAAGTGCAATCCTGGTGAGGCAAATTATTATTATTTAGTATTTATATAGCTCCGCCATCTTCCGCAGTGCTGTACAGAGCATTTATGGACAGTGGCTGGATAGCGTACTGGTTATGGGCTCTGCCTCTGATGCGGGAGACCTGGTTTCGGATCTCGGCTCTTCCAGTTCAGTAAGCCTGCACCTATTCAGTAGGAGATCTTGTGCAAGACTCCCTAACACTGCTACTGCCTATAGAGTGCGTCCTAGTGGCTGCAGCTCTGGCGCTTTGAATGACTAGATTCAGCCCATCTGCCATGCAGGGTACGTGAGTCAGCTTTCCCAAGTTCAACGCGGAAATGAGATTGCTGCCATTGTCACACACCACGTTGCCAATCTCCAGCTGGTGCGGGGTCAGCCACTGATCCACCTGTTTGTTAAGAGCAGCCAAGAGAGCTGGTCCAGTGTGACTCTCCGCTTTGAGGCAAGCCATGTCTCATCTGGGGAGATGGGGCTGTGTAGCTGGAGAGGAGATTGCAGCACCAGTAGAGTTGAAGTGCCACCAGCCAAGGAGGAGGACGACAGCAAAGAGGATGTAGCAGGAGGAGGGGAGGTGGCAGGAGGCCTGCTTGCAAGCCGTGGAGGTGTCACAAGTTGGTCCACTGCACAGCCATGTACTCCCTGCTTGCCATCAGTCACCAGGTTGACCAAATGGGCTGTGTAAGTTATGTACCTTCCCTGACCATGATTGGCAGACCAGGCATCCGTGGTCAGGTGGACCCTTGACCCAACGCTGTGTGCCAGAGATGACACCACTTGCCTCTCAACTTCACAGAACAGTTTGGGTATCGCCTTTTTAGAAAAATAATTGCGGCCTGGTATTTTCCACTGCGGTGTGTCCCAATGGCCACAAATTTATGAAAGGCCTCAGAGTCCACCAGCTTGTATGATAACAGCTGGTGAGCTAACAGTTCCGCCACACCAGCTGTCAGACACTGGGCAAGGGGGTGACTGGCAGAAATGTCCTTCTTCCGCTCAAAGATTTCCTTCACGGACACCTGGCATCTGTGGGCAGAGGAGCAGGAACCGCTCAAGGGCAGATGCGGAGTGGAGGAGGGTGGCTGTGAAAGTGCAAGGGAGAAAGCAGCTGAAGATGCTGCACCTGAAGGAGGAAGAAGAGAAGGAGGGTGGCTTTTCTTTTGTGTGCTGCTTTTGCTCAGGTGCTCTTCCCATTGCAGCTTGTGCCTTTTCTCCATGTGCCTTCGTAAGGCACTTGTCCCTACGTGAGTGTTGGCCTTTCCACGGCTCAATTTTTGGAGGCAGAGAGAACAGATGACATTGCTCTGATCTGAGGCAGACACATTAAGAAATTTCCAAACCACTTTTTATTTGGTATTTGGAAAACATTAGCTAAGATTGAAGATACTAGATTAGCTTTGACGCAGTATAAAATACTAACGCGTTGGTATCTCACGCCGGTAAGGTTTAAAAAAACTCCAACGATCTGTGTTGGCGATGCAGAAAGGATCGGGGGGATGATATACATGTATGGCGGAAATGCCCTATGTTGAGACGTCTATGGGAAGGTATAATACATTTCGGGAGTATTGGCGGGAAAGACCTCATATTAACTGATGAAAGAATAATATTTGGGGTTTGTGACCCCTTAGATAGTAAGGAGATGAAATTGATAAAAGTAGTAGGGACGATAGTTGCAAAGGCCTTGATTTTGGAAAGCTGGAGAGGAAATGGGGTCCCGTATTTTGAAGACTGGTTGCATCAGATGAACAGGTTGTTTGATACAGTAGATGAAATAACAGAGGAAGATAACGAAATTGGGAGATGGCGTGAACAAAAACAAATTTGGAAAAATGTATTAACTCAAAATCTATAAAATGATCAGGGGAAAAATATAAAAATATATAGAAATAATTTACTGGTAAATTAATGGACCACTCTATGATGAGGGACGTATGTGTGTGTGCACTACACTGGTGGCCACTGTGCCAATTGTTTGGTGCTGGATGTGGCACCTATGGTGTCGGTTTGTCAATATGTCAATGGTATATACTTTTGCGAGCAATTTAGTTGGTCTTTCCATTGTAGGGGCTGTTTCTCGCTAGGAAGTGGAAGTGGTTAAAGACTATACCGACTCATAAAAAGTAACTTATCACCGTCCCCCTGCCCCTTTACTGATAAGGATTAGACTGGGATATTTAAATTCAACAGAACGTCCTTGTCTCTCATGACCATATAGTATGAATGTTTGTAAGTACGAAAGTATGTATATATGTACGTTTGTATGTAGGTATGTATGTTAGCATTTATGAATGTACGATTGATATGGGGGAGGATGGGTGAAGGTCTTACGACCATAGGGTATGAATATATTTATCTATGTATGTATGTAGATATGTACGACTAATTTGGGGGGGGGGGGGGGTCGGGTGAAGGTATGTTTGATCAGCGGATACATATTTGTGATGCTCACTGATTTTTGTTTTCTATGAATAGCAAAAAATAAAAAGAGAAGAATATAATCAAACAATGATGCAAAATTGACCCAGTAACAGAAGTATTACTGTGAAGTTAATCTGCCAACTGGGTAAAAGCACAAAGGTGTGCGCTGAGTTTGAAAAAAAAAAAAACCAAACCACTGAGCCATCCTGGGGTGATGGCACTATTGTGGCATCAGCAGCTGGCGTTGGCTGGTTGTACATAGGTGGCCATACATGGCACCAGACACTGCCACCAGCTGTTTCTGAGGACGAGCTCCCCCTGCTTCTTTCAGGAACTCGTCTCCTCCTACTCCTCTCTGACTCCCCCTTTGAACTGTCCCCTTGGTCATCTTGTCTATTAGGAATTCATGTGGTATCTGTATCATTATGATCATCATAATCATCCTGCCCAGCTTCATTTGCCTCAGGCACCTCCAAAACTGCACCAACAGCAGGTACTTCATCATCCTCCTCCTTACACAGTACGTCTATGGTGTCGCCGTCTAACTCAGACATATGAGGTGGTGTAACTTGCTTTGCACCTTCATCTGGTTGTAACAATAATGGCTGTGAATCTGTTAATTCCCCACCAATTAACTCCTGTGAAGTGTCAAATGCAATGGATGTGGTGCTTGTAGTAGTGCTGGTGGCTGCTGAAGATGAGGTGTTCTGTGTTAAATAGTCAACCACGTCCTGACAATCTTGGGAGTTGATGGGACATGCCTTCTTTTGAGCACTGTACTTTGGGCCAGGGCTGCACAAAATCACATCAACATGACCTCGCACAGATCTGCCGGGTGGCCTTCCTCTGGGCCTGCCTCTACCTCTACATGTTTTGTCTGTTGTATCCATATCGGGGGGGATGAAGTGAAAGGTATGCACTGACTTGACTAATACAATGTGCAATCATATAGGTGCAGTTAACAGGTATGCACGGAGTGGTATATCACACTGCGTGCACTCACTAAAGATGTAGCGAACGGTTCGCCGGCAAACGGTTACAGGCGAACTTTGGTGGTTCGCGCTCTCCTGGACCGGGCGAACTTTTGTGGAAGTTCAATTCGCCCCATAATGCACTATGAGGGTCAACTTTGACCCTCTGCATCACAGTCAGCAGGCACATTGTAGCCATTCAGGCTACACTAAGCCCTGGAGCCCCCCCCCTTATATAAGGCAGGCTCGCTGGCCATGACACTAACTTGTGTGCCTGCTGCAAATAGACTAGGGAGAGCTGCTGCAGATTTTTTCTCCTAGGGAAAGATTAGTTAGGCTCTTGGCTTGCTCCTGGCTGATTGTTATTGCTAAAATAGCACCCCTCAACAGCTCTTTTGAGAGCTAATGTTTTCCTGATGTGTTTTTTTTTGTGTGTGTGTTGCTCACTGACACTGACATTATACAGCCCTATCTGTTGCAGCTGGACCTTGGTAATTGTTATTACTGCGCCAGCCAGGCCCTGCCTAACTATCTATACTGGGACACCTACCTATGCCTACCTAACTACTTGGGCACCTACTTACCTATACGGGGACACCTACCTACCTACCTATACTAGGGGACTTACCTATGCTTACCTACCTATACTGGGACTCCTGCCTATGCCTACCTACCTATACTGGGTCTCCTACCTATGCCTAGCTAACTACTGGGACGCCTCCCCATTGAAGTCTATTGCGGTTTGCGAACTTTTCCGCGAACCAAACCTTCTGTGAAGGTTCTCAAATGGAGTTCGTGAACCGAAAATCGTAGGTTCGCGACATCACTAGCACTCACGTAGGTAGGTGGGTGCACTGAACACAACAGGTAGGTATATGCGGTGATGAGGTGGGTGCACTGAACACAACAGGTAGGTATATGCAGTGATGGGTATTACAATGTGCACCTGTCACACACAGACAGGTACTGGACAGGCACAGTGACACTGCGTGCGCTCAACTCACGTAGGTAGGTGGGTGGGTGCAGTGCAAACAACAGGTTGGTAGGTATATGCAGTGATGGGTACTACAATGTGCACCTGTCAAACACAGACAGGTAGCGGACAGGCACAGTGACACTGCATGCGCTCAACTCATGTAGGTAGGTGGGTGCACTTTGAACAACAGGTAGGTAGGTATATGCAGTAATGGGTATTACAATGTGCACCTGTCACACACAGACAGGTACTGGACAGGCACAGTGACACTGCATGCGCTCAACTCACGTAGGTAGGTGGGTGCACTGTGAACAACAGGTAGGTAGGTATATGCAGTGATGGGTACTACAATGTGCACCTGTCACACACAGACAGTTAGCGGACAGGTACGTTGACACTGTGTGCGCTCAACTCACATAGGTAGGTTGGTGCACTGTGAACAACAGGTAGGTAGGTTTATGCAGTAATGGGTATTACAATGTGCACCTGTCACACACAGACAGGTAGCGGACAGGCACAGTGACACTGCATGCGCACAGCTCACGTAGGTAGGTGGGTGGGTGCACTGTGAACAACAGGTAGGTAGGTATATGCAGTAAGGGTATTACAATGTGCACCTGTCACACACACAGGTAGTCACTGAATGTGCTGGGCCTGGCAGTGGCACACACACACTATGAATTATCAAGGCTTTCTATGCAACACAAGTGTAAATAGATCACAAGAACAAGATTAGCTCTCAAAAGAGCTGTTGAGGGGTGCTTTTTTAGCAATAAAAATCAGCATGGAGCAAGCTAACAAGCCTACAAGAGCCTAACTAATCTTTCCCTTTGAGAGTCTGCAGCAGCAGCAACAGCAGCTGTCCCTTCTCTATTTACTGCAGGCACACAAGTGAGTAAAATGGCCGGTGATGCCTGCCTTTTATTAGGGGGGGTGGTTTCAGGAGGGAGTGTAGCCTGATTGACTACATTGTGCCTGCTGACTGTGATGTAGAGGGTCAAAGTTGACCCTAATGGTGCGAATTGAACGTCCGCATAAGTTTGCGGTTCTCCGCGATAAACCGGTCAGGCCATCTCTATTGTGTGCATGCGCAGAAGCTGCTAATCCAGCGGAATTGGTAGCCACAGAGTGGACAACAGCAGAACTGTGATGAGGGACACAGAGATCTCTAGAGGCTGGATGAAGCCCCAAGTAAGTAAAGCTATACCACTTTAATTTGACTCAAGTAGACTTTAAACAATGACTTTCTTTTTAATCACAAATAACATAAAACTGGTTTATTCGGTTCAATGTATCAATTCCTCCACTATAGAATGAGATAAGGGCATCCAGATTCATAAGCTTTCAATGTTACTGTAAATTTGACACGCCAGAAGTCATCACAATTTCCATGGCTGCTTAATGTAAGATCTTTTCATATTTTTTTCTTTTTTATTAAGTTCTAAAGTTCTTTCAATGTACAAGGCCAACACTGTTAGCCTACAAAGAAACTGTTTAAGGTGGATAAAAAGAAAAAATGCATCTATAAGTTTTCAAGACAGCATGTACAATGTGTAACCCTACAGCAAGTACAACAAAAACATTTCAATCACAAAAAAATACTTGTCATATTTTTTAACAGTTGTGCATACATAAAAGTTAAATTTACCAATACATTAAATATGATACATTCTTACAACTTTCAAGGACAACTGATTATTGCATTTTGTTATGTACAGCACAACATAATGCGATTGCAACTATGCCATTGTGAAATAGGGGAATGTATTAGAATGTTATTATTTCAAGGCCAAAGAAAGTGCCCTCAAAACCATCACCCTAAAAGAATGCAACTTTGAGACGATATCTAGAACAAAATATTTGAAGAAAGAGCCAATATAATGTTGTATAGACTGCACAATGTTGTTTTGCATTTGGATAAAGTACCCCTGATCTTGTGTCTGGTCTGATTCCCCACTGATTTCTCATCCTGGGAATCAATTATGTAAACATACTTTAAGTTTTAGTTGGACATGTGCTTGAAAGTGTAATTCCTGACGAAAATTGAAATGTGCCTGCGTGCAGTGCAAAGAAGAACTTGAATATATATATATATATATATATATATATATATATATATATATATATATATATATATATATATATATATATATACAGTGGTGTGAAAAACTATTTGCCCCCTTCCTGATTTCTTACTCTTTTGCATGTTTGTCACACTTAAATGTTTCTGCTCATCAAAAACCGTCAACTATTAGTCAAAGATAACATAATTGAACACAAAATGCAATTTTAAATGAGGTTTTTTATTATTTAGTGAGAAAACAAAACTCAAAACCTACATGGCCCTGTGTGAAAAAGAAATTGCCCCCTGAACCTAATAACTGGTTGGGCCACCCTTAGCAGCAATAACTGCAATCAAGCGTTTGCGATAACTTGCAACGAGTCTTTTACAGCGCTGTGGAGGAATTTTGGCCCACTCATCTTTGCAGAATTGTTTTAATTCAGCTTTATTTGAGGGTTTTCTAGCATGAACCGCCTTTTTAAGGTCATGCCACAACATCTCAATAGGATTCAGGTCAGGACTTTGACTAGGCCACTCCAAAGTCTTCATTTTGTTTTTCTTCAGCCATTCAGAGGTGAATTTACTGGTGTGTTTTGGGTCATTGTCCTGCTGCAGCACCCAAGATCGCTTCAGCTTGAGTTGACGAACAAATGGCCGGACATTCTCCTTCAGGATTTTTTGGTAGACAGTAGAATTCATGGTTCCATCTATCACAGCAAGCCTTCCAGGTCCTGAAGCAGCAAAACAACCCCAGACCATCACACTACCACCACCATATTTTACTGTTGGTATGATGTTCTTTTGCTGAAATGCTGTGCTACTTCTACGCCAGATGTAACGGGACACGCACCTTCCAAAAAGTTCAACTTTTGTCTCGTCGGTCCATAAGGTATTTTCCCAAAAGTCTTGGCAATCATTGAGATGTTTTTTAGCAAAATTGAGATGAGCCTTAATGTTCTTTTTGCTTAAAAGTGGTTTGCGCCTTGGATATCTGCCATGCAGGCCGTTTTTGCCCAGTCTCTTTCTTATGGTGAAGTCGTGAACACTGACCTTAATTGAGGCAAGTGAGGCCTGCAGCTCTTTAGATGTTGTCCTGAGGTCTTTTGTGGCCTCTCGGATGAGTTTTCTCTGCGCTATTGGGGTAATATTGGTCGGCCGGCCACTCCTGGGAAGGTTCATCACTGTTCCATGTTTTTGCCATTTGTGGATAATGGCTCTCACTGTGGTTCGCTGGAGTCCCAAAGCTTTAGAAATGGCTTTATAACCTTTACCAGACTGATAGATCTCAATTAATTTTGTTCTCATTTGTTCCTGAATTTCTTTGGCTCTTGGCATGATGTCTAGCTTTTGAGGTGCTTTTGGTCTACTTCTTTGTGTCAGATAGCTCCTATTTAAATGATTTCTTGATTGAAACAGGTGTGGCAGTAATCAGGCCTGGGGGTGACTACAGAAATTGAACTCAGGTGTGATAAACCACAGTTAAGTTATATTTTAACAAGGGGGGGCAATCACTTTTTCACACAGGGCCTTGTAGATTTGGAGTTTTTTTTCTCACTAAATAATAAAAACCATCATTTAAAACTGCATTTTGTGTTCAATTATGTTATCTTTGACTAATAGTTAACGGTTTTTGATGAGCAGAAACATTTAAGTGTGACAAACATGCAAAAGAATAAGAAATCAGGAAGGGGGCAAATAGTTTTTCACACCACTGTATATATATGTATATGTATATATATATATATATATATATATATATATATATATATATATATATATATATATATATATATATATATATATATATATATATATATATATTTGTATAGTGCTTTTCTCCTGTTGGGCTCAAAACGCTTTTGAGGCAGCCATTAGAATGCAAGGGAGTCTTGCCCAAGAACTCCTAATGAATAGGTGCTGGCTTACTAAATATGAACTGTGATTTGGACCCAGGGATCCTTTGTCAGAGCCCTTAACCATTACAATATCCAGTCTCTAGATTTCACAGATGTCTGCCTCAACTGAAATGTGGATTGGATCCCAACACCAAACACCATCCCACGAATTTGATGAATCTCCAAAATATTTTTTTTGTATTTCATATAGTGGTGGTTATATAGTATAACACTGGTCTTGTGCTTGTCTTGTTATGCTGTATAAATGCTATATGAAATAAAAACAAATATTTTGGAGATTCATCCCATTTGAGGGTTGAGTTTGGTGTTTGGATCTGTATTTCTGACTAGAGTACTGGAGACTTCATGAACCTCTTTACCTCACCAGACTCCCAGTGACATATTGTTTGACCTCAGACCTGTGTAGGAGCATACGTATTCTATTGCCCACTCAGTTGGGCGCAGGGTGAGAGGAAAGATGGCTCACCCTGCTATTGCTGAAATTCTGGGTGGTGTTAAATAGTATTCCCCCTCCAAGTTGTAACAACATTATTCAGGGTCCGGCCATTGTCGACTCGACACCCGAATTACCGTGAAAATACCACTGACTGTTTTAGCTGTAATTAACATTAAAGTATATGGCAGTGCCCAAATCAAGCACTGCACAGCATCAATCTGGCATCAAGATGACCTGATCCATGCATAGCAATCCCTATACTCACCTACACAACAGACCGAAGAAATAGCAACTATTAAATGCAGCATTTCCTATTCATGTTCTTCCCAATTCAGACAGCAAGACCCATGAATCAGACTTCTTGAACATGAGTGGGTGCAGTCTCACTTCTCACTATACTGTGTTTGCACTTACCTTCTTCTGACCTCTCGCCACTCCAAAATATTTGGCCTACAATGGGGAAAAATAACTACCAGGACATAAGCATATGAACAAACATTGGATTGGATATGATATTGGATTTAAATTCTAAACTATCAAACAGAACATTTTTGACACAAGATCAAAAGGATGGTTGATCAAAATGCATTGAAATGCCTTTTTTAAGAACAAAGCCAACTAGCACCATATGTGAGAAATTCTTATATCTTTGGCCTTAAAACAAAAGAAATGATAATAAAATATAGTTTCCTCAGTCCTTTAAAATGACATATTTTGTTAACCTGTTTAGCTATTTTTAATCCACCTCTTTATAATGTCTCCTTAGAAGATGAGTGTTTCATACCTTAATTGACATTTTTGTGTTTCTTTTTTTTCAAAGGCAACAGTTCTTGTAAAGGAAAAAATAAGATTACTTGAGTTGCTAGTATAATTATCTATAGAAATATTTTCTATGTCCTATAAAGGTTAAGATGAGCTTTACCTTGAGATGTCTAAACCAGGGAACTGAACAAAGAGGAATTCATCTTTTACAGGCTAGGTTAAAGAATCATCATTGAGTAAGGAGAGAATTTGAAAGATGCAACACGTTTTCTGTTATATAAAGTTGCATTTTATATATATTTTCCATTAAATGGTTATTGTTAAATCTTTTTTTTTGTAAAGATGTATTAATGTGCCCAACTCAAATGCTGTCATGAAGAACAAAAAGGCAAAAAGTAAATTACAAATTATTTTTCATTGGGATTATGAATTTTAGTTTTTATCTTCTTTAGAGTCACAGTTTGTCCTTCCAAGTTTGAATGCATGTAATAGCAAATGTGCTTTAATTGGAATGCACAATATTTGTTTATTGCATGTCTTTAGGTTTTGCAATACATATACTAAAATTATCTTTCTGTTGTGCTCCTGTAGTCACAATTCCTGTTGAGATGACAGTGCCTAAACCCGAGGAAATGTTGTCCAAACTCCACCCCTATCCAGTCATCATCCAAATGTAGGAGGAGCTGGAAGGGGATTTGAACGGCCTAGAAAAGCTGCACCAAGTATATAAGTATTAGTCCCGGGGGAGGGGGGGGGTTATTATGTTGAATACATGTGTTAATTCAGAGCTCTGTCTCTCTTCTTGCTAGGCAGAACCAGGAATGTATTAACAAACATTTGTATTTACAGAGCAAACAAAGCAGAGAAAGTTATCTGCCTCCCTCTGCTTTGTTTGCTCTGCATGTATTTAATTACAAGACAATTGTAACGATTGGTGTCAGCAACACAGATTTTTCTGATTATTGGTGATCCGCAGTATCACCAACAATACAGATGCTATACTTGATTATGTGGTGATCTGCAGAATCACCAATAATACTAGTATAGCTAGACACAGGGCACCTAATGTGGTATTGTGTTTGGTGCAACAGTAATGGAGAAGTGATCTCCCGGGGAGCGGGAGATACAGACACTATTGCAGCCAAGGATCCCCTGAGAGGCAGAGGATTCAGACTGCACTACAGCCAGTGGACACCTGTGAAGCAGGGACCACTGACAGTGTTTGAGAATATGATCACCTGAAGAGCAGGTGACCAAGACTAGGTGATAGTCTAGAATCCCCTGAGGAGCAGGGAATTCAGGTAGTACTGCAGCCAGTGGACGCCTGGGTTGCAAAGGTGGTCACTGGTGGAAAGAGTGATTAAGACTGTACTGCAGCCAAGGATTCCCTAAGGAGCAGGGAATCAGACTGTACTGCAGCCAGTAGACCCCTGAGGGGCAGGGACCACTGACTGTGCTGCAAGATGATCTCCTGAGGAGCAGGAGATCATAAAACTCTGCTTGCAGCTAACAGACACCTGAAGAGCAAGTATCTTAGACAGTGCAGCAAGGCTGATCACCTAAGGGTTAGGTGACAGCCAGAAAGGTCGGACAAGCAAGGTCAGCAACACACGGACAGACAAAGTACAGAGGCAGAAGACTGATTCAGTATCAAGGTACAGGCAGAGTCGGCAACGGTTATCAGATAGGCAGAAGTACCGAATCAGTAAGCAAGAGAGTGGTCAGGAAAGCGAGAGATCATAACAGATAAACAGTAATGATATAACAGTCCTAGTCTAGGTGTGAAGTCCTTGGTTTCAACACCTGGGAACTAGTCTATCAGATGAACAGTAGCAATATCCTAGTCTAGGTGTGAAGTCCTTGGTTTCAACACCTAGGAACTAGTCTATAGAATGGTACACAAGTCTAATAATACAATAGTGCTAAACGCTATCAACGGAATCTGACTAAGTGTGAATTTCCAGCCCCAGCTGGTTCTAACACACTATAAGATCTAACTAGGGTCTGAGCGCTCACACGTAAGCATTCGTAACAGCAGACAACTTGCAACTGACAGGCAAGTCCTATAAGTACCCAGAGCGCTCCACAGCGCCGCCCCAGTCACTCAGCCAATCCGGAGCATAGCTGGAGTCAGCTGACCGGCTTGATCAGCTGACTCCCCTTCTACTAGCATAAAGGTCCTGTCACCTGGCGCGCGTGCGTGTAGCTCTTAATCTGTGTGCACCAGAAGGACCAGGCAAACCAGCAGCATGTAGCTGTGCGGCAGAAGCCGCCGGATGGAACGCGGAGATGACTGACATGCCGCTTGCTCATGCGGCGGCATCTCCGCTATTCATCCCAACAATCAGATAATTTGGCCAGCAAGGCAATGACAACCGGCTAAGATATTACTCTTGCAGCTTGGTCAAACTGGGCAAAATGTTTAGGCATTAGGAGGACCTCAAACCAAATTTCATTGCACTCAATAAAGATGGCTATTCCAAAGTCTGCAGTGATAGTAGCTATCTTGTCCTGATGGGACACCTGGCTGGGGGCAAAATTACGTCATCCCTGTTTAGTAGCTATCTTGTCCTGATGGGACACCTGGCTGTGGGCAAAATTATGTCATCCCTGTTTTCATCTCTGAACATTTGCCATTAACTCTGAGGGATTAACTCTGGAAACACAATCAATACTTTTCACACTCATTCTTTGTTGCTTGAAATGCTTTGTAATGATTGCTATATGGAGCAAGATTTTCCTATATTTATCATAATTGTTCACATAGTGTTAACCAGTCACATGAAGAAGTGGGCAGTTCTTAAACTACTACTGACTATGTATTATATATGGGAACACTCATGCAAGTGTCCTCTTTGCGATTTTTCACCTGCTAGTTGATAAGTTGAATGCTATTTTGAAAGAAGCAGAAGGCTGTGATAAGGTTTACTATTGAAGCCCATTAGCTTGTTTGTTTGTTTTTGTTTTTTTTGCTCATAACTGTCCTTTGTAATTTCCCTTGCACTTGGGTGGGTATTGGTTCAGCAGGAATCCAGCATTCCAAGGAATTTCAAGATACAGAAATAGCTCCCACACTTGAAGTAGCAGACGCGTTATATTATTGAACACTATTGCAGAAGCATCTATTAGAATAACATTACAGTTTTTAAAGTTCTGCAAGTCACCACAGACACTTGTCCAATTAGCAAAATTGAATAACATGAAGTGATGATCATCTTCTATCTATGGGTATATTTTCCTTGGTTTTAATCTCTTCTGTTATTGACCTTTCTATTAAGCTTTCACAGTGACATCCACAGTATCCTTACTGAAATGAATTTGCAATGTAACCGCTGACTATGCATGTATATGAGAAGAACGAATCTTTAATACCGAGTGCACGTACCTGGTAATTATTCCTGCAGCAAGCTCAAGGCAGGAGGTAATCAACCTTTTTACTGTATTT